>NC_088243.1:85808741-86128741 GCF_036934945.1 Oncorhynchus masou masou
CATGTGATGTGATATGGTGAAACAGGGCCTTCTAAACGGATCATGTGATGTGATATGGTGAAACAGGGCATCACAGTTTTTTTTACTGTTGTTTTTATTTCTTTACTTACCTATTGTTCACCTAATACCTTTTTAACTTAGAAATTGCACTGTTGGTTAGAGCCTGTAAGTAAGCAAGCGTTTCACTGTATTCGGCATTCGACAAGTGAACTTTGATTTGATTTGATTACACAGGTACACCTTGTCCTGGGACAATAAAAGGCCACTCTAAAATGTGCAGTTTTGTCACACAACACAGTGACACAGATGTTTGAAGGAGTGTGCAATTGGCATGCTGATGGCAGAAATGTCTACCAGAGCTTATGCCAGAGAATGTAATGTTAATGTCTCCACCATAAGCCTCCTCCAACATCGTTTTAGAGAATTTGGCAGGACGTCCAGCCGGTCTCACAACCACAGACCACATGTAATCACGCCAGCCCAGGACCTCCACATCTGTCTGAGGCCAGCCACGGACAGCTGATGAAACTGAAGAGTATTTCTGTCTGTAATAAAACCCTTTATTTGGGAAAAACTCATTCTGATTGGCTGAGCCTGGCTCGTCTGTGGGTGGGCCTATGCCCCCCCCAGACCCACCCATGGCTTCGCCCTGCCCAGTCACGTGAAATCCAAAGTTTAGGGCCAAATTAATTTATTTTCAAAATGACTGATTTCCTTATAAATATGAACTGTAACTCAGTAAAATCGATGAAATTGTTGCATGTTGCGTTTATATTTCTGTTCAGTATAGTTATGGATAAAATCATGTTTTCTTGGTTGGTGTATATGGAGTCAATCACTAGCATTGAATTGAATTGGGAGACATCAATAGTATACACACTCTATTAAATCCATAGCTAGCTATGGATAAAAACATTGTTTTCTTGGTTGGTGTGTATAGCAGGAGAGGAGAGTGGATCAGTTGAACTGAATGGCTGAAATCTGGCATCCTCTGTGTTAAACAGCTTTAAATCCTGGACTATCTGTTGACTATAGTAGAATCACACACACACACACACACACACACACACACGCACACACACACACGTACACATGCACACGCACGCGCACACACACGTGCACACGCACGCACACTCGCACGCACACACACACGTACACACGCACGCGCACACGCACGTGCACACACACACACACACACACACACGCACACGCACACACACACACACACATTTTTGTATATCAAAAATCATTCTGCTTCCAGTAATGCTGTCCATATTGCATATTTAAAATAATGAATCATGGATACTGCCCTTTTACAATTTCCCATATTCATACAATATTCATACAAGTTGCACAAAAAAAATTATTATGTTTAAAAACAGAAGAATTTAAATACAGCTGATGTTGTTAAATACAGTGCCTTGCGAAAGTATTTGCCCCCCTTGAACTTTGCGACCTTTTGCCACATTTCAGGCTTCAAACATAAAGATATAAAACTGTATTTTTTTTCTGAAGAATCAACAACAAGTGGGACTCAATCATGAAGTGGAACGACATTTATTGGATATTTCAACCTTTTTTAACAAATCAAAAACTGAAAAATTGGGCGTGCAAAATTATTCAGCCCCTTTACTTTCAGTGCAGCAAACTCTCTTCAGAAGTTCAGTGAGGATCTCTGAATGATCCAATGTTGTCCTAAATGACTAATGATGATAAATACAATCCACCTTTGTGTAATCAAGTCTCCGTATAAATGCACCTGCACTGTGATAGTCTCAGAGGTCCGTTAAAAGTGCAGAGAGCATCATAAAGAACAAGGAACACACCAGGCAGGTCCTAGATACTGGTGTGAAGAAGTTTAAAGCCGGATTTGGATACAAAAAGATTTCCCAAGCTTTAAACATCCCAAGGAGCACTGTGCAAGCAATAATATTGAAATGGAAGGAGTATCAGACCACTGCAAATCTACCAAGACCTGGCCGTCCCTCTAAACTTTCAGCTCATACAAGGAGAAGACTGATCAGAGATGCAGCCAAGAGGCCCATGATCACTCTGGATGAACTGCAGAGATCTACAGCTGAGGTGGGAGACTCTGTCCATAGGACAACAATCAGTCGTATATTGCACAAATCTGGCCTTTATGGAAGAGTGGCAAGAAGAAAGCCATTTCTTAAAGATATCCATAAAAAGTGTCGTTATGTTTGGCGTTAAAACGTTATGTTTGGCGTAAAAGCAACACAGCTCATCACCCTGAACACACCATCCCCACTGTCATATATGGTGGTGGCAGCATCATGGTTTGGGCCTGCTTTTCTTCAGCAGGGACAGGGAAGATGGTTAAAATTGATGAGAAGATGGATGGAGCCAAATACAGGACCATTCTGGAAGAAAACCTGATGGAGTCTGCAAAAGACCTGAGACTGGGACGGAGATTTGTCTTCCAACAAGACAATGATCCAAAACATAAAGCAAAATCTACAATGGAATGGTTCAAAAATAAACATATCCAGGTGTTAGAATGGCCAAGTCAAAGTCCAGACCTGAATCCAATCGAGAATCTGTGGAAAGAACTGAAAACTGCTGTTCACAAATGCTCTCCATCCAACCTCACTGAGCTCGAGCTGTTTTGCAAGGAGGAATGGGAAAAATTTTCAGTCTCTCGATGTGCAAAACTGATAGAGACATACCCCAAGCGACTTACAGCTGTAATCGCAGCAAAAGGTGGCGCTACAAAGTATTAACTTAAGGGGGCTGAATAATTTTGCACGCCCAATTTTTCAGTTTTTGATTTGTTAAAAACGTTTGAAATATCCAATAAATGTCGTTCCACTTCATGATTGTGTCCCACTTGTTGTTGATTCTTCACAAAAAAATACAGTTTTATATCTTTATGTTTGAAGCCTGAAATGTGGCAAAAGGTCGCAAAGTTCAAGGGGGCCGAATACTTTCGCAAGGCACTGTATATAGAGGGATTCATTTCAATTAAACAAAATAAATGAATGCATTCCATGATTGTTGCTTTTCAACCTCAGCAAGAATCTCTCTAATTAATTCTAATTATGACACAGACACAACGTTTCAGCCCAAAAGGCAGATGGGCTACTAATAATCCCTGTCATGTGTAGCAGGTCATCTCCTGTTAGGAGGAAAACAGATCAAGTAGCCATTGAAGTCTTTTAGGCTGTAAATGAAGGGAGTAGTGGGCCAGAAACAGATGGACTGATTCTCACTGGTCATCAGGTTCTGTCTGTCTGTAGCACCAGCTATCCCTTTACTTACAACCATGACAATAGGATCATATCTCCACTCCTCTCCAAATCAGAATATAATAATACACACGTATCATAAAACCTTAACAGCAAAGCTTACCATCTGGGAAAAGTTTACAATCTGGGAAAAGCTTACCATCTGGGAAAAAGCTTACCATCTGGGAAAAAGCTTACCATCTGGGAAAAGTTTTCCATCTGGGAAAAAGCTTACCATCTGGGAAAAGTTTACCATCTGGGAAAAAGCTTACCATCTGGGAAAAAGCTTACCATCTGGGAAAAAGCTTACCATCTGGGAAAAAGCTTACCATCTGGGAAAAAGCTTACCATCTGGGAAAAAGCCTACCATCTGGGAAAAAAAAGCTTCTTTTTTTTTACCGAGAAGTAACATTTTCCTGTGCAACTTTTAAATTTGTATTCACACTTTTACCGTCCAGAACAACAATTAGTAAAAAGACAGAAGAAACCATGTCAACATAAATTGCAAACAAAAAGACTTGAAATATTAGACTCATGTTTTGAGGTAATTTCTTAATTGCCAGCTGTTCGACAATAATCTCTTAGGAAACAATCTGAAGACATACTATTGGCAGACTGATACACCTCACAGCATGATGCATTAACAGTAAATACATGTATCTCCTTGAAGATGACACCTTCAATGTGCTTGGTTTAATTTATTTTTTCTCTTTTTTTTTCTCTCTTCTTGCTTTTAAAAGTGAAGATTGCCTGAGTGGCGTTGAGAGAGAGTGAGATACTTTATTCCGTGATGAATGAAAATAAAAAAGAAAATACCTTTCTTGTGAGAAGCTTCTGTTTTGGGGCCTTGTGGGTCTAATAACAACAAAAAAAGATAATGATTAAAACACAACATATTCTAACAGCAAGTACTCACATTGTTTTTCTCAATGCGGAAAACAAAAAAAAAACACATCTAATATCACAACTTGCCAACACTTCAGAACTTATACAGGTAAGTGTGTGGCAGGGAAAGGAAGGACAAATTGTGGTGGTCAAAATACTGAAGGCAATAGCAGGAAGGAGGGATGCACGAGTTTGTGTTGGAGAACGTCATAGCGGGTCGGGCAGGAGAGGAGGCGATGCAGAGATGAGAGGAGGGGTAGAGGAGGGTTGCAAGGCATAGTTCTTCACGGTAGGCAGAAGGTGAGGTTAGCAAAATGCACTAAGATGAAAAACATCAGACAAAGGAAAGATGCATAGACTACATGTTAAACTGGCTTCGCTTAGATCTGCTTGCATCATTTGGCTTTAAATGCTTAAATGCTTACAGTTTCTTATCAAGCAACTAGTAAGTGTTTCAAACAAATGTTCTAATATATATAAAAATCTTTTTTTTTAATTTTTTTTTTTTAGATTTTATTAATCTAAAAAAATTATATTTTTACCTCTTCCACTCGGGGGGACCCCTGCAACTGAGCAGCAAAATTGGTGCAACACAAGAGAACAGGAACAGGAAGTGTACTTAGTGGACGAAGTGATATAAAACACAAAGGCTCACACACAGAAGTGAGCAATTCATTGTTTTACAGTACCTGGGCCTTTTCCAGTTATTCCGGAAATGACCTTTAACATTTTTTGTTTGTTGCCATGACTGAAGTTGGCCATGCATCATTTCAAACCTGGTTGGCTTTTCACCAATCCAGTACGACAAACCAGCTCATTACAATTCAAGATAGAAGAATTAGTCCCCATATTGCATATCAAATAAATAAGGCATGCAAAAGATAACACCAAATACCTGATAATAACCTTAATATTTCCACCTGTTCAATCTCACCTTTTACATCCAAAGGCTGTTAATGATACGGTACTGTACATAACATATACATTAACACAAACATACATTTCAAAACATTGTGTCAGCCATAATTCAGATCTTAATCAGTTCAACAGAAAGTGTGCTCCTTCCCAGATGACATTTGCTGCTCATCTTTCCTAACTCCTCAACTAACTCCTCAACTAACTCCTCCACTAACTCCTCCACTAACTCCTCCACTAACTCCTCAACTAACTCCTCCACTAACTCCTCAACTAACTCCTCAACTAACTCCTCCACTAACTCCTCAACTAACTCCTCAACTAACTCCTCAACTAACTCCTCCACTAACTCCTCAACTAACTCCTCAACTAACTCCTCCACTAACTCCTCAACTAACCCCTCCACTAACTCCTCAACCTACTCCTCAACTAACTCCTCCACTAACTCCTCAACTAACTCCTCCACTAACTCTTCAACTAACTCCTCAACTAACTCCTCAACTAACTCCTCCACTAACTCCTCAACTAACGCCTCTCTCCTGTCGACAGAGAGGAAGTATTATTCCACGGTACATAGTCAATGTATTTTTCTCAACGAAGATGGTATGTTGATACATGTCTTTGTGCTCCGGAGGCGCATTGAATGTGTAAACCAGGCGACATGCAGCCCCGCCTACTTTTCCTATACCTGACAAGTGTCAATGATGAGAGATGGCGACTGCACAGAGCTGTGGTCTTTGTGGGGGATATTTTAATCTATCAACGTCAGGAGAAAAGGAAATCGTTCTTTAAGATCGATGGAAAGTATTCTGCATGACCATGAACTGTTGTAGACCGGTGATTCAAACTCTATAATCTGACCTGGATCCAGTGAGGGTTATTTTTCTTCCTCTTGTTGTTACACTCTGCACACAAGGCAATCCCTATTGTGTCAAACTAAGCTTGGGTTTATCCTCTGTGCCAAGGATCTATATGAGATCTGAAAACCTGATCCAAACATTAAACCACCAACTTGTTTTCTTTCTTCCAAGCTTGCAATCTCATAATGGCTAATTACTAGCGGTGTGTGAAATCTATTCTCCATGCTTTGCAGAGAGGTACAGGCTTTGTTCAACATTTAAAAAAAATAGTGAATAATCAGCTATGAGAAAGCACATTCGAGTTTTAGAATGAATCCATCTGGGCCTGGTAGCATCTCAGTCACGCATGGTTTCACAAAAGGACAAATCTCGAAAGGTGACAGTTAAAAATGTCTAGCAAGGAAAATAAAAACATTTGCTTGGGGTCTTGAATTATCTTGTCAGAGTAAACAATTATATGGCAACTTTAATGTCACACTCAAGTGTGGTGGCCGTTTTCCCACTTCCCAGTATCAAAAAAGAAATGACCCAAATGACAGGAAGTGACAATAGCCTTCATGACACCATCTCCTCTCCTCCTCACAGTACTATTAGAGAAGCTTCAGTGACCAGACGGACAGATACAGCATCCGAGTCAACCATTCAACCATTCTCACATTCAACCATTCAACCATTCTCACATTCAACCATTCAACCATTCTCACATTCAACCATTCAACCATTCAACCATTCAACCATTCTCACATTCAACCATTCAACCATTCAACCATTCATTAAATTAGAAAGTGTTAATGTTTGACATCGTGCTGAATAACAATATCAAGGGCAAACTCCCAACAATAGGGGTTTAATATTTGATATTATTTGATATTATCTCATTAAAATTAATAGAATAAAGCTACTGTTCATTTCTTTTGAAAGGTATTTCTCATTTGTTTACATGTACAGTAGACTCATACTAAGAACAGATTTTTACAAAGTACTACAGTAGTGGATGGTTGGATACTACAACTATCTGTCCTATCCTGTCCTATCCTATCCTGTCCTATCCTGTCCTGTCCTATACTGTCCTATCATGTCCTGTCCTATCCAATCCTTTACTGCAGTCCTATCATGTCCTATTATGTCCTGTCCTATCCCATCCTGTCCTGCTGTCCTATCCTGTGGATGCTGTCTTATCCTGTCCTATCCTATTCTGTCCTATCCTATAAAATGTATGTAGTTCTGTCCTTGAGCTGTTATTGTCTAATGATGTTCTGTATTATGTCATTCTGAAATTATGTTTCATGCTCTGTGTGAACCCCAGGAAGAGTAGCTGCTGCTTCTGCAACAGCTAATGGGGATCCTAATAAAATACCAAATACCTATCCTGTCCTGCTGTCGTACCCTGTCCTATCCTGTCCTATCCTGTCCTATTCTGTCCTGCTGTCCTATCCTGTCCTATCCTATCCTGTCCTATCCTGTATATGCTGTCCTATTCTGTCCTATCCTATCATCTCCTGTCCTATTCTGTCCTGCTGTCCTATCCTGTCCTGTCCTGTATATGCTGTCCTATCCTGTCCTATCCTATCATGTCCTGTCCTATTCTGTCCTGCTGTCCTATCCTGTCCTATCCTGTATATGCTGTCCTATCCTGTACTATCCTATCATGTCCTGTCCTATACTATCCTGTGTATGCTGTCCTATCCTATCCTGTCCTATCTCCTGCTGCCCTATCCTGTCCTATCCTGTCCTATACTATCATGTCCTGTCTTATCCTGTCACATAATGCTGTCCTGTCCTATCAAATCAAATGTATTTATATAGCCCTTAGTACTTCAGCTGATATCTCAAAGTGCTGTACAGAAACCCAGCCTAAAACCCCAAACAGCAAGCAATGCAGGTATAGAAGCACGGTGACTAGGAAAAGCTCCCAAGAAAGGCCAAAACCTAGGAAAAAAACTAGAGAGGAACCAGGCTATGAGGGGTGGCCAGTCCTCTTCTGGCTGTGCCGGGTGGAGATTATAAGAGAACATGTCCAAGATGTTCAAATGTTCATAAATGACCAGCATGGTCAAATAATAATAATCACAGGCAGAACAGTTGAAACTGGAGCAGCAGCACGGCCAGGTGGACTGGGGACAGTAAGGAGTCATCATGCCAGGTAGTCATCATGCCATCATGCCTGTCCTTTCCTATCCTGTCCTGCTGTACAATCCTGTTCTGCTGTCCTATCCTGTCCTATACTATCATGTCCTGTCTTATCCTGCTGTCCTGTCCTATCCTATCATATCCTATCTTGTCCTATTCTATCATGTCCTGTCTTATCATGTCATATCCTGCTGTCCTGTCCTATCTTGTCCTGTCCTGTCCTGCCTTCTAACAGTGGGCTGACTGCTACATTATCCATTCAATTTTCTGCTGTGTCCTTGCAATTCTGCCTCTCCTTAGACTTTGAAACATGATCAATACTTTTGTCATAAGTCTGGGGAGAGTCACCCCTGCAATGATATTAAACGTCTACTCCCAGGGCAATATAGCAGTTCAGTCCTAATGTTTAGATCCTAGAGAATCCATTACCAAGGCAAGCATCCAGAGTAACTCTTTTGACTATTCTCGGGACCTAAAATATCTTCTCATTCACCAAACATAGTGAATTAACTCAAATAATTCAATTTACATAGATTGTTTTAAGAAGAAGGCAGAGTAAAGTTTCAATGTCAGTACGTAAATGCAGTTAATGGTTGGTGTGTGTGTTATATCTGGGAATGTAACTCTGGTTGGGGATTGTTCTTTAATGAACCCACACAGTACAATAAAGAACCCTTGTCCATTCCTTTAACGTTCCTGAAGTAGTCAGCAGATCAGTCCGGGTGGTTCCCTGTTGCCATGTGTATATGAACACAGCAGCATCTGAACACTGCCCCCTCCCCCCTCTCTCATTAGGGTATTCCATTAATCCTATTAGTTACCCATTAAACAAGTGCTGATAACACCAAATGAACGCCAAGCCCCGCCAGCTAATAATATTTCATCTCCCCAGTCAGATAGGTTGAAACAAAGAGAAAATGAAAAGAAGAAGAGGTAGAACAGAGAGAGAGAGAGAGAGAGAGAGAGAGAGAGAGACTCTGTGCGTAAGGAAAAAGAAGCCAGAAACAGTAAACATACGGCAGCAAGGACTGTATATTTACAGATGTTGACTTGTCTCGCAAAAATTCAGAAGCAAAGTGACACAGCTAGTTCATTGTGAAAGCGTTTGGTTACACTGATCATCACTGTGATGTGACACGGCAGGCTCTCAAAGGAAGGAAGCTGCTTGGGAGAAAGAGGAGAGAGCAGAGAGGACAGTCAGTCTGATTGGCTGACTGTCTGACTGTCTGATTGGCTGAATGTCTGATTGACTGGCTGATTGGCTGACTGTATGACTGTCTGACTGTCTGATTGGCTGACTGTATGACTGGCTGACTGACTGAATGTCTGATTGACTGGCTGATTGTCTGTCTGAATGGACTGACTGACTAACTGGCTGCCTGGCTGTCTGATTGGCTGACTGTATGACTAACTGATTGACTGTCTGATTGACTGACTGTCTGACTGATGGACTGTCTGAATAGACTGACTGGCTGACTGGCAAACTGTCTGACTGTCCGATTGGCTGTCTGACTGGCTGACTGATTGACTGGCTGACTGTCTGAATGGACTGACTGACTGGCTGCCTGGCTGACTGTATGACTGGCTGACTGACTGTCTGACTGTCTGATTGACTGACTGTCTGAATGGACTGTCTGACTGTCTGATTGGCTGACTGTATGACTGACTGACTGTCTGGCTGACTGTCTGAATGGACTGTCTGACTGTCTGATTGGCTGACTGTATGACTGACTGGCTGACTGACTGACTGTCTGACTGTATGACTGACTGACTGTCTGACTGACAGACTGTCTGGCAAACTGTCTGACTGTCCGATTGGCTGTCTGACTGATTGACTGTCTGGCTGTCTGAATGGACTGACTGACTGATTGACTGACTGTCTGAATGGACTGACAGACTGTCGGACTGTATGACTGACTGACTGACTGACTGGCTGTCTGATTGGCTGTCTGACTGGCTGACTGATTGACTGTCTGATTGACTGACGGACTGTCTGAATAGACTGATTGTATGATTGGCTGTCTGTCTGTCTGGCTGTCTGACTGACTGACTGTCTGAATGGACTGACAGACTGTCGGACTGTATGACTAACTGACTGACTGGCTGCCTGATTGGCAGTCTGACTGGCTGACTGATTGACTGTCTGATTGACTGACTGACTGTCTGACTGACGGACTGTCTGAATAGACTGATTGTATGATTGGCTGTCTGTCTGTCTGGCTGTCTGACTGACTGACTGTCTGAATGGACTGACAGACTGTCGGACTGTATGACTAACTGACTGACTGGCTGCCTGATTGGCAGTCTGACTGGCTGACTGATTGACTGTCTGATTGACTGACTGACTGTCTGACTGACGGACTGTCTGAATAGACTGATTGTATGATTGGCTGGCTGTCTGGCTGTCTGACTGATTGGCTAACTGGCTGATTGACTGACTGTCTGGATGACGGACTGTCTGGCAAACTGTCTGACTGTCCGATTGGCTGTCTGACTGATTGACTGTCTAACTGTCTGAATGGACTGACTGACTGACTGTCTGCCTGGCTGACTGTATGACTGGCTGACTGACTGGCTGACTGTCTGATTGACTGACTGTCTGAATGGACTGACTAACTGTCTGATTGGCTGACTGTATGACTGGCTGACTGTCTGGCTGACTGTCTGATTGGCTGACTGGTTGACTGGCGGATTGACTGACTGTCTGACTGACAGACTGTCTGAATAGACTGACTGATGACTGGCTGATTGTCTGACTGGCTGATTGGCTGTCTGTCTGTCTGACTGTCTGTCTGATTGACTGCCTGATTGACTGACTGATTGACTGACTGGACTGACTGACTGTCTGAATGGACTGACTGACTGTCTGAATGGACTGACTGTCTGAATGGACTGACTGACTGTCTGAATGGACTGACTGTCTGAATGGACTGACTGTCTGAATGGACTGACTGTCTGAATGGACTGACTGTCTGAATGGACTGACTGTCTGAATGGACTGACTGACTGTCTGAATGGACTGACTGACTGTCTGAATGGACTGACTGACTGGCTGTCTGCCTGACTGGCTGTCTGACTGACTGGCTGTCTGAATGGACTGACTGACTGGCTGACTGTATGACTGGCTGACTGACAGTCTGACTGTCGGATTGACTGACTGTCTGATTACATTTACATTACATTTACATTTAGGTCATTTGGCAGACGCTCTTATCCAGAGCGACTTACAAATTGGTGAATTCACCTTATGACATCCAGTGGAACAGCCACTTTACAATAGTGCATCTAAATTATTTAAGGGGGGGGGTGAGAAGGATTACTTTATCCTATCCTAGGTATTCCTTAAAGAGGTGGGGTTTCAGGTGTCTCCGGAAGGTGGTGATTGACTCCGCTGTCCTGGCGTCGTGAGGGAGTTTGTTCCACCATTGGGGGGCCAGAGCAGCGAACAGTTTTGACTGGGCTGAGCAGGAACTGTACTTCCTCAGTGGTAGGGAGGCGAGCAGGCCAGAGGTGGATGAACGCAGTGCCCTTGTTTGGGTGTAGGGCCTGATCAGAGCCTGGAGGTACTGCGGTGCCGTTCCCCTCACAGCTCCGTAGGCAAGCACCATGGTCTTGTAGCGGATGCGAGCTTCAACTGGAAGCCAGTGGAGAGAGTGGAGGAGCGGGGTGACGTGAGAGAACTTGGGAAGGTTGAACACCAGACGGGCTGCGGCGTTCTGGATGAGTTGTAGGGGTTTAATGGCACAGGCAGGGAGCCCAGCCAACAGCGAGTTGCAGTAATCCAGACGGGAGATGACAAGTGCCTGGATTAGGACCTGCGCCGCTTCCTGTGTGAGGCAGGGTCGTACTCTGCGGATGTTGTAGAGCATGAACCTACAGGAACGGGCCACCGCCTTGATGTTAGTTGAGAACGACAGGGTGTTGTCCAGGATCACGCCAAGGTTCTTAGCGCTCTGGGATTGGTTGGCTGACTGTATGACTGGCTGACTGTCTGGCTGACTGTCTGATTGGCTAACTGGCTGATTGACTGACCGTCTGGATGACGGACTGTCTGGCAAACTGTCTGACTGTCCGATTGGCTGTCTGACTGATTGACTGACTGACTGTCTGAATGGACTGACTGACTGTCTGATTGGCTGACTGTATGACTGGCTGACTGTCTGATTGGCTGACTGGCTGACTGGCTGATTGGCTGGCTGTCTGTCTGACTGTCTGTCTGATTGACTGCCTGATTGACTGACTGATTGACTGACTGGACTGACTGAATGGACTGACTGACTGTCTGAATGGACTGACTGACTGTCTGAATGGACTGTATGACTGGCTGACTGACTGTCTGTCTGTCTGATTGACTGACTATCTTTCTGATTGACTGACTGACTGACTGACTGAATGGACTGACTGGCTGACTGGCTGACGGACTGTGTGACTGTCTGACTGGCTGACTGACTGTCTAATTGGCTGACTGTCTGCTTGTCTGTCTGACTGTATGACTGGTTGACTGTCTGATTAACTGTCTGATTGACTGACTGAATGGACTGACTGACTAAATGGACTGACTGGCTGTCTGAATGGACTGACTGACTGGCTGTCTGACTGGCTGACGGACTGTCTGAATGGACGGACTGACTGTCTTAATGGACTGACTGACTGGCTGTGTGACTGGCTGACAGACTGTCTGAATGTATGACTGACTGACTGACTGATTGACTGTACGACTGTCTGACTGTCTGATTGGCTGTCTGACTGTATGACTGGTTGACTGACTGACTGTCTGCCTGATTGGCTGTCTGCCTGGTTGACTGTCTGACTGACAAACTGTCTGAATAGACTGACTGACTGGCTGGCTGATTGTCTGACTGGCTGACTGACTGTCTGTCTGTCTTTCTGATTGACTGACTGACTGACTGAATGGACTGACTGGCTGTCTGGCTGACGGACTGTGTGACTGTCTGACTGACTGTCTGACTGGCTGATGGACTGTCTGAATGGACGGACTGACTGTCTTAATGGACTGACTGACTGGCTGTGTGACTGGCTGACGGACTGTCTGACTGTATGACTGACTGACTGACTGACTGTCTGATTGACTGTACGACTGTCTGACTGTCTGATTGGCTGTCTGACTGTATGACTGGTTGACTGACTGACTGTCTGACTGACTGACTGTCTGATTGACTGACCGTCCGTCTAAATGGACTGACTGACTGTCTTAATGGACTGACTGGCTGATTGGCTGGCTTAGTGTCTGGCTGTCTGATTGGCTGTCTGATTGACTGTCTGACTGTCTGATTGACTGACTGACTGAATGGACTGACTGACTGGACTGACTGACTGAATAGACTGACTGGCTGTCTGTATGGACTGACTGGCTATCTGAATGGACTGACTGTCTGGCTGACGGACTGTCTGACTGTATGACTGACTTTCTGACTGGCTGATTGGCTGGCTGTCTGATTGATTGGCTGATTGACTGACTGACTGTCTGAATGGACTGATGGCCTGTCTGACTGTATGACTGACTGATTGACTGTCTGATTGACTGACTGTCTTAATGGACTGACTGACTGTATGACTGTCTGACTGATTGACTGTCTGATTGACTGTCTGAATGGACTGACTGACTGATTGGCTGTCTGATTGACTGACTGTCTGAATGGGCTGACTGACTGATTGACTGATTGGCTGTCTGATTGACTGACGGACTGTCTGACTGTATGACTGATTGACTGTCTGATTGACTGACTGTCTGAATGTACTGACTGACTGTCTGAATGGGCTGACTGACTGATTGACTGATTGGCTGTCTGACGGACTGTCTGACTGTATGACTGATTGACTGATTGACTGTCTGACTGTCTGATTGACTGACTGTCTGAATGGACTGACTGACTGGCTGTCTGATTGGCTGTCTGACGGACTGTCTGACTGTATGACTGACTGACTGACTGATTGACTCTCTGACTGGCTGTCTGACTGACTGGTGTGTGGGGGGGTATTGAGAAGGGGAGAGGTGGCGCGTGGGGGGAGTTGGGGAGGGGAGAGTAGGTGTGTTGGGGGGTTGGGAAGGGGAGAGTAGGGGGGAGTAGGTGTGTTGGGAGGGTTGGGGAGGGGAAAGTATGTGTGTTGGGGGGGTTGGGAAGGGGAGAGCAGGTGTGTTGGGGGGTTGGGAAGGGGAGAGTAGGTGTGTTGGGGGGTTGGGAAGAGGAGAGCAGGTGTGTTGGGGGGTTGGGAAGGGGAGAGCAGGTGTGTTGGGGGTTGGGAAGGGGAGAGCAGGTGTGTTGGGGGTCGGGAAGGGGAGAGTAGGTGTGTTGGGGGGTTGGGAAGGGGAGAGCAGGTGTGTTGGGGGGTTGGGAATTGGAGAGTAGGTGTGTTGGGGGGTTGGGAAGGGGAGAGCAGGTGTGTTGGGGGTTGGGAATTGGAGAGTAGGTGTGTTGGGGGGTTGGGAAGGGGAGAGCAGGTGTGTTGGGGGGTTGGGAAGGGGAGAGTAGGTGTGTTGGGGGGTTGGGAAGGGGAGAGCAGGTGTGTTGGGGGTTGGGAATTGGGAATTGGAGAGTAGGTGTGTTGGGGGGTTGGGAAGGGGAGAGCAGGTGTGTTGGGGGGTTGGGAATTGGAGAGTAGGTGTGTTGGGGGGTTGGGAATTGGAGAGTAGGTGTGTTGGGGGGTTGGGAAGGGGAGAGCAGGTGTGTTGGGGGGTTGGGAATTGGAGAGTAGGTGTGTTGGGGGGTTGGGAATTGGAGAGTAGGTGTGTTGGGGGTTGGGTAGGGGAGAGTAGGTGTGTTGGGGGGTTGGGAAGGGGAGAGCAGGTGTGTTGGGGGGTTGGGAATTGGAGAGTAGGTGTGTTGGGGGTTGGGTAGGGGAGAGCAGGTGTGTTGGGGGTTGGGTAGGGGAGAGTAGGTGTGTTGGGGGGTTGGGAAGGGGAGAGTAGGTGTGTTGGGGGGTTGGGAAGGGGAGAGTAGGGGGAGTAGGTGTGTTGGGAGGGTTGGGGAGGGAGAGTAGGTGTGTTGGGGGGGGTTGGGAAGGGGAGAGCAGGTGTGTTGGGGGTTGGGAAGGGGAGAGCAGGTGTGTTGGGGGTTGGGAAGGGGAGAGTAGGTGTGTTGGGGGGTTGGGAATTGGAGAGTAGGTGTGTTGGGGGGTTGGGAAGGGGAGAGCAGGTGTGTTGGGGGTTGGGAAGGAGAGAGTAGGTGTGTTGGGGGGTTGGGAAGGGGAGAGCAGGTGTGTTGGGGGTTGGGAAGGGGAGAGCAGGTGTGTTGGGGGTTGGGAAGGAGAGAGTAGGTGTGTTGGGGGTTGGGAAGGGGAGAGTAGGTGTGTTGGGGGGTTGGGAATTGGAGAGTAGGTGTGTTGGGGGGTTGGGAAGGGGAGAGCAGGTGTGTTGGGGGTTGGGAAGGAGAGAGTAGGTGTGTTGGGGGGTTGGGAAGGGGAGAGCAGGTGTGTTGGGGGGTTGGGAAGGGGAGAGCAGGTGTGTTGGGGGTTGGGAAGGAGAGAGTAGGTGTGTTGGGGGTTGGGAAGGGGAGAGCAGGTGTGTTGGGGGTTGGGAAGGGGAGAGTAGGTGCGTTGAGGGGTTGGGAAGGGGAGAGCAGGTGTGTTGGGGGTTGGGAAGGGGAGAACAGGTGTGTTGGGGGTTGGGAATTGGAGAGTAGGTGTGTTGGGGGGTTGGGAAGGGGAGAGCAGGTGTGTTGGGGGGTTGGGAAGGGGAGAGTAGGTGTGTTGGGGGGTTGGGAAGGGGAGAGCAGGTGTGTTGGGGGGTTGGGAAGGGGAGAGCAGGTGTGTTGGGGGGTTGGGAAGGGGAGAACAGGTGTGTTGGGGGGTTGGGAAGGGGAGAGTAGGTGTGTTGGGGGGTTGGGAAGGGGAGAGCAGGTGTGTTGGGGGGTTGGGAAGGGGAGAGCAGGTGTGTTGGGGGGTTGGGAAGGGGAGAGCAGGTGTGTTGGGGGGTTGGGAATTGGAGAGTAGGTGTGTTGGGGGGTTGGGAAGGAGAGAGTAGGTGTGTTGGGGGGTTGGGAAGGGGAGAGTAGGTGTGTTGGGGGGTTGGGAAGGGGAAAGTAGGTGTGTTGGGGTTTGGGAAGGGGAGAGCAGGTGTGTTGGGGGGTTGGGAAGGGGAGAGCAGGTGTGTTGGGGGGTTGGGAAGGGGAGAGTAGGTGTGTTGGGGGTTGGGAAGGGGAGAGCAGGTGTGTTGGGGGGTTGGGAAGGGGAGAGTAGGTGTGTTGGGGGGTTGGGAAGGGGAGAGTAGGTGTGTTGGGGGGTTGGGAAGGGGAGAGTAGGTGTGTTGGGGGGTTGGGAAGGGGAGAGCAGGTGTGTTGGGGGGTTGGGAAGGGGAGAGTAGGTGTGTTGGGGGGTTGGGAAGGGGAGAACAGGTGTGTTGGGGGGTTGGGAAGGGGAGAGTAGGTGCGTTGGGGGTTGGGAAGGGGAGAGCAGGTGTGTTGGGGGGTTGGGAAGGGGAGAGTAGGTGTGTTGGGGGGTTGGGAAGGGGAGAGCAGGTGTGTTGGGGGGTTGGGAAGGGGAGAGCAGGTGTGTTGGGGGGTTGGGAAGGGGAGAACAGGTGTGTGTGGGGGGGGGGTGTTGAGAGGACTATCTTAACCTTCTTAGCCGATGTTAGAGATTGAACGTTAAAGTGTAATGAATTAAATATAAAACATAAACTCATAGACCATACATGGGAGGTCCCAAATGTGTCAGAAGGATATTTCCTATTTTCCATTCCAATAGAGATCCTGCTAAATCAATTAGAAGGCTTCCCCACAGTGAGTCCCAGTCATGATCAGCATAATTTCCTCTCATGCCAGCACATTCGTAGCTTCAGGCAATTCTCTGCTCTTTCTCTCCCTGTTTTTCACTCTTGCTGTGCCTCCACAATAGCAGAGGTGGTGGTAGATTGAGGAGGTGTGCTCCGTTGTTAGACCTACAGAGAACCTTCTAACGTTCTAATGTTCCAAATAATGCCTTCTAACGTTCTAATGTTCTAAAGAATGGCTTCTAACATTCTAACACTCTAATGTTCTAAAGAATGCCTTCTAACGTTGTAGCATTCTAATGTTCTAAAGAATGCCTTCTATCATTCTAAAATTCAAATGTTCTAAACAATGCATTCTAATGTTCTAATGTTCTAAAGAATTCCTTCTAGCGTTCTAAAGAATGCCTTCTAACATTCTAATGTTCTAAAGAATGTCTTCTAACGTTGTAACAATCTAATGTTCTAAAGAAGGCCTTCTAACGTTCTAATGTTGTAAAGAATGTGTTCTAACGTTCAACATTCTTATGTTCTAAAGAATGCCTTCTAACGTTTAAATGTTCTAAAGAATGCCTTCTAACGTTCTAACATTCTAATATTCTAAAGAAGGCCTTCTAACGTTCTAAAGAAAGCCTTCTAACGTTCTAACATTCTAATGTTCTAATGAATGTGTTCTAACGTTCAACATTCTTATGTTCTAAAGAATGCCTTCTAATGTTCTGATGATGTAAAGAAGGCCTTCTAACATTCTAATGTTCTAAAGAATGCCTTCTAATGTTCTAAATAATGCCTTCTAACGTTTGAATGTTCTAAAGAATGCCTTCTAAATTCTAACATTCTAATTTTCTAAAGAAGGCCTTCTAACATTCTAATGTTCTAATGAATGTGTTCTAACGTTCAACATTCTTATGTTCTAAAGAATGCCTTCTAATGTTCTGATGTTGTAAAGAAGGCCTTCTAACATTCTAATGTTCTAAAGAATGCCTTCAAATGTTCTAAAGAATGCCTTCTAACGTTTGAATGTTCTAAAGAATGCCTTCTAAATTCTAACATTCTAATTTTCTAAAGAAGGCCTTCTAACATTCTAATGTTCTAATGAATGTGTTCTAACGTTCAACATTCTTATGTTCTAAAGAATGCCTTCTAATGTTCTGATGTTGTAAAGAAGGCCTTCTAACATTCTAATGTTCTAAAGAATGCCTTCTAATGTTCTAAAGAATGCCTTCTAACGTTTGAATGTTCTAAAGAATGCCTTCTAAATTCTAACATTCTAATTTTCTAAAGAAGGCCTTCTAACATTCTAATGTTCTAATGAATGTGTTCTAACGTTCAACATTTTTATGTTCTAAAGAAGGCCTTCTAACGTTCTAAAGAATGCCTCTGCAGTTTTACAATTCTATAAACAATATTTTTGCCATTCTAATTCTCGAAAGAACATAGCAGTTCAAACATTCCATTGTGTTTACTGAATATCTAATAAACGACCCCCCATCATTCTCGGAGCTCTGACTAAAGATGTTTCTTAGTCTTTGAACAGACGTTCATTATTAAGAAATGACCTGCCAGCCTGTTTATTTCATGAATGGGATTCATGTGTTTGGCTGGCAGGGATGGGAGAGGGACTGCTTGAATGAGTGAGTCTACCACTCACACTACAATACAGTGTTGACCTGACAGCCATGACTAACCTCTGAATCTATCTCACATTGTTCCATCCCATGACAATAGGCCTTTCGCCTCACACTAGTCATATGATTAACATTATTCATTACGTAAAGTCATGTATTTTCCCTTAATATGCAAAGACCTTTTTACATTAGAATACTGTTATCTTTCATTGGAGTTTTTAGCAAATATCTGACCCTATTTACACTCACCAGCATGAAAACTGCTATTGTGCTTTTTGTATGAAAGCACTTGACAAGCCCACTGAGGCTGAGCGGATCCTGTAGTGAGCACTTTCTCTGGGCAGTGTACTATAACGGTGATGTAGTAGGTTTAGCTGAAAGCAGAACTCTACAGGTCAGACAAGCCAGTGCATCCTATAATCCGTCACAATGTCATCAATGTTATCATTGTCATCAGTGTTATCAATGTCATCAGTGTCATCAGTGTTATCATTGTCATCAGTGTCATCAGTGTTATCAGTGTTATCAGTGTTATCAGTGTCATCAGTGTTATCAATGTAATCAGTGTTATCAGTGTCATCAGTGTCATCAGTGTTATCAATGTCATCAGTGTTATCAGTGTCATCAGTGTTATCAATGTCATCAGTGTTATCAGTGTCATCAATGTTATCATTGTGAATTGAGACGTCGTCTCAAAAAAATTACATTCAATACATTCATACAAAGCCTCTACATAAAACAGTTTAGACAGCAAAGCAAGGATGTTTTGTTGTTCGTCGTTGTTGCAGTGAACATCGTGAGCGAAGTGAAGAGACGTTATGTAGTCTAACTGTATGAGTAGATGTGGTTTTGCAACTCCAGCAGGCTGAATAATTCATGCTTAGTCACAGCAAACACTCCTGGATTCAGTACTGCATATACTGAGATATCATACTCATGGATATCACATGTAATATACCTGTAAAAGGCAGAGCCATTCTGGGGCCAAAACATCATGTTACATGTTAAACACGGACACAGAGTAGCAGTCCCATGGTAGTTAGTTAACGTGAAATATTTGCAGAGTATCAAAGCATGTATCTTAGATAGATAATCAGAATCAAATTATTTCAATTGTCTTCAGAAACCATGCTCATCTCAGTGTATGGTATGGAAACGGGTTGCTTGTGGGAGTGGTTTCTCATGCAGAACATTGGATTCACTTTTTTGTCTCATTATTATGTTATTCATTCCATAATTGTGATGGGAATATAAAAAAAGATATATTTTTATATATATATATATATATATATATATACATGTTTTGTAAACCATGAAGCATGTAAATTATACCACCTCAGATAAGGATGTACAGAAAAAAATGGTGGTATTAATACTAGAGAAAAAAATTATTGTAAAATAGAGGAACTCTCATCAAAATTATGTTCTTTCAAACAATTTTGGAATTTTGGGGTTGATACATTTGGAGGGTTGCCACGACGGTGCTCCACCATTGAACATCATAGCTTGGACTGAGTCGTCATAACAAGGCTTTATTGCTGACCATAGTTCAATACGGACACCTCTGACATGTATCTTTATGGGTGCTTCCATATAGGGAAAGGTCACTTTTAACGTTACGGAAAACATGTTTAGCAACACACTGCCTACAGTATAACCACCAAACAGACATTCAGGACATTGAGACGGTTGTGACGTTTAAACAGGAATGTAGCCAAAATAATAACATGACTCCATTTCATTGTAGCCACATCCTGTAAATATATGGAGGACTTGTGAACATCGTAACAGCCTAATTCAATATTCTACACTTTAAAAGTGTTAAAGTGTTTAAGGTGTAAAAAGTGTTAAAAAGTTTAATGTGTGAAAATGACCTCACTCGGATAACGTATTCAAAGAACCAACTCATTTAAATCAGAATTATTTGCTAAAGCCCAAATCAATAGTAAAATAAAGATATCATATATATTGATATTATATAGATTTCATAGTTTAACTACACCGTCCTCTCTTTACTATCCTGACTGGAATATGTTATTTCTGGTTGTGCTTGGCTACATTCCTGTTTTATCCCACTGTGTCTTGGTGGCTTCTCCTACCTTTGAAATTAGGTCTGATTCTTGCATCGTAACCCGAAACTTTACCCATGAGTTTGTCCAGGAACTCAGAGGGAGGCATCGGGGAGGCGGCTTTTCGAGCCGCGGATTCTTTAGAGGCTGCCAAGCTAGAGACAGAAGAGAGAGAGAGAGAGAGAGAGAGAGAGAGAGAGAGAGAGAGAGAGAGAGAGAGAGAGAGAGAGAGAGAAAAAGAAAGGAAAAGTAGGGAGAGAGAGAGAGAGAGAGAGAGATAGAGAGAGAGAAAGAAAGAGAGAGAGACAGAGAGAGAGAGAGAGAGAGAGAGAGAGAGAGATGGAGGGAGGGAGAGAGAGAGAGGAAGAGAGATAGAGAGAGAGAAAGAAAGAGAGAGAGACAGAGAGAGAGAGAGAGAGAGAGAGAGAGAGAGAGAGATGGAGGGAGGGAGAGAGAGAGAGAGATGGGTGCACAACTGAGATTTGAATGGTGAGTTGTTGTCATATATAGCAGCATTCTGAGAGTAATCCAATCCAACAAGGATTTTCTTCTGAGGGATGCTACCATTACTGATTCCCTTCACGTGTCCATTTGCTAGATACTGTGAATCAATAGGAAGTCCACTACTTTACTTGCCTTCCAGATAAATATATAGCAGTTTGACTAGCTCCATGAGCAAAGTATCAACGTTTTAGGAAGTATCCGCTGCATGAGTTATATGCTCAGATAATATTGATTATCCATTAAGTTGTTGTTATTTGACTCCCTCACACCGTAGCCTACAACACAGAACGGTATGCTTACTGGATATGTTCTACATATCTCATCTACATGGATTTTTTAGTATTTTCTTTTTTAAATCCATCAACAAAATAATATTAACATTCCATACACAGAATAAAAAGCAGGGTTTACTATCAGTAACCTCACAATCCATTTCCTATGATGACAGGATAATAAAATAATCAACGTTTTTCGAAAATACCAAAAAACATACCAACTTATAGCTCCAAAAAGAAAGCTGAAAACAGAGAATAGGTTAATTACTTCCCAATTGTTTGGTGCAGGGAGAATTTGCATATCCAGAATGAACCTCTGATGGATAATTAGGATGACAGATGATGACCAGGGGTGGCTTTTCCATTTAATGTTTCATGCATGCAGTCTTCTGAAACAGATTAAATAGATGAGATGAAATAGATGAGATGAGGAGAAAGAAAATAACAAACATGTTACAGTAACCACCACCGCAAAATACAACTGACATCACACGACATCATGTGATAATAACACCAACGACAAGCCTTTAAAAAAATATACAACTGTGATCATTAACCCAACAACAAAGGTCATATTTTGTCATGTCAGCTCAAAAGGTATTCCTACACATATGAACCAACTGCCCCATCAGTAGACTAACATATGAACCAACTGCCCCATCAGTAGACTAACATATGAACCAACTGCCCCCATCAGTAGACTAACATATGAACCAACTGCCCCCCCCCCATCAGTAGACTAACATATGAACCAACTGCCCCCCCCCATCAGTAGACTAACATATGAACCAACTGCCCCCATCACTAGACTAACATACTAACCAACTGCCCCCATCAGTAGACTAACATACTAACCAACTGCCCCCATCAGTAGACTAACATATGAACCAACTGCCCCCATCAGTAGACTAACATATGAACCAACTGCCCCCATCACTAGACTAACATATGAACCAACTGCCCCCATCAGTAGACTAACATACTAACCAACTGCCCCCCCATCACTAGACTAACATATGAACCAACTGCCCCCCCCATCAGTAGACTAACATATGAACCAACTGCCCCATCAGTAGACTAACATATGAACCAACTGCCCCCATCAGTAGACTAACATACTAACCAACTGCCCCCCATCACTAGACTAACATATGAACCAACTGCCCCCCCCATCAGTAGACTAACATATGAACCAACTGCCCCATCAGTAGACTAACATATGAACCAACTGCCCCCATCAGTAGACTAACATATGAACCAACTGCCCCCATCAGTAGACTAACATATGAACCAACTGCCCCTCCATCACTAGACTAACATATGAACCAACTGCCCCCATCAGTAGACTAACATATGAACCAACTGCCCCTCCATCACTAGACTAACATATGAACCAACTGCCCCGCCATCACTAGACTAACATATGAACCAACTGCCCCCCCATCAGTAGACTAACATACTAACCAACTGCCCCCATCACTAGACTAACATATGAACCAACTGCCCCCATCAGTAGACTAACATACTAACCAACTGCCCCCATCAGTAGACTAACATATGAACCAACTGCCCCCATCAGTAGACTAACATATGAACCAACTGCCCCCATCAGTAGACTAACATATGAACCAACTGCCCCCCCATCAGTAGACTAACATACTAACCAACTGCCCCCATCACTAGACAAACATATGAACCAACTGCCCCTCCATCACTAGACTAACATATGAACCAACTGCCCCCATCAGTAGACTAACATATGAACCAACTGCCCCTCCATCACTAGACTAACATATGAACCAACTGCCCCGCCATCACTAGACTAACATATGAACCAACTGCCCCCCCATCAGTAGACTAACATACTAACCAACTGCCCCCATCACTAGACTAACATATGAACCAACTGCCCCCATCAGTAGACTAACATATGAACCAACTGCCCCTCCATCACTAGACTAACATATGAACCAACTGCCCCTCCATCACTAGACTAACATATGAACCAACTGCCCCCATCAGTAGATTAACATATGAACCAACTACCCCATCAGTAGACTAACATATGAACCAACTGCCCCATCAGTAGACTAACATATGAACCAACTGCCCCCATCAGTAGACTAACATATGAACCAACTGCCCCCATCAGTAGACTAACATATGAACCAACTGCCCCCATCACTAGACTAACATATGAACCAACTGCCCCCCCCCCCATCAAAAGACTAACATATGAACCAACTGCCCCATCACTAGACTAACATATGAACCAACTGCCCCCCCATCAGTAGACTAACACATGAACCAACTGCCCCATCAGTAGACTAACATATGAACCAACTGCCCCCCCCCCCATCAGTAGACTAACATACTAACCAACTGCCCCCATCAGAAGAGGATGGACACAGAACACTGAAGTACTGTAAACGAGGAAGGTCACAGTCTCCCATGTCTCTCCATACTGCTACCAGTCTGTGTGTGGGTGGGCCACCCTAACTGCCAGGTCACTGGCCAGGCTGTGCTGCTGCTACTGTCACATGGGCAGTCACCAACTACCCCAGAGGCTGCTGCTTGGGTCAGCCAAGCACTACTCTCTAAATACTGGCTTCATGCATCAGGCTTCATAGAAATGGCATGTGAACCCTATATAGTACAATGGCAACCCATAGGGCACTGATTCTGACCAGTAGTGTACTATATTGTATAAGTGGGGAATACTCTGCCATTTTGGAAGCATTCCTAGATTTTCAATAGTTCCTCGCTAGCGTTTTTGCTGCTGTGTCATTTTTGGAAATTTGGCATTTGAAAGGCACATCAAGTATGTTGTCCGAATCACTGCCAAAGTAGTTGATTCTATACTCACACTGATGGCTGGACAGTGTTGATAACTGTTAACACTATCAGTGTTGCAGCTGTAATTTTCAACAATAGGTGACGATTGTGACGGCCAAAAGCAGCCCTGGTGGGTTAACTGATACCCTGAAACCCTGGTGGCCCAACTGATACCCTGAAACCCTGGTGGTCCAACTGATACCCTGAAACCCTGGTGGTCCAACTGATACCCTGAAACCCTGGTGGTCCAACTGATACCCTGAAACCCTGGTGGTCCAACTGATACCCTTTAACCCTGGTGGCCCAACTGATACCCTGAAACCCTGGTGGTCCAACTGATACCCTTTAACCCTGTTGGCTCAACTGATACCCTGAAACCCTGGTGGCCCAACTGATACCCTGAAACCCTTGTGATCCATCTGATACCCTGAAACCCTTGTGATCCATCTGATACCCTGAAACCCTGGTGGCTCAACTGATACCCTGAAGCCCTGGTGGTCCAACTGATACCCTGAAGCCCTGGTGGCTCAACTGATAACCTGAAGCTATCTGCAGACCTAACAGTTTCTGTCAAGTCTGCCAAATCACTGTATCTCTTCCATCAATGCTGGCATTATGGTTCATTGATGGAACATTCCTAAGAGTTACACTTCTATACTAACCATCAATATCAATCCATACCAAGACAGACAAGTCTAGAATGTATAGCCTAGAATTCTTAGAATCTTAGAATTCTAGAACTGTTAGAATTCTAGAACTGTTAGAATTCTAGAATATTTCGAGTGGAATTTGCTTTGAGCAGATAATGCCGTGTATCAAGGATTATTCTAATACCAGTTAATTACCACACAATACGGTGAAATCCTATTATAATCACCTAAACACAATAGTCGGCTGTGACCATGAGGTTAGTACTAGGGATCAAGCGCTGGAAATAAACTGTTGTTAGGACTCACGCAATACAGACAATACCATACTCTAAAGCTGTGAAAAAGCGTTTCAATTTAGTATTGAACAAACACCCTCGAACTGACAACACAATCAGATTAGTCATAGAGAGATTAGACAGTGTCCTCTACAGAGATGATTGCCTTAGACAGCGAGCATGGGCCCATGCTGTGGGCCACGCAGGAATCTGTTTGACAGTGTGAAATTAGGGGACAGGCACACTCTGTCTCCTTACATTATTGGGGGGTTTGGTATAATAGGAATGTGTAGCATCGATATCACACCAAATCACAACATCTATGGAGGTTAAACCCCCACAAAACCACATGAATTTGCACCATGAAAATGTGGGACCAACACACTCTTTCTCCTTACATCATTGAGGCCCTTTGGTTAAGAAACATAATATATGAATGTAGGATAGACCACTTACACACTAAATCACATAATCAATAGGCCTAGAAGTCAATCCCACTCAAACCTACAGGAATCAGGATTCTACACCCATGGGGGGTATCAAGAAGATCATCTATGATTTCCTTCCTTCCGTCTGGGCTTCTCCCGTCCCGAGTGACTTATTCCTGGGTTTTGCGTGATCAAAGTTTAGATTTACTTGAATTATTTCTGATCAATGCTTGCTTGGCCAGGCCACGGCCCACTGTGGAAAGGCCTGGTCCGTGTGGCCGGTGCTGAGGCAGCAGTAAAAGAACAGCTGACTCCCAGCGATGGAGAGAATAATATGCAAATAACCCCAGTCTCTGAGCTCTGCATACCTTAATGTGGAGCACCAATCATTAGCCTTAAGTTTACCTCCTTATGCTCTTAATAAATCCTCTGAAGACTACAATCCTAATTGATCCGATCCTTGCTTTTTTTGTTTTTTTTGAACTCTCTGAGAAATCAAAGCCCTACCAAAGCCTTCATCCCCTCCCAGTCCATGGCACAGATAAGAGGGATGGGCAGTTCTGTTCACCTGGACAAACTGTTAACATAATGTCTGTTAATGAGACAAAATCATCATCATTTAAAAAATACATATTACACATTACACAAAACAAATGACAAACATGGGTAGCATAAGGTAATGCATTTGTCTTTAGGGGTGTTGTTGTGTTGAGCTGAAAAAAAGAAAAAAGAAGAAGAAGTGAAACATGACATGAATTCATGCTCCGTACAATGTCAGCATGCAGTACAGTACAGCATGCTGTATAGAACAACATATTGGACATGCATTGGAACTTGTGTTCTGTGTGGATATTAGAACATAATCTGTGTTTGAAAGGTTTTAGTGAATGCAGAGCTATGAATTCCTCCATTTATTTATCCATGACTGAGTAGAAAGAGAGGTAAGACCATTGATAATAAGCCATGTTATTTATAGTGCTCTCTGTCTTTTTACGTTGATCAATAATGTATTACCACACATCAAGCTTTGGAAATTAACCTGGATAAAATTGATGATTGTAAGTGATCGTAGAGAACGCCAGTCAATTTGTCTTCATTAGAGGCTTCAATAATTATAACTAAATATATCCACCTTTCCCGCCCTGTTCTGACAATACATTTATATTTTTTAATTTAACCTTTATTTAACTAGGCAAATCAGTTAAGAACAAATTCCAATTTACAATGACGGCCTACCTCGGCCAAACCCTACGACGCTGGGCCAATTGTGCGCCACCGTATGGGACTCCCAATCACAGCTAGTTGTGATAAGAGCCTGGAATTAAACCAGGGTCTTTAATGACACCTCTAGCACTGAGATGCAGTGCTTAGACCGCCAAGCCACTCGGGAGGCCCAGATAAACACACCATAAATATATAAAGCCTATCTGACCTGAAAACAAGTGACTGCCATCACCATCACCATGAACATGATGTGGCTGAACAGCCTGGTGTGTGTGTAAATACAGCAGCATTTATTAAAGACATGGGGTGTAAAATCTGTGATGAAATTAGGTTTTAAAGGACTAATTCTATAGGTGATTGGATTACAACTGGTGCTTTGGTGTCTGTGCATGCAAGCAGTGCCACTGCTTTCTGCTGTTCGAGGTCAACTCAAGGTTGTGTTTCATGAGAAGGGTCGCAAAGTTACCAGTAGTTTACCAAAGTTACAGGTATCTTCAGATATGTTGGTAATTAACAGACAATCTATGGCAATCTTTGGTCAGTTATACTAGGATAACTTTTAAAAACATTATTCATATATAAAATTATTTTTTTATTTTTTATATTTATCTGTGTCCATATTGTCAATGCGTTTCTAGTGGCTGGACCATATGGGCGGTAGGGTAGCCTAGTGGTTAGAGCGTTGGACTAGTAACCGAAAGGTTGCAAGTTTGCAATCCCCGAGCTGACAAGGCACAAATCTGTCGTTCTCCCCCTGAACAAGGCAGTTAACACACTGTTCCTAGGCCGTCATTGAAAATAAGAGTTAGTTCTTAACTGTCTTGCCTAGTTAAATATAAAAAATGGTTCAACAGAAAACAGCCTAATTATTCATTTTTTTAAAGCATCTAATCAATCAATTAACTCTGCTAACTTTTCCTACTATTGACTTTTATCACGACTGCCACGGGTTTAACACCAAAACATTGACAACAAATACAAACTGACATAGTAAAA
Organism: Oncorhynchus masou masou; assembly: GCF_036934945.1. Taxonomy (NCBI): domain Eukaryota; kingdom Metazoa; phylum Chordata; class Actinopteri; order Salmoniformes; family Salmonidae; genus Oncorhynchus; species Oncorhynchus masou. The sequence goes on from NC_088243.1 coordinate 85,836,386, forward strand.
TAAATCAAATATATACAGGATGTTTCATGCTGAGACCATCATATTAAACAACAATGGTGTTCACTCTAATCCCACACACACAAAAAAAAACGGTTTATATTTAGTAGGATTATATTTTATCACTCTATTTTTATTTGAAAATCCTGTTATTTAATTATTTTTTTAATTTATTTTTATTTTTTTATGTCATAAAGGCCAGAGATAATTACAGAGACCTGTGAAAATATGAAGTACCCAAAAGGGCCGCAATATGTATTGTGCTAGATTACATCCAATCCTTGAAAGAAAACAAAATGTTGGTAGTTTACTGGTAAACTGGGAAGTTTCCAGTGAAATATCCACCCTTTGCAACCCATGAGCCTGTAGACCAGGTGATACTGGAGGGAATACATTCAATTATCATCAAGTCAATTATAGATTAGCTTTACATTTCCCAGTTCACAATAGAAAGCAATGTTTACGGATACACAAATCCATAGGTGTCAATTCAACACTTTTTTTTGCCTAAATAAATGATTCCATATTTCCAATATTGCTGTGGAAAACCGTGCATCTATTTGGTTGATTTAACTATTCAACTGAGAGTAATGCGTCCCTAACATTTATGTGTCATGGTGTCAGAGTGTCAAAGATGGCCATAAAATACAAGATGATAAAAACCAACAAAACACACCATATAGCCACATTCTACACTGTTGAGACTAGCATATTTCTGCACAGTTGTGAGGTGTTAATTGTAGTGTAAGGCCTTTAACGTAATTTAAATCAGTGAATATTTATTTATTCACGAGAGACTATGTGTGGACACATTTGCTGCGTACATATTCTCCAGTGATGGTCTGGGATTCTTGTTAGTGGATTTGGGCCACATGTTCACTTCCACACATTGGTGTGCTATGTTGCAGAAAGCAACGTATATCCTGTTAAATATGGGCTATACAGTGTATATCCTGTTTAATATGGATTGCGCAGCGAATATCCTGTTTAATATGGGCTATACAGTATATATCCTGTTTAATAAACAGTGCATAGTGTGTAATATACTGTGTTATAGAATGTGTTTTGAATGCTTGAAATGCTCAATTTCCTCCCACTGTTTTCATGGCTGGTGGTAAACTGGTAGGGAATATACCCTGTCATTCATTTTTGATTGAACGAGCACTAGTATTCCCAGATGTTTTGCAAATGAACATCGACTGACATAGGCTATAATTAGATAATGAAATGATTTCACTTACTGTGTCAAATGCATTCTTTATCTGATAGTCATTCATTAAACAAGCATGCAACCTTCCACATGGGCCAAAAACAAACACGAACAGAAAGAAATGTGTATTTTATACGGAAATAGATGCTTGCATATACAGTCATGTATAAAATGTGCATTCATCAGGCTGTTTTGACATTGACAAAGTAATCAATTCTTGGTAATAAGTCTGCATTTGAAATGAGGTCTGGGGGTCTAGGTTGAGACTGGGAAAGAGATATCAATTAAGCAGAACTGCAGAGTTCAGCAGTAGGAGCTGAGGCTGCAAAATCCTGATTCTACTTCATTAGCTAAACACGCTGGCCAGAATGCTAAATAAACACTGTCTGTCTGCAAGGAATGGACATGGAATCCAATGGACTATAGAATAGAATATAGAATGTAAAGTCGTCTAAAAAAGAACTCTGATGATTCATTTGATTCTAGAATGTTGAATGTAATGTTGATTAGACATGCAATGCATAACAAAGACAAAGAGCCATGTTTGGGCCAATGGGAGAGAAGCTGTTCTCTGAACAGAATACCTGCCTCCCCTCCAATGTGCACATTGGAGATATCCCTGTTCACATTTACAGAGAATAATACACTTCATGTATGAGGATCACGAGCTTGATAGTAGTCGTTACATTCATACAAAGACAATCATGTCAAAACTAGAATATTCCAACTGGTCAGGATGGATATACTGTGTGGTTACTGGAAGAAAGCAAAACAGTCATCATCCAGCATATTTACAATATATATATTCTGTGAAATATCCAAGTCTTTAAATAACATGATTTTTTTTCATTTCATTCACAATAGTTGAATAGAGACTAATACTTTTACATATAGTGCGCTGGCCCCATGAGAGAAATGAAGACAGACACAGGACATTTCTCTTCTCAGTGAGTAGGTGATGGATAGGCCCACACACCAACAACAACAAAACTTCCCTGATATGTGTGTGAGAGCGTGTACTCAGTTCCTTTACTCTGACTTGCCTGTTGATAACATATGCCTCATCAGAGAATACGTCGTTTAGCGTTTGATGACCACTAGTGTTCGCTATTAGCTCTCGCTGTCTCTCTCACACACATCTTGATGTAATGTAGCGTGTGACTTAATGCAACTCACTCACAATAGAGAAATGATTAGGCCTACATAAATATATAATAAAGCCAACGCAACTTTTGACAATCGTGTGATTAAACCCAATCAATTGGCTGCGTTGATAGATTTCCATTCAGACTTTTGTCAAGACATGTTAAGCTATGTTGGGACATATTCTGACCACACTGCAGCCCACACGAGAACAACAAAATGGTATTTAACACATTAAACTCAATAAATAATGTTCCTTACCTGAAAAATACTATTGTTTCCCACAAATAGATCCCGAGAGCGTTTATTCGGAACATTTTTGCCGGTCTCATTCGGGCTACCTACAGCTCCAGGAGTACCAATAGTAGAATTCCAATTTCTTTAATGATTTCGGACCTCCAAGGTGAACAATTCTTCTGTTGTTTTTTTTCAGATTCCAGAGTCACAAGAAAACCACAAGATGTTCATAACCGCCCAGGCCATGAAACCTTCTTCCTTAGACCGCCGTCATTGATTCGGATAACCCAAATAATGAGTACTTTTTCAGGACAACGGACAGCGGCAAACGCGGTTTGCGGAATTTCACTCAGCCCAGGTTATTGTTGCTTTGAGGGTACAGCACGTTAGGCTACGATATCACAGATATTTCCGACGTTTATTCTATGCGATCCATTTGGATTTTGTTACAAGGGGAATTTGTCAATTTCAACATGCCTCCTTCAGTGATAAATGTGGCAATGCATGTGCTCTGCGTCTTAATGAATGTCTCAATTTTAGAAGATGTTTTACTACGTGGCTGTATAGCCCTTACGTCTAGATCAGTAGCGGAATTGCACAGTTGTTACACGAAATATATACATACGTAGTCAGTGTTTTTTTCTTAACGCTTTCTCTTATATGCATCCCAAAATCAGAGGTGTTGCTTTCAAGCCACACGTAGTTGTAGTTACCCCGGCGGTGCTGACTGATGTTTTTCTGCAGGTACTCGCCGTGTCTCGGTAGTTGACTCCCAGGGGTGAGATGGAACTGCTGCAGAGAGCTACTTCCATTGTCCGGTCAAGTTCGGGACTCACAACTCGGTTTCGTCTTCTTGCATTTAGATTCCTCGTAATAATGTCAAATGTAGTGAAATCGGGATGCGATTAGCCTCTTCTTCCATTGCCTCCTATAGCTCAGCGCTCTCACGTCAGACCAACACTGTATTTCTTGCTGCAGTCATTTACTAAACTCAAAAAAGCACCTCACCTTTGAACACACGCCCACATGACGTTGCCATTGGTCGGCATGTTGCTCAAACTAGTTAGGCTACGGCTCGGATTGGAGAGAGGGGTTGTCATCTGGAGAGTTTTAATGTCCCGCGCATTGGTATGGAAATAGAGAATAGTCCATGATTTGTCTAATGTTAGGTTATCATATTTCTATGTACTTTTTAGTGTAGTCGACTGTTTACACACCCCAGTGTCTACAGTGGTTTACATGTTAAAATGATCATTGGACCGACTAAGCAATTATTATGTAATTGTATTTATTTTCCTTTTTTTGGGGGGGGGGGGGGGGGTCAGCCGGCATGAAGTATTTTTTCCTTTTTATTTCACTGTTCATGTAGGTTACTTTTGATAAGTGAGCGTTGCAAGGGCGGCAAAAAAAGAAAGGACCCAGAAAGAAAGTATCTTGTTCATTATTATCCACTTGTTTTTTCTGTGAAATCTTTTTGGTATAATCAATATTGTTTTGCATCCATGCAGACATCTAAAGTGAGGCTCTCTCCCTTTCTGTTTCTGCAGTAGCGGTTTTTCATCTGCACCGCTGTCCACATTGTCCACTGAAACGTGATTCTGTTTCTAATGCCTGCAGCTCTCTTTCCGAACGCAGTCACCAAAAGATCACGTGACACGCGGACGGGATAGAACGAATGGAATACGGTTGGATATATGGTGTCTTCAAGTATTCAAAAGGATTCCGTCTTGTCCTATTGAGGAGACAGATAGTGTTCGAATCGTTTTTCGCAATAGAGATGTAAGATTATAGCAAACGTGAGTCAAGGATTTATTTAATTTATACTCTTCAGCCGACTACCTGGATGAGATAAGTGAAATAAATGCTGTGCTGTGAGATTGAACATCCAGCATTTCCTAAATACAGTATGCCATTACATAATGAATGTGTTGCATCCATTCTGAGTGCACTAGTTACCATTACCCAAGAAGTTATCTAACAGAATAAATACATCAAGAAAATGACTGAGCTTAAAAATAATTAGCTCTTGCTCTGAAAAAAGTAGAAAACAGTTGGCCATAGTTTCCCATAACACTGTCATTGAATAAGCTAGTTGTGTTTATTAAGGGCCCCTTAAATCATGCTCTTAGGCCAGGGGTTCTCAAACTTTTTGGGTCCCAGGACCCCTTTTGTGATAGAAAATTCACCAGAAACCCCTCATAATCAGAACACACCACGAGTGAGATTCACAACAATACAACACACAAAGAGTTTAACTGTGACTTCAGCAGTGCATGGCTGGACGAACCAAGTCTCTGGCCCTGGGGAAAATATATTTTAAAGGCCTCTTGGCATCGAAGAGAATATGTTAAAGTTTTCAAGCAAATATCCTGCAATTTTACACATTTTGTCACGGGGCAGAGCGATGTTTTGTTGTTGCAGTTTTAAAACTAACATCCTGCAATACTAAACATTATGCCATGAGGCAGGGAGAACACTTTATAGATTTAAAGCTTAAATTACAGTACTTTTATGTACATTTTTGAGAATACAAGAAGCATATAGTAAGTGCCAATTGAGCGCCAAATAAAGTAACAGAGGTTGACCGTAACTGGGATGAAGACATCTTCTTTAATAAGCCACGAATCCCCTTGTGACAGGGGGAACGGAAGCTTGTTGTGTGCAACAGGGAGCGGTAATTGAATGCAAGCTTCACAAAAACATAGGAAATGATTAAAACATTTCTATCCTATCTATCTATGGGTAACAGGGTTGACTTGTTATTCGATGTCACGCCCTGGTCAAAGTATTTTGTGTTTGTCTTCATTTCATGAGAACTTGTTCTCAACTTGCCTACCCGGTTAAATAAAGGTGAAATAAATAAAATAAAAAATAAATACATTTATTTGGTCAGGCCAGGGTGTGGCATGGGATTTTGTATGTGGTGTGTTTGTATCGGGATTGTAGCTTAGTGGGGTGTTCTAGTTAAGTCTATGGCTGTCTGAAGTGGTTCTCAATCAGAGGCAGGTGTTTATCGTTGTCTCTGATTGGGAACCATATTTAGGCAGCCATATTCTTTGAGTGTTTCGTGGGTGATTGTCCTTAGTGTCCTGATGTCCTTGTTCTGTGTTTATTTACACCAGTATAGGCTGTTTCGGTTTTCGTTACGTTCTTTGTTTTGTAGTGTTTGTAATTGATTCGTGTTTTACGTTTGTTTATTAAACATGGATCGCAATCTACACGCCGCATTTTGGTCCGACTCTCCTTCCCACCTAGAAAGCCGTAACATTCGAGACTGTCTATCTATGGGTAACAGGGTTGACTTGTTATTCTAGCCTGTCTATCTATGGGTAACAGGGTTGACTTGTTATTCTAGCCTGTCTATGGGTAACAGGGTTGACTTGTTATTCTAGCCTGTCTATCTATGGGTAACAGGGTTGACTTGTTATTCTCCACCAGAAAATGTCCAAAAAGAGTAGAACCAGCGTTTACTCGGTCACACCCTGATCTGTTTAACCTGTCCTCATTATTGTCTCCACCCCACCCAGGTGTCGCTTGTTTTCCCCAGTGTACTTATCCCTGTGTTTCCTGTCTCTCTGTACCAGTGTATTTATCCATGTGTTTCCTGTCTCTCTGTGCCAGTGTATTTATCCCTGTGTTTCCTGTCTCTCTGTACCAGTGTATTTATCCCTGTGTTTCCTGTCTCTCTGTACCAGTGTATTTATCCCTGTGTTTCCTGTCTCTCTGTACCAGTGTATTTATCCATGTGTTTCCTGTCTCTCTGTGCCAGTGTATTTATCCCTGTGTTTCCTGTCTCTCTGTACCAGTGTATTTATCCCTGTTTCCTGTCTCTCTGTACCAGTGTATTTATCCCTGTGTTTCCTGTCTCTCTGTACCAGTGTATTTATCCCTGTGTTTCCTGTCTCTCTGTGCCAGTGTATTTATCCCTGTGTTTCCTGTCTCTCTGTACCAGTACATTTATCCCTGTGTTTCCTGTCTCTCTGTACCAGTGTATTTATCCCTGTGTTTCCTGTCTCTCTGTACCAGTGTATTTATCCCTGTGTTTCCTGTCTCTCTGTACCAGTGTATTTATCCCTGTGTTTCCTGTCTCTCTGTACCAGTGTATTTATCCCTGTGTTTCCTGTCTCTCTGTGCCAGTGTATTTATCCCTGTGTTTCCTGTCTCTCTGTACCAGTGTATTTATCCCTGTGTTTCCTGTCTCTCTGTACCAGTGTATTTATCCCTGTGTTTCTTGTCTCTCTGTACCAGTGTATTTATCCCTGTGTTTCCTGTCTCTCTGTACCAGTGTATTTATCCCTGTGTTTCCTGTCTCTCTGTACCAGTACATTTATCCCTGTGTTTCCTGTCTCTCTGTACCAGTGTATTTATCCCTGTGTTTCCTGTATCTCTGTACCAGTACATTTATCCCTGTGTTTCCTGTCTCTCTGTACCAGTACATTTATCCCTGTGTTTCTTGTCTCTCTGTGCCAGTTCGTCTTGTATGTTTCCAAGTCAACCAGCAATTTTCCCGTTCTGCTTTTTGCATTCTCCTTTTTCTAGTCCTCCTGGTTTTGACCCTTGCCTCTTTCTGAAATTTGTACCTGCCTGCCTGACCACGAGCCTGTCTGCCACTCTGTACGTCCTGGACTCTGATCCTTTTTGTCCACGACCATTCTCTTCTCTACCCCTTTGGATTAATAAACATTAAGACTCCAACCATCTGCCTCCTGTGTCTGTATCTGGGTCTCGCCTTGTGCCTTGATACACTCTATGATTTGACTTGTAGATATTCAATATTTCTTTAAAAAAAATATTTACAAAGGAACGTTTCACCATATCAAAGTTTAATTTATGTAACAGGGTTGACCTTTAGAGGAGGGACAGACGTACCTTAATCACTAATCACATGAAATAAATAATAATCTTTAGAAATTACTTTGTCAAAGTAACAACTAGGGCTTTACGATGGTGAAAAATGTTTGGATTAAGTGGGTTAAAATCTTTGTAGAAGTGACACAGGGTTGATGGAGGGATGTCAAATGACATTTTATTTGTCACATGCTCCGAATACAACGGGTGTATGCTGCGAAATGCTTACTTACAAGCCCTTAACCAACAAGTTCAATAAAGATTTAAGAAAATATTTACTAAATGTAAAAATAGTAAATAAAAAGTAACACAATGAAAATAACAAGGCTATATACAGGGGGTACCGAGTCAATGTGCGGGGATACAGGTTAGTTATTTTGTTCATGTAGGTGGGGGTAAAGTGACTATGCTTAGATAATAAACAGTGAGTAGCAGCAGTGTAAAAACAAACGGGGGGGTGTGTCAATGTGAGTAGTCTGGGTGGCCATTTTATTAACTGCTCAGCAGTCTTATGGCTTGAGGGTAGAAGCTGTTGGGGGTAGGAGCCTTTTGGTCCTAGACTTAGACTCCGCTCTGGTACCGCTTGCCGTGCGGCTATTCTGAATTTTTCTTATGAGTTCTCCATGTTCTCTATATTAATATATTTATAACAGGCTTTTAAAAAAACAATATTGTTGCACAGTTTATACCTAAAATATCAAAGGGTACTTTGAAAAGGCAGTCCCCCCCCCCCCCGCTCCTGCCCCCCTTTTTTCTGGATGCCTTTTGGCTGGTGGACCATTCTTGATACACACGGAAAACTGTTGAGCCTGATGAAAAACCCAACAGCATTCCAGTTCTTGACACAAACCGGTTTGCCTGGCACCTACTACCATGCCCCTTTCAAAGGCACTTAAATTATTTGTCTTGGCAATTCACCCTCTGAATGGCACACATACACATTGTCACACCCTGATCTGTTTCACCTGTCTCTGTGATTGTCTCCACCCCCCTCCATGTGTCACCCATCTTCCACATTATCCCCTGTGTATTTATTCCTGTGTTCTCTGTGGGTCTGTTGCCAGTTCTTGTTTGTTTGAGTCAACCAGCGTTTTGTATCTCACCTCCTGCTTTTTCTTCTCTCTTTTCTTGCCCTCCCGGTTTTGACCCTTGCCTGGACTCTGAGCCCACCTGACTGACCACTCTGCCTGCCCCTGTCCCTGAGTCTGCCTGCCGACCTGTACCGTTGCCCCACCTCTGGTTTACTGACCCCTGCCTGTCCCTGAGTCTGCCTGCCGACCTGTACCGTTGCCCCACCTCTGGTTTACTGACCCCTGCCTGTCCCTGTCCCTGAGTCTGCCTGCCGACCTGTACCGTTGCCCCACCTCTGGTTTACTGTCCCCTGCCTGTCCCTGAGTCTGCCTGCCGACCTGTACCGTTGCCCCACCTCTGGTTTACTGTCCCCTGCCTGTCCCTGAGTCTGCCTGCCGACCTGTACCGTTGCCCCACCTCTGGTTTACTGTCCCCTGCCTGTCCCTGAGTCTGCCTGCCGACCTGTACCGTTGCCCCACCTCTGGTTTACTGTCCCCTGCCTGTCCCTGTCCCTGAGTCTGCCTGCTGACCTGTACCATTGCCCCACCTCTGGTTTACTGTCCCCTGCCTGTCCCTGAGTCTGCCTGCTGACCTGTACCGTTGCCCCACCTCTGATTTACTGTCCCCTGCCTGTCCCTGTTCCTGAGTCTGCCTGCCGACCTGTACCGTTGCCCCACCTCTGGTTTACTGTCCCCTGCCTGTCCCTGAGTCTGCCTGCCCCTGTCCCTGAGTCTGCCTGCTGACCTGTACCGTTGCCCCACCTCTGGTGTACTGACCCCTGCCTGTCCCTGTCCCTGAGTCTGCCTGCTGACCTGTACCGTTGCCCCACCTCTGGTGTACTGACCCCTGCCTGTCCCTGTCCCTGAGTCTGCCTGCTGACCTGTACCGTTGCCCCACCTCTGGTTTACTGTCCCCTGCCTGTCCCTGAGACAGCCTGCCAACCTGTACCGTTGCCCCACCTCTGGTTTACTGTCCCCTGCCTGTCCCTGAGTCTGCCTGCTGACCTGTACCGTTGCCCCACCTCTGGTGTACTGACCCCTGCCTGTCCCTGTCCCTGCGTCTGCCTGCTGCCCGGTACCGTTGCCCCACCTCTGGTGTACTGACCCCTGCCTGTCCCTGTCCCTGAGTCTGCCTGCCGACCTGTACCGTTGCCCCACCTCTGGTGTACTGACCCCTGCCTGTCCCTGTCCCTGAGTCTGCCTGCCGACCTGTACCGTTGCCCCACCTCTGGTGTACTGACCCCTGCCTGTCCCTGTCCCTGAGTCTGCCTGCCGACCTGTACCGTTGCCCCACCTCTGGTGTACTGACCCCTGCCTGTCTTGACCTGTCTGCCCCTGTTGGAACATTAAACTATTGTTTATTTGATGGGCTCTGCATCTGGGTCTTCCCTTCATACCTGATACACAATCCATGTCTCAATTGTCTCAATGCTTAAGAATCCTTCTTTAACCTCTGTCCTCCCCTTCATCTACACTGATTGAAGTGGATTTAACATCAATGAAGCATAGCTTTCACCTGGATTTACCTGGTCAGCCTACGTCATGGAAAGAGCTCAAGCTTACCACCTTATAGAATAGAAAATATAATTAATCATACATTATTTTAAGTATATCGACATTTACTACCTAATAGAATAGAACATATAATTCATCATACATTCTATTTACCCAGATATTTACCATTCAGTCCTCCTCCTCCTATTCATCTCTTGTTGTTCCTCAGCTTCTTCCCAGTCCCAAATGGCAAGCTATTCCATATATAGTGCACTACTCTGGTCACTCACTATATACTGTAGGGAATAGGGTGTAATTTGGGATAGACACAGTCTAGTTATACAGAGAATGCTGTGATTAGTTATTGCTATATAGCCTTCTTATAAAGGCTATATAGCAATAACACAAACATCCTCATTCATAACATTTTTGAAATGTTAACAGCTAATCTATTTATCTTTTGAAATGAACAACAGATCAGGTCATGCAAGACTATTGTCTGTGAGAGAGGGAGACACAGGATGCTATCTGAAATTGATCGGTCACGCTTTATGGGCACACCTGTGTCTGGGAGGAAGGGTACCTCTGGGATAAGGAACACATTGGATACCCCTTTCTGTAGCTTGATAATTACACACACACACACACACACACACACACACACACACACACACACACACACACACACACACACACACACACACACACACACACACACACACACACTGGGCTATCACAAATCTAAATTCTGTTTAATACTCTACTTAAATGGGACCTCTCAGAAGTTAATACAGTTGAGTCCTGTAGTTATTAACGCATAAAATATGTCATGTTATCATGAATGAAGGTGATTGGATCTGTCATCAAAATCATTATTAAAATGTTCTGCCTCTGTTTTATTGTGTGCATTAGATGTCAAAGCGTAAGTGGATGGAACAACAAAAAAAATATCCTTGTTCGCCCCCCAGGACAGAAGATCTGATGAAAAAGGACATCTCCACTGTTCCATATTTACAGGTGGACCACAAAGCACTTCTCCCACTTCTCCCACTTCTCCCACTTCTCCCACTTCTCCCACTTCTCATTAAAGCATGTTTGGCATCATCACATTGTAAATGCCCTCATATAAAAAAAATGATTCCCTTTCTGCAACCAACCTTAACCTTGAGTTATGGCACAGCTGCCTCTGGCAATCACATTAAAAGCCACATTTCTTCACATTCGCACAAGGGACCACATTTAGCAATCTCCCTAATTTAGCCAGACTGATAAATTGTAGGGCTACAACCTGGTCTCTACAGCCATAGAGGAGCGGTCTCTTTGTCTCTGCATCAGCAGCAATTGTCCTTGGGGACATACTATTATAGGCATTAGCTCTGCGTTTGGTAAGACATCACTGGTCACAATGTCAAATACGTTTTAACCTGGGAGTCCATTTCTACTGTAGAAGTGTAGTCTAGGCTTTCTTTACCACAGCTACAAGGTGTGAGAGTCCTTCATATACACATTGAGCTCCTACTACATTGAAATATATTACCATATTAAAATGTATTATTATGAACCATCAATATCATCAATAACCCCAAGGTCAAGGTTACCTGTTTTCAGCAATGGACCCCAAAGATTTCCCGTTGTCCATTTCTGAGCTCAGTTGTACATTGTACTGTAAGTGTCAGAAGATTATCACAGTGGTAGAAGGAGAGTAAACATATTCTCTGTAGTGCTTTGGGAAAAGATCCTTTCATTTCATTAATCAAAACCGCCATACGGCTCCAAGATTAAAATCAATGACTCAATCTATTCAGCAGGAGAAAAATGAACTTGTCACTCGACGTAATTGTGTGCTCATGGAAGGAGAGAGAGAGCCTGTATGTTGAGTTATGGAGAGGTCAACCAGGAAGGAGAGAGAGAGAGCCTGTATGTTGAGTTATTGATAGGTCAACCAGGAAGGAGAGAGAGTGAGCCTGTATGTTGAGTTATTGAGAGGTCAACCAGGAAGGAGAGAGAGAGAGAGCCTGTATGTTGAGTTATTGATAGGTCAACCAGGAAGGAGAGAGAGAGAGCCTGTATGTTTAGTTATTGAGAGGTCAACCAGGAAGGAGAGAGAGTGAGCCTGTATGTTGAGTTATTGAGAGGTCAACCAGGAAGGAGAGAGAGAGAGAGCCTGTATGTTGAGTTATGGAGAGGTCAACCAGGAAGGAGAGAGAGAGAGCCTGTATGTTGAGTTATTGATAGGTCAACCAGGAAGGAGAGAGAGAGAGCCTGTATGTTGAGTTATGGAGAGGTCAACCAGGAAGGAGAGAGAGAGAGCGTGTATGTTGAGTTATTGAGAGGTCAACCAGGAAGGAGAGAGAGAGAGCCTGTATGTTGAGTTATTGAGAGGTCAACCAGGAAGGAGAGAGAGAGAGCGTGTATGTTGAGTTATTGAGAGGTCAACCAGGAAGGAGAGAGAGAGAGCCTGTATGTTGAGTTATTGAGAGGTCAACCAGGAAGGAGAGCGAGAGAGCCTGTATGTTGAGTTATTGAGAGGTCAATCAGGAAGGAGAGAGAGAGCCTGTATGTTGAGTTATGGAGAGGTCAACAGTAAATCATGATCGATGATCAACATACATGGGCTCATGGGGTATGCATATAAAGTTAGGACAGTGTGTGTGTGTGTGTGTGTGTGTGTGTCCGTGTCTGTGTGTGTGTGTATGTTTAGTTACTATAAACAAGACAATGTCATGACAAATGACAAAGACATGACTTGGCGCCGGAAGAAATGGCAGCAGTTTTACGGGCGCTTAACCAATTGTGCTATTATGTGTTTTTTTGGTTCACTTTATTTGTAAATTATTTTGTACATAATGTTTCTGCAACCGTATCTTACGGCAAAAAAAGAGCTTCTGGATATCAGGACAGCGATCACTCACCTCGGATTAGACAAAGAGCTTCTGGATATCAGGACAGAGATCACTCACCTCGGATTAGACAAAGAGCTTCTGGATATCAGGACAGAGATCACTCACCTCGGATTAGACACAGAGCTTCTGGATATCAGGACAGAGATCACTCACCTCGGATTAGACACAGAGCTTCTGGATATCAGGACAGAGATCACTCACCTCGGATTAGACAAAGAGCTTCTGGATATCAGGACAGCGATCACTCACCTCGGATTAGACACAGAGCTTCTGGATATCAGGACAGAGATCACTCACCTCGGATTAGACAAAGAGCTTCTGGATATCAGGACAGAGATCACTCACCTCGGATTAGACAAAGAGCTTCTGGATATCAGGACAGCGATCACTCACCTCGGATTAGACAAAGAGCTTCTGGATATCAGGACAGCGATCACTCACCTGGGATTAGACAAAGAGCTTCTGGATATCAGGACAGCGATCACTCACCTCGGATTAGACAAAGAGCTTCTGGATATCAGGACAGCGATCACACACCTCGGATTAGACAAAGAGCTTCTGGATATCAGGACAGAGATCACTACCTCGGATTAGACAAAGAGCTTCTGGATATCAGGACAGAGATCACTACCTCGGATTAGACAAAGAGCTTCTGGATATCAGGACAGAGATCACTACCTCGGATTAGACAAAGAGCTTCTGGATATCAGGACAGCGATCACTCACCTCGGATTAGACAAAGAGCTTCTGGATATCAGGACAGAGATCACTACCTCGGATTAGACAAAGAGCTTCTGGATATCAGGACAGAGATCACTCACCTCGGATTAGACAGAGAGCTTCTGGATATCAGGACAGCGATCACTACCTCGGATTAGACAAAGATTTTTTTCTTCAACAAGCAAGACGCACAAGACATTTTCCAAACACCCAACAGGGCCGACATCCCCGTTATTTACAAGAGGAAGCGACGCAGGTACAGAGGACAAAGAGCCGGATGCCTGGTCAGGACCCGGAAAAGGCGAGTGGGAAAGCTGCCGTTACTGTCAATGCTACTCTCCAACGTGCAATCATTGGACAATAAACTAGACGAGGTACGATCACGAATATCCTACCAACGGGACATCAAAACTGTAATATCCTATGTTTCACGAAATCGTGGCTGAATGACGACATGGATATTCAGCTAGCTGGATACACGCTGCACTGGCAAGATAGAACAGCACACTCCAGTAAGACGGGGTGGAGGGGGTGGGGGTGCATATTTGTAAACATCAGCTGGTGCACAAAATCTAGGGAAGTCTCTAGATTTTGCTCGCCTGAAGTAGAGTATATTGTGATAAATTGCAGGCCACACTACTTACCTATAGAGGTTTCAGCTATACTTTTCGTGGCTGTTTATTTACCACCACAGACAGATGCTGGCACTAAGACCGCACTCAGTCAGCTGTATAAGGAAATAAGCAAACAGTAAACCACTCACCCAGAGGCGGCGCTCCTAGTGGCTGGAGACTTTAATGCAGGGAAACAAATCAGTTCTACCAAATTTCCATCAACATGTTAAATGTTCAACCAGAGGGAAAAAAATTCTAGATCACCTGTACTCCACACACAGAGACGCGTATAAAGCTCTCCCTCAACCTCTAATTGGTAAATCCCACCACAACTCTATCCTCCTGATTCCTACTTACAAGCTAAAATTAATGCAGGAAGCACCAGTGACTCGGTCTATAAAAAAGTGGTCAGATGAAGCAGATGCTAAACTACAGGACTGTTTTGCACAGTCTGGAACATGTTCCGGGGTTCTTCCGATGGCATTGAGGAATACACCACATCAGTCACTGGCTTTATCAATAAGTGCATTGAGGACGTCGTCCCCACAGTGACTGTACGTACATACCCCAACCAGAAGCCATGGATTACAGGCAACATACGCACTGAGCTAAAGGGTAGAGCTGCCGCTTTCAATGTGCGGGATTCTAACCCGGAAGCTTACAAGAAATCCTGCTATGCCCTGCGATGAACCATCAAACAGGCAAAGCGTCAATACAGGGCTAAGATTGAATCATACTACATCGGCTCCGACGCTCGTCTGATGTGGCAGGGCTTGCAAACTATTACAGACTACAAAGGGAAGCACAGCCGCGAGCTGTCCAGTGACACGAGCCTACAAGACGAGCTAAATCACTTCTATGCTCGCTTCGAGGCAAGCAACACTGAGGCATGCATGAGAGCATCAGCTGTTCCGGACGACTGTGTGATCATGCTCTCCGTAGCCGACATGAGTTAGACCGTTAAACAGGTCAAC
Source organism: Oncorhynchus masou masou (assembly GCF_036934945.1). Taxonomy (NCBI): domain Eukaryota; kingdom Metazoa; phylum Chordata; class Actinopteri; order Salmoniformes; family Salmonidae; genus Oncorhynchus; species Oncorhynchus masou. The sequence continues at coordinate 85,851,596 of NC_088243.1, forward strand.
ATACACAAGGCTGCGGAGCCAGACGGATTACCAGGACGTGTGCTCCAGGCATGAGCTGACCAACTGGCAGGTGTCTTTACTGGCATTTTCAACATGTCCCTGATTGAGTCTGTAATACCAACATGTTTCAAGCTGACCACCATAGTTCCTGTGCCCAAGATCACAAAGGCAACCTGCCCAAATGACTACAGACGCGTAGCACTCACGTCTGTAGCCATGAAGTGCTTTGAAAGGTTGGTAATTGCTCACATCAACACCATTATCCCTGAAACCCTAGACCCACTCCAATTTGCATACCGCCGAAACAGATCCACAACGCCCTTTCCCACCTGGCCAAAAGGAACACTTATGTGAGAATGCTAATCATTGACTACAGCTCAGCGTTCAACACCATAGTACCCTCAAAGCTCATCACTAAGCTAAGGATCATGGGACTAAACACCTCCCTCTGCAACTGGATCCTGGACTTCCTGACGGGCTGCCCCCAGGTGGTGAGGGTAGGTAGCAACACATCTGCCATGCTGATCCTCAACACTGGAGCTCCCCAGGGGTGCGTGTTCAGTCCCCTCCTGTACTCCCTGTTCACCCACGACTCCATGGCCAGGCACGACTCCAACACCATCATTAAGTTTGCGGATGACACAACAGTGGTAGGCTTGATCACCGACAACGACGAGACAGGCTATAGGGAGGAGGTCAGAGACCTGGTCGTGTGGTGCCAGAATAACAACCCATCCCTTAATGTAACCAAGACTAAGGAGATGATTGTGGACTACAGGAAAAGGAGGACTGAGCACGCCCCCATTCTCATCGACGGGCTGTAGTGGAGCAGGTTGAGAGCTTCAAGTTCCTTGGTGTCCACATCAACAACAAACTAGAATGCCGTGAAGAGGGTATGACAAATCCTATTTCCCCTCGGTAAACTAAAAAGATTCGGCATGGATCCTCAGATCCTCAAAAGGTTCTACAGCTGCAACATCGAGAGCATCCTGACTGGTTGCATCACTGCCTTGTATGGCAATTGTTCGGCCTCTGACTGCAAGGCACTACATAGGGTAGTGCGTACGGCCCAGTACATCACTGGGGCTAAGCTGCCTGCCATCCAGGACCTCTACACCAGGCGGAGTCAAAGGAAGGCCCTAAAAATGGTCAAAGATCCCAGCCACCCCAGTCATAAACCGTTCTCTCTACTACCACATGGCAAGCGGTACCGGAGGGCCAAATCTTGGACTTCTCAACAGTTTTTACCCCCGAGCCATAAGACTCCTGAACAGGTAACCAAATGGTTACCCGGACTATTTGCATTGTGTGCCTCCCCCAACATGTATTTTATACGCTGCTGCAACTCTCTGTTTATCGTATACGCATAGTCACTTTAACCATACCTTCATATACATACTACCTCAATTATAGCCTCACTACTGTATATAGCCTCTCTACTGTATATAGCCCCTCTACTGTATATAGCCTCTCTACTGTATATAGCCTCACTACTGTATATAGCCTCTCTACTGTATATAGCCTCACTACTGTATATAGCCTCTCTACTGTATATAGCCTCTCTACTGCATATAGCCTCACTACTGTATATAGCCTCTCTACTGTATATAGCCTCTCTACTGTATATAGCCTCACTACTGTATATAACCTCACTACTGTATATAGCCTCACTACTGTATATAGCCTCACTACTGTATATAGCCTCTCTACTGTATATAGCCTCTCTACTGTATACAGCCTCTCTACTGTATATAGCCTCTCTACTGTATATAGCCTCACTAATGAATATAGCCTCTCTACTGTATATAGCCTCTCTACTGTATATAGCCTCTCTACTGTATATAGCCTCTCTACTGTATATAACCTCTCTACTGTATATAGTCTCTCTACTGTATATAGCCTCTCTACTGTATATAGCCTCACTACTGTATATAACCTCTCTACTGTATATAGCCTCTCTACTGTATATAGCCTCTCTACTGTATATAGCCCCTCTACTGTATATAGCCTCTCTACTGTATATAGCCCCTCTACTGTATATAGCCTCTCTACTGTATATAGCCTCTCTACTGTATATAGCCCCTCTAATGTATATAACCTCTCTACTGTATATAGCCTCTCTACTGTATATAGCCTCTCTACTGTATATAGCCCCTCTACTGTATATAGTCTCTCTACTGTGTATAGCCTCTCTACTGTATATAGCCTCTCTACTGTATATAGCCTCTCTACTGTATATAGCCCCTCTACTGTATATAGCCCCTCTAATGTATATAACCTCTCTACTGTATATAGCCTCTCTACTGTATATAGCCTCTCTACTGTATATAGCCCCTCTACTGTATATAGCCTCTCTACTGTGTATAGCCTCTCTACTGTATATAGCCTGTTTTTTTACTGTTGTTTTATTTGTTGACCTACCTATTGTTCACCAAATACCTGTTTTTTTTGCACTACTGGTTAAAGCCTTTAAGTAAGCATTTCACTGTACGGTTGTATTCGGCGCACGTGACAAATAAACTTTAATTTGATTTGATTTGACATATTCCAGAGTTTGAAGAAACATCCAGACACATAAATTACAGATAGGTTACCACACCATAAATTACAGATAGGTTACCACACCATAAATTACAGATAGGTTACCACACCATAAATTACAGATAGGTTACCACACCATAAATTACAGATAGGTTACCACACCATAAATTACAGATAGGTTACCACACCATAAATTACAGATAGGTTACCACACCATAAATTACAGATAGGTTACCACACCATAAATTACAGATAGGTTACCACACCATAAATTACAGATAGGTTACCACACCATAAATTACAGATAGGTTACCACACCATAAATTACAGATAGGTTACCACACCATAAATTACAGATAGGTTACCACACCATAAATTACAGATAGGTTACCACACCATAAATTACAGATAGGTTACCACACCATAAATTACAGATAGGTTACCACACCATAAATTACAGATAGGTTACCACACCATAAATTACAGATAGGTTACCACACCATAAATTACAGATAGGTTACCACACCATATGGCTGAGATTTATAAAAACACTGAAATTCTTCAGCTCCTCTCCATCCAACTAGAGAGACAGGCCTGGCTCGTTATTCCCCTGTGCTGAACTTATACCTCTCTGCCCTAAGCCAGAAGATGCCCTCTACAGTGAACTACAGCACAGAGACTGTATCATGAATAATACATGAGATACAGCAGTCTGCTTGTATTGTTGGTCAGAGAAAGATACCTCTACTTTTCCCCGAGGTGTTAAAATAAAAATGTAAAATGCATCCTGGGGATTATAGTGGAAGTTGGAAGTTTAGAGGCATCACAACAGCACATCTTAATGTATTATTGGTGTTTCGTAATTGTGCATTGGGGGGGTGTGGGGGGGGTGGTTGCTTTTGCTCTTTCACCCATGTCTAGAAAATGTCATAGTTTTCCTTCATGTTGTCATATCGTGCTGCATGTTTTTTCTTCTTCTGTTTACCGGATCAGGGTTGTGCCCTGTTGTAAATCTATGATAAGAGTATGTCTTCTTACCTCGTGTAGCCAGACCGCACTATAATCCGCAGCACTTTGATATAATAGTATATTTATTAGGAGTTCTGTGTGGTCTAGGAGTCACGCAGGCTCACTCCTGTCATCTTGTCAAATTCAAGACAAATCCTCATGGGGTTTAGAATGGTATAGACCTCCCTGCAAGGCTCACTGGTAGCTCACATGTACAATTTAGGGCGCAGCACTTCTTACATACTGTAGCTCTATCTGTTTCTGTCCATGGGTTGGGATCAGTGGAGGGGATTCTCATTCACTGACTGTAGGTCACAGTGGAGGGGATTCTCATTCACTGACTGTAGGTCACAGTGGAGGGGATTCTCATTCACTGACTGTAGGTCACAGTGGAGGCGATTCTCATTCACTGACTCTAGGTCACAGTGGAGGGGATTCTCATTCACTGACTGTAGGTCACAGTGGAGGGGATTCTCATTCACTGACTGTAGGTCACAGTGGAGGGGATTCTCATTCACTGACTGTAGGTCACAGTGGAGGGGATTCTCATTCACTGACTATAGGTCACAGTGGACGGGATTCTCATTCACTGACTATAGGTCACAGTGGACGGGATTCTCATTCACTGACTGTAGGTCACAGTGGAGGGGATTCTCATTCACTGACTGTAGGTCACAGTGGAGGGGATTCTCATTCACTGACTGTAGGTCACAGTGGAGGGGATTCTCATTCACTGACTGTAGGTCACAGTGAATGGAGATTCTAAGTCATTGATTATAGGTCACAGTGAATGGAGATTCTAAGTCATTGAGTATAGGTCACAGTGAATGGAGATTCTAAGTCATTGATTATAGGTCACAGTGAATGGAGATTCTAAGTCATTGATTATAGGTCACAGTGAATGGAGATTCTAATTGATTATAGGTCAGTGAATCGAGATTTTAAGTCACAGTGAATGGAGTTTCTAAGTCATTGATTATAGGTCACAGTGAATGGAGGTTCTAAGTAATTGATTATAGGTCAGTGAATGGAGATTCTAAGTAATTGATTATAGGTCAGTGAATGGAGATTCTAAGTAATTGATTATAGGTCAGTGAATGGAGATTCTAAGTAATTGATTATAGGTCAGTGAATGGAGATTCTAAGTCATTGATTATAGGTCACAGTGAATGGAGATTCTAAGTCATTGATTATAGGTCAGTGAACGGAGATTCTAAGTAATTGATTATAGGTCAGTGAATGGAGATTCTAAGTCATTGATTCTAGGTCACAGTGAACGGAGATTCTAAGTCACTGATTCTAGGTCACAGTGAAGGCTCCATCTCATCCTGTGAGGTACAGTATGGATTTGACTCTGATTAGGCATAACAAGGTATGTAGCCCTGCTGATATAAGGCATAACAAGGTATGTAGCCCTGCTGATATTAGGAATAACAAGGTATGTAGCCCTGCTGATATAAGGCATAACAAGGTATGTAGCCCTGATGATATAAGGCATAACAAGGTATGTAGCCCTGCTGAACCCTGCTGACATAAGGAATAACAAGGTATGTAGCCCTGCTGATATAAGGAATAACAAGGTATGTAGCCTTGCTGACATAAGGCATAACAAGGTATGTAGCCCTGCTGAACCCTGCTGATATAAGGCATAACAAGGTATGTAGCCCTGCTGACATAAGGCATAACAAGGTATGTAGCCCTGCTGAACCCTGCTGATATAAGGCATAACAAGGTATGTAGCCCTGCTGACATAAGGCATAACAAGGTATGTAGCCCTGCTGAACCCTGCTGATATAAGGCATAACAAGGTATGTAGCCCTACTGACATATGGCATATCAAGGTATGTAGCCCTGCTGATATTAGGAATAACAAGGTATGTAGCCCTGCTGATATAAGGCATAACAAGGTATGTAGCCCTGATGATATAAGGCATAACAAGGTATGTAGCCCTGCTGAACCCTGCTGACATAAGGAATAACAAGGTATGTAGGCCTGCTGATATAAGGAATAACAAAGTATGTAGCCCTGCTGATATAAGGAATAACAAGGTATGTAGCCCTGCTGAACCCTGCTGATATAAGGCATAACAAGGTATGTAGCCCTGCTGATATAAGGAATAACAAGGTATGTAGCCCTGCTGACATAAGGCATAACAAGGTATGTAGCCCTGATGATATAAGGCATAACAAGGTATGTAGCCCTGCTGATATAAGGCATAACAAGGTATGTAGCCCTGATGATATAAGGCATAACAAGGTATGTAGCCCTGCTGAACCCTGCTGACATAAGGAATAACAAGGTATGTAGGCCTGCTGATATTAGGAATAACAAAGTATGTAGCCCTGCTGATATAAGGAATAACAAGGTATGTAGCCCTGCTGAACCCTGCTGACATAAGGCATAACAAGGTATGTAGCCCTGCTGATATAAGAAATAACAAGGTATGTAGCCCTGCTGACATAAGACATAACAAGGTATGTAGCCCTGCTGAACCCTGCTGATATAAGGCATAACAAGGTATGTAGCCCTACTGACATATGGCATAACAAGGTATGTAGCCCTGCTGAACCCTGCTGACAAAAGGAATAACAAGTTATGTAGCCCTGCTGACATAAGGCATAACAAGGTATGTAGCCCTGCTGATATAAGGCATAACAAGGTATGTAGCCCTGCTGATATAAGGAATAACAAAGTATGTAGTCTGTCCATTAAACTCCATTGGATTTCAACCTTAAATGGAAATGAGGTGTGGCTACGAGTATTAGTGGTTGAATACACAACGATAATACTGAGCTGCATGTACAGTACTACTGAGCGAACACGCAGTGGAGGTGCGTGAATCCTTTTACTCATTTTACTTTGAGGGTTTTTTGTCGAAGCACCATCCAGAACTTATCTTTCAATTCATCACGGTACATGTGGCTCTGATTGTCATTGTTTTAACAGAGACGTCCACTAACAAACTAGTTAACCACTGCACAGTAACAACGTGAGTTGGCCTCCCATTGCACAGAGGACTGAACTCACTGAACTCACTGATATGGCTACTAACAGCAGTTTGAATCACCCCACTATGCAATAATGAACTTACCTTCCTCTGTGTAGAAATCCTGCAGCCATAATGATGTCCAAAGTAGTACCAGTGAATAGGAATCTATCAGCCATAAGGCTGCCCATAGTAGTAATGGTGAATAGGAATCTATCAGCCATAAGGCTGCCCATAGTAGTAATGGTGAATAGGAATCTATCAGCCATAAGGCTGCCCATAGTAGTTACGGTGAATAGGAATCTATCAGCCATAAGGCTGCCCATAGTAGTTACAGTGAATAGGAATCTATCAGCCATAAGGCTGCCCATAGTAGTTACGGTGAATAGGAATCTATCAGCAGTTTTCAATCTACAGGTCACGCTTTAGGATTGTTTTTGCATTTGTTTCAACAGAGCACTTCACTTCCTACCTCGTAAAAAAATGTCAACATTGGTCAATGAACAATGACTATGGTGTGAGTGATGTCTATCCAGCCGCTAACAGGTTCCCTATAGCAGTACCAGTGAATAGGAATCCTGTCATTAGTTCTCTGTCAGGGTGATAATTGGCGAGGTCAGCTGCAGCTGACATGTACTTGTCCTGCTAAATGCTATCAAACAGATCTGAACAGCCCAGAGGGAGGAGAGGAGAGGAGAGGAGAAGAGAAGAGATGAGATGAGAGGAGAGGAGAGGAGAGGAGAGGAGAAGAGAAGAGAAGAGAGGAAAGGAGAGGAGAGGAGAGGAGAGGAGTGGAGAGGAGAGGAGAGGAGAGGAGAAGAGAAGAGAAGAGAAGAGGAGAGGAGAGGAGAGGAGAGGAGAGGAGAGGAGAGGAGAGGAGAGGAGAAGAGAAGAGAAGAGAAGAGAGGAGAGGAGAGGAGAGGAGAGGAGAGGAGAAGAGAAGAGAAGAGAAGAGAGGAGAAGAGAGGAGAGGAGAGGAGAGGAGAGGAGAAGAGAAGAGAAGAGAAGAGAAGAGAAGAGAAGAGAAGAGAGGAGAGGAGAGGAGAGGAGAAGAGAAGAGATGAGAGGAGTGGAGAGGAGAAGAGAGGAAAGGAAAGGAGAGGAGAGGAGAGGAGAGGAGAGGAGAGGAGAGGAGAGGAGAGGAGAGGAGAAGAGAAGAGAAGAGAAGAGAAGAGAGGAGAGGAGAGGAGAGGAGAGGAGATGAGAAGAGAAGAGAAGAGAGGAGAGGAGAGGAGAGGAGAGGAGAACAGAAGAGAAGAGAAGAGAAGAGAAGAGAAGAGAAGCGAAGAGAAGCGAAGAGAGGAGAGGAGAGGAGAGGAGAATTGAAGAGAAGAGAAGAGAGGAGAGGAGGAGAGGAGAGGAGAGGAGAGGAGAGGAGAGGAGAGGAGAGGAGAGGAGAGGAGAGGGGCTCCTAGTGAGCTGACAGGGAACCTGCCTGCCTGGTCACTATAAAATAGCACACTTGTGAAAACAGTAACTGCCTCGTCCACGCTTTCCAATCTACCTCTGGACTGTAAGGAGTAGATACAGTTTAGCCGTAGCTAGATACTTATGATTCAGACCAGTACTGTAGTTGATACATACTGCTACATAACAGTTCATGTAAGACATTCTCATTTGCTGTTGTAGCTACACGAGTTGGAGGAAGATGTGACATATATAGTATAGTATTTGGTAACACACTGGATGTGTTTTATGTAGAAATATGAAACCCTAGGCTCGGCCTTATGGGATATTGGGCATGTTAGAGACGTTATGACGGCTGCGTTGAATGGTTGTTTTCCTCTTTCCTCCTCCGTCTATATTGTTCTAAGGCCGCCTCAGCCCATCTGGATTCCCCCGGGGGCAGAACTAACAGATGCAGCAAACAGGAAGTCCATCTCAACCAGAGAAAAGCTGCGTTCAGGCACGGTTTTACTCTGAAAATCATGCAGCTACTTGACGAGTCATCAAGCAAACAGAAGATTTTGTAGGGAATTATTTTAGCATAATATATGTAAATATTTGTCACTGATAAATACTAATTTCCCCTTGCAGAACAATGTGCTGAGATTAATTTAACACGGTTTTGTAAATCCTTTCTGAGTGATGTTATCTTGGTTCTAGCCCCATGCAGCAAGGCAATATATCTTAATCTAGTTCAATGATTTTCCCACAATCCTTTGCGTTATGGGGAAATGAATAAGTCATGCATGAGATGATCATTCGACCATAAACAGTGGAATCCATATGTTGCCTAAAGGCCTATAGGTCTGTATCGTTGTGGGGGATCCACTATAGGAGGTCACCAAAATGTCTCCACATAATGCTATGTGTGTACTTGTATCTGTACAGGAGTCATTTGTCAGTTTGTATTATCGTGCAATGTAAAAAAAGATGTAGTTATTTTAACTAAATATTATTAAAGACATGCTCCGGTACTTTGGCGACTAAGAAAGTCTTTTTTAAACCTCCCGCTTTGAGCTGGATGTGTGTTGGTTATACATACATACATCAACTATGAGCAAAATTCCTGTCCTACCTCAGTAAGCCAGGAAATCCTAGTTTGAAAGTGAATGTTTTCTTGAAGCTCCATTTTCCCTACACCCCTCCCCCCTCCACGTCTCTATTCCTGTTACACCTCTCCACGTCTCTATTCCTGTTACACCTCTCCACGTCTCTATTCCTGTTACACCTCTCCACGTCTCTATTCCTGTTACACCTCTCCACGTCTCTATTCCTGTTACACCTCTCCACGTCTCTATTCCTGTTACACCTCTCCACATCTCTATTCCTGTTACACCTCTCCACGTCTCTATTCCTGTTACACCTCTCCACGTCTCTATTCCTGTTACACCTCTCCACGTCTCTATTCCTGTTAACCTCTCCACGTCTCTATTCCTGTTACACCTCTCCAGGTCTCTGTTCCTGTTACACCTCTCCAGGTCTCTGTTCCTACTTCACCTCTCCACGTCTCTATTCCTGTTACACCTCTCCAGGTCTCTGTTCCTGCTTCACCTCTCCACGTCTCTATTCCTGTTACACCTCTCCAGGCCTCTGTTCCTGTTACACCTCCAGGTCTCTGTTCCTGTTACACCTCCAGGTCTCTGTTCCTGTTACACTTCCAGGTCTCTGTTCCTGTTACACCTCCAGGTCTCTGTTCCTGTTACACCTCCAGGTCTCTATTCCTGCTACACCTCCAGGTCTCTGTTCCTACTTCACCTCTCCACGTCTCTATTCCTGTTACACCTCTCCAGGCCTCTGTTCCTGTTACACCTCCAGGTCTCTGTTCCTGTTACACCTCCAGGTCTCTGTTCCTGTTACACCTCCAGGTCTCTGTTCCTGCTACACCTCCAGGTCTCTGTTCCTGTTACACCTCCAGGTCTCTATTCCTGTTACACCTCCAGGTCTCTGTTCCTGCTACACCTCCAGGTCTCTGTTCCTGTTACACCTCCAGGTCTCTATTCCTGTTACACCTCCAGGTCTCTATTCCTGTTACACCTCCAGGTCTCTGTTCCTGCTACACCTCCAGGTCTCTGTTCCTGTTACACCTCCAGGTCTCTGTTCCTGTTACACCTCCAGGTCTCTATTCCTGTTACACCTCCAGGTCTCTGTTCCTGCTACACCTCCAGGTCTCTGTTCCTGCTTCACCTCTCCAGGTCTCTATTCCTGTTACACCTCCAGGTCTCTGTTCCTGCTACACCTCCATGTCTCTGTTCCTGTTACACCTCCAGGTCTCTGTTCCTGCTACACCTCCAGGTCTCTGTTCCTGTTACACCTCCAGGTCTCTATTCCTGTTACACCTCCAGGTCTCTGTTCCTGCTACACCTCCAGGTCTCTGTTCCTGTTACACCTCCAGGTCTCTATTCCTGTTACACCTCCAGGTCTCTATTCCTGTTACACCTCCAGGTCTCTGTTCCTGCTACACCTCCAGGTCTCTGTTCCTGTTACACCTCCAGGTCTCTGTTCCTGTTACACCTCCAGGTCTCTATTCCTGTTACACCTCCAGGTCTCTGTTCCTGCTACACCTCCAGGTCTCTGTTCCTGCTTCACCTCTCCAGGTCTCTATTCCTGTTACACCTCCAGGTCTCTGTTCCTGCTACACCTCCATGTCTCTGTTCCTGCTTCACCTCTCCAGGTCTCTGTTCCCGTTACACCTCCATGTCTCTGTTCCTGTTACAACACCACGTCTCTGTTAATAACTGATTTCACCTTTATTGCTACAATTTGCTCGTCAAAGTAAATCTCAGTTCTTGTGAACAGTACACTCATAAAAAAACATGTATTTATGATTTATTAAGGAGTAACAGTAAAACAGAGTAACATGCCCCCACCAACATTAGACAATTATGCCAAAATAAAAACATTGCTTAAATAAGTCCATGAAATCAATGATGAGAGAAACAGTCAGATGAACTGATAATTGACACGTTGACGTGGTGGCGTAGCAGGAAGATTCACCTAGAGATCTTGAGATCAAATCCAAGTTGAGGACATGTTGAATAATAGTTACAGTAACAATGAACATGCACAATCTAATCATGTATGTCATTGTGTCTCAAATATCTCAGTTGAAAACACTGTATGTTAAAAATAACACTTCCATCAGAACCTGGGCGATGATGTCATAGTGGCAGGTTGGGAGAGAGTGGAAGGCTATCTGCTAATTACAGTGAGTGCTTTGATCTGCGTTCCTTTAGTGATATGTGTGCCTCGGGCTGCCTCACCGTTCTTGACATTCACATCAATAGCAGTTTGAGGATGATGTCTCTCCTGCAACACCAACATCACATCTCAAACCACCTTCCCTCCCTGATTGATTAGAAATTCTACTACTATTTGTGATGAAAGCGAGGGCTACGAACAGTGAAAGGTCAGAGATGTAGAGATCTTGGCAAACACAACACTGCAAGCAGTACCAGTAGGCTAAGACAGTAGCTACGTAGCTACATCTGCTGTAAGATTCTCTCTACATTATAATTTAAATCCCTTTATTAATTAAAACATCATTTCACCACATCTTCCACTTGTCATGACATAAGCACATACTAGTTGACATCCCTTGGCACATGTAGACCGCTACTGTATACTGATCTTCCTAGAGGCTGCATAGAGGGTTCCCATAGTTTAACCACATAACATGTAGACCGCTACTGTATACTGATCTTCCTAGAGGCTGCATAGAGGGTTCCCATAGTTTAACCACATAACATGTAGACCGCTACTGTATACTGATCTTCCTAGAGGCTGCATAGAGGGTTCCCATAGTTTAACCACATAACATGTAGACCGCTACTGTATACTGATCTTCCTAGAGGCTGCATAGAGGGTTCCCATAGTTTAACCACATAACATGTAGACCGCTACTGTATACTGATCTTCCTAGAGGCTGCATAGAGGGTTCCCATAGTTTAACCACATAACATGTAGACCGCTACTGTATACTGATCTTCCTAGAGGCTGCATAGAGGGTTCCCATAGTTTAACCACATAACATGTAGACCGCTACTGTATACTGATCTTCCTAGAGGCTGCATAGAGGGTTCCCATAGTTTAACCACATAACATGTAGACCGCTACTGTATACTGATCTTCCTAGAGGCTGCATAGAGGGTTCCCATAGTTTAACCACATAACATGTAGACCACTACTGTATACTGATCTTCCTAGAGGCTGCATAGAGGGTTCCCATAGTTTAACCACATAACATGTAGACCACTACTGTATACTGATCTTCCTAGAGGCTGCATAGAGGGTTCCCATAGTTTAACCACATAACATGTAGACCACTACTGTATACTGATCTTCCTAGAGGCTGCATAGAGGGTTCCCATAGTTTAACCACATAACATGTAGACCACTACTGTATACTGATCTTCCTAGAGGCTGCATAGAGGGTTCCCATAGTTTAACCACATAACATGTAGACCACTACTGTATACTGATCTTCCTAGAGGCTGCATAGAGGGTTCCCATAGTTTAACCACATAACATGTAGACCACTACTGTATACTGATCTTCCTAGAGGCTGCATAGAGGGTTCCCATAGTTTAACCACATAACATGTAGACCGCTACTGTATACTGATCTTCCTAGAGGCTGCATAGAGGGTTCCCATAGTCTAACCACATAACATGTAGACCGCTACTGTATACTGATCTTCCTAGAGGCTGCATAGAGGGTTCCCATAGTTTAACCACATAACATGTAGACCGCTACTGTATACTGATCTTCCTAGAGGCTGCATAGAGGGTTCCCATAGTTTAACCACATAACATGTAGACCACTACTGTATACTGATCTTCCTAGAGGCTGCATAGAGGGTTCCCATAGTTTAACCACATAACATGTAGACCGCTACTGTATACTGATCTTCCTAGAGGCTGCATAGAGGGTTCCCATAGTTTAACCACATAACATGTAGACCGCTACTGTATACTGATCTTCCTAGAGGCTGCATAGAGGGTTCCCATAGTTTAACCACATAACATGTAGACCACTACTGTATACTGATCTTCCTAGAGGCTGCATAGAGGGTTCCCATAGTTTAACCACATAACATGTAGACCACTACTGTATACTGATCTTCCTAGAGGCTGCATAGAGGGTTCCCATAGTTTAACCACATAACATGTAGACCGCTACTGTATACTGATCTTCCTAGAGGCTGCATAGAGGGTTCCCATAGTTTAACCACATAACATGTAGACCGCTACTGTATACTGATCTTCCTAGAGGCTGCATAGAGGGTTCCCATAGTTTAACCACATAACATGTAGACCGCTACTGTATACTGATCTTCCTAGAGGCTGCATAGAGGGTTCCCATAGTTTAACCACATAACATGTAGACCACTACTGTATACTGATCTTCCTAGAGGCTGCATAGAGGGTTCCCATAGTTTAACCACATAACATGTAGACCACTACTGTATACTGATCTTCCTAGAGGCTGCATAGAGGGTTCCCATAGTTTAACCACATAACATGTAGACCACTACTGTATACTGATCTTCCTAGAGGCTGCATAGAGGGTTCCCATAGTTTAACCACATAACATGTAGACCGCTACTGTATACTGATCTTCCTAGAGGCTGCATAGAGGGTTCCCATAGTTTAACCACATAACATGTAGACCGCTACTGTATACTGATCTTCCTAGAGGCTGCATAGAGGGTTCCCATAGTTTAACCACATAACATGTAGACCGCTACTGTATACTGATCTTCCTAGAGGCTGCATAGAGGGTTCCCATAGTTTAACCACATAACATGTAGACCGCTACTGTATACTGATCTTCCTAGAGGCTGCATAGAGGGTTCCCATAGTTTAACCACATAACATGTAGACCGCTACTGTATACTGATCTTCCTAGAGGCTGCATAGAGGGTTCCCATAGTTTAACCACATAACATGTAGACCACTACTGTATACTGATCTTCCTAGAGGCTGCATAGAGGGTTCCCATAGTTTAACCACATAACATGTAGACCACTACTGTATACTGATCTTCCTAGAGGCTGCATAGAGGGTTCCCATAGTTTAACCACATAACATGTAGACCGCTACTGTATACTGATCTTCCTAGAGGCTGCATAGAGGGTTCCCATAGTTTAACCACATAACATGTAGACCGCTACTGTATACTGATCTTCCTAGAGGCTGCATAGAGGGTTCCCATAGTTTAACCACATAACATGTAGACCGCTACTGTATACTGATCTTCCTAGAGGCTGCATAGAGGGTTCCCATAGTTTAACCACATAACATGTAGACCGCTACTGTATACTGATCTTCCTAGAGTCTGCATAGAGGGTTCCCATAGTTTAACCACATAACATGTAGACCACTACTGTATACTGATCTTCCTAGAGGCTGCATAGAGGGTTCCCATAGTTTAACCACATAACATGTAGACCACTACTGTATACTGATCTTCCTAGAGGCTGCATAGAGGGTTCCCATAGTTTAACCACATAACATGTAGACCACTACTGTATACTGATCTTCCTAGAGGCTGCATAGAGGGTTCCCATAGTTTAACCACATAACATGTAGACCACTACTGTATACTGATCTTCCTAGAGGCTGCATAGAGGGTTCCCATAGTTTAACCACATAACATGTAGACCACTACTGTATACTGATCTTCCTAGAGGCTGCATAGAGGGTTCCCATAGTTTAACCACATAACATGTAGACCACTACTGTATACTGATCTTCCTAGAGGCTGCATAGAGGGTTCCCATAGTTTAACCACATAACATGTAGACCACTACTGTATACTGATCTTCCTAGAGGCTGCATAGAGGGTTCCCATAGTTTAACCACATAACATGTAGACCACTACTGTATACTGATCTTCCTAGAGGCTGCATAGAGGGTTCCCATAGTTTAACCACATAACATGTAGACCACTACTGACCACTTATACTGATCTTCCTAGAGGCTACTGATCTTCCTAGAGGCTGCATAGAGGGTTCCCATAGTTTAACCACATAACATGTAGACCGCTACTGTATACTGATCTTCCTAGAGGCTGCATAGAGGGTTCCCATAGTTTAACCACATAACATGTAGACCGCTACTGTATACTGATCTTCCTAGAGGCTGCATAGAGGGTTCCCATAGTTTAACCACATAACATGTAGACCGCTACTGTATACTGATCTTCCTAGAGGCTGCATAGAGGGTTCCCATAGTTTAACCACATAACATGTAGACCACTACTGTATACTGATCTTCCTAGAGGCTGCATAGAGGGTTCCCATAGTTTAACCACATAACATGTAGACCACTACTGTATACTGATCTTCCTAGAGGCTGCATAGAGGGTTCCCATAGTTTAACCACATAACATGTAGACCACTACTGTATACTGATCTTCCTAGAGGCTGCATAGAGGGTTCCCATAGTTTAACCACATAACATGTAGACCGCTACTGTATACTGATCTTCCTAGAGGCTGCATAGAGGGTTCCCATAGTTTAACCACATAACATGTAGACCACTACTGTATACTGATCTTCCTAGAGGCTGCATAGAGGGTTCCCATAGTTTAACCACATAACATGTAGACCACTACTGTATACTGATCTTCCTAGAGGCTGCATAGAGGGTTCCCATAGTTTAACCACATAACATGTAGACCACTACTGTATACTGATCTTCCTAGAGGCTGCATAGAGGGTTCCCATAGTTTAACCACATAACATGCCTGGTCTGAAAGGAATTGAGACACGTACAGGTGTTTAATCAACATACATATCAATGGTTTAAATATTAAATATAAAGGAGAAATAAGACAACAATAAATGCACGTAGGTGTTGTTTAGTGTCGGCTCTCTACTCTACTTCCTCCACAAGTATTGGCAAAACAGCTTTAGGGGCAAAGGATTGGATTTCCTGGTTTCTTTCCTTTTGGGATTGACTTCAGCTGTGAGCCTCCCCTCACCCTGCCTTAGATCGTGGTGCAGAGTGATAAATTACACCCCGAGATTAAAGCAATTTACTGTACGCAACGGAACAGCTTCGTCGCTGCAGAGCCGCGTCTTATCAATATCAGGGACTTTGCTGGTGAATTATACTTTGATCATGGCAGCCATCTTTGTTCCCATTAGGCGCCAAGCCAAGTCTAGCCTGGTGGAAAATTGTACAAGCAACTGTCTGTGTGAAAGATTGCAAACGTCAAATAGATGTTTCCCCGCGAGAGAGGCAGTGTTAACAAGGGCCAGATCTGGCGTACATACATCACATTCACTGCTGTAGGAGAAGGAATCCAAGAGAGGAGCGACAAAGTCAACTCGAAAAGCTTCAATAATAAACTCAGCAAAAAAAGAAACGTCCTCTCACTGTCAACTACGTTTATTTTCAGCAAACTTAACACGTGTAAATATTTGTATGAACATGACAAGATTCAACAACTGAGACATAAACTGAACAAGTTCCACAGACACGTGACTAACAGAAATGGAATAATGTGTCCCTGAACAAAGGGGGGGGGGGGGGTTAAAAGTAACAGACAGTATCATTAAGTACTACATCTCCTCCTCATGGACTGCACCAGATTTGCCAGTTCTTGCTGTGAGATGTTTCCCCACTCTTCCACCAAGGCACCTGGGGGGAATGGCCCTAGCCCTCACCCTTCGATCCAACAGGTCCCAGACGTGCTCAATGGGATTGAGATACGGGCTCTTCACTGGACATGACAGAACACTGACATTCCTGCCTTGCAGGAAATTACGCACAGAACGAGCAGTATGGCTGGCGGCATTGAAATGTCAGGATGAGCCTGCAGGAAGGGTACCACATGAGGGAGGAGGATGTCTTCCCTGTTACGAACAGCGTTGAGATTGCCTGCAATGACAACGATCTCAGTACGATGATGCTGTGACACACCGCCCCAGACCATGACGGACCCTCCACCTCCAAATCGATTCCGCTCCAGAGTACAGGCCTCAGTGTAACGCTCATTCCTTCAACGATGAACGTGAATCCGACCATCACTCCTGGTGAGACAGAACCGCAACTCGTCAGTGAAGAGCATTTTTTGCCAGTTCTGTCTGGTCCAGCGATGGTGGGTTTGTGCCCAGAGGCGACGTTGTTGCCGGTGATGTCTTGTGAGGACCTGCCTTACAACAGGCCCACAAGCCCTCAGTCCAGCCTCTCTCAGCCTACTGTGGACAGTCTGAGCACTGATGGAGGGATTGTGCATTTCTGGTGTAACTCGGGAAGTTGTTGTTGCCATCCTGTACCTGTCCCGCAGGTGTGATGCTAGGATGTACCGATCCTGTGCAGGTGTTGTTACACGTGGTCTGCCACTGCGAGGACGATCGGTTGTCTCCCTGTAGTGCTGTTTCAGGCATCTCACAGGGCGGACATTGCAATTTATTGCCCTGGACACATCTGCAGTCCTCATGCCTCCTTGCAGCATGCCTAAGGCACGTTCACGCAGATGAGCAGGGACCCTGGGCATCTTTCTTTTGGTGTTTTTCAGAGTCAGTAGAAAGGCCTCTTTCATAACTGTGACCTTAATTGTCTACCGTCTGTAAGCTGTTAGTGTCTTAACGACCGTTCCACAGGTGCATGTTCATGAATTGTTTTTGGTTCATTGAACAAGCATGGGAAACAGTGTTAAAACCCTTTACAATGAAGATCTGTGAAGTTATTTGGATTTTTACAAATTATCTTTGAAAGACAGGGTCCTGAAAAAGGGACGTTTCTTTTTTCCGCCTGAGTTAAAATAACACACTACAACATATGTAAATGTAAAAATATGCAAACGTGTTAATCAAATCAGTCCCACTCTGCCACGTCTGTTTGAACAAATATGTTGAAGTGGATCGTTAAAAGGAGGATGTTATCCTTCCAAAACAACTGGTGCTGGACCCTGGTCAAAAGTAGTGCACTACACTATGGACCCTGGTCAAAAGTAGTGCACTACACTATGGACCCTGGTCAAAAGTAGTGCACTACACTGTGGACCCTGGTCAAAAGTAGTGCACTACACTATGGACCCTGGTCAAAAGTAGTGCACTACACTATGGACCCTAGTCAAAAGTAGTGCACTACACTGTGGACCCTGGTCAAAAGTAGTGCACTACCCTATGGACCCTGGTCAAAAGTAGTTCAGTATAAAGGGGAATAGGGTGCCATTTGAGATGCAGGACGGATCTGTATCCATTGGGTAGCTACAATACGTAACAATAGTCTTTCAGAGGCCTAGTTAATATATTTATAAGATGCTTGGAATGACTGGTCTAGCATAACATTGTGGTCTAGAGTAACCTCCATCAAATGGCATATGTTTTGTTGTTCCGATTCTACGATCCTTCTGGTCACGAGAGGACTGAGCACTTAAAGTGGTACCGTTATTTATTGCAACAGTAGTGACCGATAATAATGACTTTGCTTGCTGTGCACAGTAATATTAGTCAAAAACTGATATATTTTTGGTGATACTGTGGAGGTGTGCCACTGTGCTGCTGTTCTGTAGGAAATGTTATTGCTTTTCATTTAATTGTGGCTTTGCAGAAAGGAAAGATAAACCGAGCCCCAAGGTGGTGATACTTTATTAGGGCATAGTGTTGAGACCTCTGGAATGACACTGGGACTGTGTACTAAATGGTACCCTATTGCCTTTATAGTGCATTACTTTTGACCAGGGTCCACAGGGTTAGGGTCCATGGGGTTAGGGTCCATAGGGTCCATAGGGTTAGGGTCCATAGGGTTAGGGTCCATAGGGTCCACAGGGTTAGGGTCCATAGGGTTAGGGTCCATAGGGTCCACAGGGTTAGGGTCCACAGGGTCAGGGTCCATAGGGTCCATAGGGTTAGGGTCCACAGGGTTAGGGTCCATAGGGATAGGGTCCATAGGGTTAGGGTCCATAGGGTTAGGGTCCATAGGGTTAGGGTCCATAGGGTCCATAGGGTTAGGGTCAATAGGGTTAGGGTCCATAGGGTTCATAGGGTTAGTGTCCATAGGGTCCATAGGGTTAAGGTCCATAGGGTTAGGGTCCATAGGGTTAGGGTCCATAGGGTTAGGGTCCATAGGGTTAGGGTCCACAGGGTTAGGGTACATAGGGTTAGGGTCCATAGGGTTAAGGTCCATAGGGTTAGGGTCCATAGGGTCCATAGGGTCCATAGGGTTAGGGTCCATAGGGTTAGGGTCCATAGGGTTAGGGTCCACAGGGTTAGGGTCCATAGGGTCCATAGGGTTAGGGTCCATAGGGTCCATAGGGTTAGGGTCCATAGGGTTAGTGTCCATAGGGTCCATAGGGTTAGGGTCCATAGGGTCCATAGGGTTAGGGTCCATAGGGTTAGGGTCCATAGGGTTAAGGTCCATAGGGTTAGGGTCCATAGGGTTAGGGTCCATAGGGTTAGGGTCCACAGGGTTAGGGTCCATAGGGTTAGGGTCCATAGGGTTAGGGTCCATAGGGTTAGGGTCCATAGGGTCCATAGGGTTAGGGTCCATAGGGTCCACAGGGTTAGGGTCCATAGGGTTAGGGTCCATAGGGTTAGGGTCCATAGGGTTAGGGTCCATAGGGTCCATAGGGTTAGGGTCCATAGGGTTAGGGTCCATAGGGTCCATAGGGTTAGGGTCCACAGGGTTAGGGTCCATAGGGTTAGGGTCCATAGGGTCCATAGGGTTAGGGTCCACAGGGTTAGGGTCCACAGGGTTAGGGTCCGTAGGGTTAGGGTCGATAAGGGTCCACAGGCTTAGGGTCCATAGGGTTCATAGGGTTAGGGTCCATAGGGTTCATATGGTTAGGGTCCATAGGGTTCATAGGGTTAGGGTCCATAGGGTCCATAGGGTCCATAGGGTCCACAGGGTTAGGGTCCATAGGGTTCATAGGGTTAGGGTCCATAGGGTTCATATGGTTAGGGTCCATAGGGTTCATAGGGTTAGGGTCCATAGGGTTCATAGGGTTAGGGTCCATAGGGTTCATAGGGTTAGGGTCCATAGGGTTAGAGTCCATAGGGTCCACAGGGTTAGGGTCCACAGGGTTAGGGTCCATAGGGTCCACAGGGTTAGGGTCCATAGGGTCCACAGGGTTAGGGTCCACAGGGTTAGGGTCCATAGGGTCCACAGGGTTAGGGACCATAGGGTTAGGGTCCACAGGGATATGGGTCCATAGGGTCCACAGCGTTAGGGTCCACAGGGTTAGGGTCCATAGGGTTAGGGTCCACAGGGTTAGGGTCCACAGGGTCCACAGGGTTAGGGTCCACAGGGTTAGGGTCCATAGGGTTAGGGTCCATAGGGTCCACAGGGTTAGGGTCCATATGGTTAGGGTCCATAGGGTCCACAGGGTTAGGGTCCATAGGGTCCACAGGGATAGGGTCCATAGGGTTAGGGTCCATAGGGTTAGGGTCCATAGGGTTAGGGTCCATAGGGTCCATAGCGTAAGGGTCCATAGGGTTCATAGGGTTAGTGTCCATAGGGTCCATAGGGTTAGGGTCCATAGTGTTCATAGGGTTAGTGTCCATAGGGTTAGGGTCCATAGGGTTAGGGTCCATAGGGTTAGGGTCCATAGGGTTAGGGTCCACAGGGTTAGGGTCCATAGGGTTAGGGTCCATAGGGTTAGGGTCCATAGGGTTAGGGTCCATAGGTTTAGGGTCCATAGGGTCCATAGGGTTAGGGCCCACAGGGTTAGGGTCCATAGGGTCCATAGGGTTAGGGTCCATAGGGTCCATAGGGTTAGGGTCCATAGGGTCCATAGGGTTAGGGTCCATAGGGTCCATAGGGTTAGGGTCCATAGGGTTAGGGTCCACAGGGTTAGGGTCCATAGGGTTAGGGTCCACAGGGTTAGGGTCCATAGGGTCCATAGGGTTAGGGTCCATAGGGTCCATAGGGTTAGGGTCCATAGGGTCCATAGGGTTAGGGTCCATAGGGTCCATAGGGTTAGGGTCCATAGGGTTAGGGTCCATAGGGTTAGGGTCCATAGGGTTAAGGTCCATAGGGTTAGGGTCCATAGGGTTAGGGTCCATAGGGTTAGGGTCCATAGGGTCCATAGGGTTAGGGTCCATAGGGTTAGGGTCCATAGGGTCCATAGGGTTAGGGTCCATAGGGTTAGGGTCCATAGGGTTAGGGTCCACAGGGTTAGGGTCCACAGGGTTAGGGTCCATAGGGTCCATAGGGTTAGGGTCCATAGGGTCCATAGGGTTAGGGTCCACAGGGTTAGGGTCCATAGGGTTAGGGTCCATAGGGCTAGGTCCATAGGGTTAGGGTCTATAGGGTTAGGGGGTCCATAGGGTCCATAGTGTTAGGGTCCATAGGGTTAGGGTCCATAGGGTACACAGGGTTAGGGTCCACAGGGTTAGGGTCCATAGGGTTAGGGTCCATAGGGTTAGGGTCCATAGGGTTAGGGTCCATAGGGTCCACAGGGTTAGGGTCCACGGGGTCCACAGGGTTAGGGTCCATAGGGTCCACGGGGTTAGGGTCCATAGGGTCCATAGGGTTAGGGTCCATAGGGTCCACAGGGTTAGGGTCCATAGGGTTAGGGTCCATAGGGTTAGGGTCCATAGGGTTAGGGTCCATAGGGTTAGGGTCCACAGGGTTAGGGTCCATAGGGTTAGGGTCCATAGGGTTAGGGTCCATAGGGCCAATAGGGTTAGGGTCCATACGGTTAGGGTCCATAGGGTTAGGGTCCATAGGGTTAGGGTCCATAGGGCCAATAGGGTTAGGGTCCATAGGGTTAGGGTCCATAGGGTTAGGGTCCATAGGGTTAGGGTCCATAGGGCCAATAGGGTTAGGGTCCATAGGGTTAGGGTCCATAGGGCCAATAGGTTTAGGGTCCATAGGGTTAGGGTCCATAGGGTTAGGGTCCATAGGGTCCATAGGGTAAGGGTCCGTAGGGTTCATAGGGTTAGTGTCCATAGGGTCCATAGGGTTAGGGTCCATAGGGTTAGGGTCCATAGGGTCCATAGGGTTAGGGTCCACAGGGTTAGGGTCCATAGGGTTAGGGTCCATAGGGTTAGGGTCCATAGGGTCCACAGGGTTAGGGTCCACAGGGTTAGGGTCCATAGGGTTAGGGTCCATAGGGTTAGGGTCCACGGGGTTAGGGTCCATAGGGTTAGGGTCCATAGGGTTAGGGTCCACAGGGTTAGGGTCCACAGGGTTAGGGTCCATAGGGTCCATAGGGTTAGGGTCCATAGGGCCCATAGGGTTAGGGTCCATAGGATCCATAGGGTTAGGGTCCATAGGGTCCATAGGGTTAGGGTCCATAGGGTCCATAGGGTTAGGGTCCATAGGGTCCATAGGGTTAGGGTCCATAGGGTTAGGGTCCATAGGGTTAGGGTCCATAGGGTTAAGGTCCATAGGGCCCATAGGGTTAGGGTCCATAGGGTCCATAGGGTAAGGGTCCATAGGGTTCATAGGGTTAGTGTCCATAGGGTCCATAGGGTTAGGGTCCATAGGGTTAGGGTCCATAGGGTCCATAGGGTTAGGGTCCACAGGGTTAGGGTCCATAGGGTTAGGGTCCATAGGGTTAGGGTCCATAGGGTCCACAGGGTTAGGGTCCACAGGGTTAGGGTCCATAGGGTTAGGGTCCATAGGGTTAGGGTCCACGGGGTTAGGGTCCATAGGGTTAGGGTCCATAGGGTTAGGGTCCACAGGGTTAGGGTCCACAGGGTTAGGGTCCATAGGGTCCATAGGGTTAGGGTCCATAGGGCCCATAGGGTTAGGGTCCATAGGATCCATAGGGTTAGGGTCCATAGGGTCCATAGGGTTAGGGTCCATAGGGTCCATAGGGTTAGGGTCCATAGGGTCCATAGGGTTAGGGTCCATAGGGTTAGGGTCCATAGGGTTAGGGTCCATAGGGTTAGGGTCCATAGGGTTAAGGTCCATAGGGTTAGGGTCCATAGGGTTAGGGTCCATAGGGTTAGGGTCCACAGGGTTAGGGTCCATAGGGTTAGGGTCCATAGGGTTAGGGTCCATAGGGTCCATAGGGTTAGGGTCCATAGGGTTAGGGTCCATAGGGTTAGGGTCCACAGGGTTAGGGTCCACAGGGTTAGGGTCCATAGGGTTAGGGTCCATAGGGTCCATAGGGTTAGGGTCCACAGGGTTAGGGTCCATAGGGTTAGGGTCCATAGGGCTAGGTCCATAGGGTTAGGGTCCATAGGGTTAGGGTCCATAGGGTCCATAGTGTTAGGGTCCATAGGGTTAGGGTCCATAGGGTACACAGGGTTAGGGTCCACAGGGTTAGGGTCCATAGGGTTAGGGTCCATAGGGTTAGGGTCCATAGGGTTAGGGTCCATAGGGTCCACAGGGTTAGGGTCCACGGGGTCCACAGGGTTAGGGTCCATAGGGTCCACGGGGTTAGGGTCCATAGGGTCCATAGGGTTAGGGTCCATAGGGTCCACAGGGTTAGGGTCCATAGGGTTAGGGTCCATAGGGTTAGGGTCCATAGGGTTAGGGTCCATAGGGTTAGGGTCCACAGGGTTAGGGTCCATAGGGTTAGGGTCCATAGGGTTAGGGTCCATAGGGCCAATAGGGTTAGGGTCCATACGGTTAGGGTCCATAGGGTTAGGGTCCATAGGGTTAGGGTCCATAGGGCCAATAGGGTTAGGGTCCATAGGGTTAGGGTCCATAGGGTTAGGGTCCATAGGGTTAGGGTCCATAGGGCCAATAGGGTTAGGGTCCATAGGGTTAGGGTCCATAGGGCCAATAGGTTTAGGGTCCATAGGGTTAGGGTCCATAGGGCTAGGGTCCATAGGGTCCATAGGGTAAGGGTCCATAGGGTTCATAGGGTTAGTGTCCATAGGGTCCATAGGGTTAGGGTCCATAGGGTTAGGGTCCATAGGGTCCATAGGGTTAGGGTCCACAGGGTTAGGGTCCATAGGGTTAGGGTCCATAGGGTTAGGGTCCATAGGGTCCACAGGGTTAGGGTCCACAGGGTTAGGGTCCATAGGGTTAGGGTCCATAGGGTTAGGGTCCACGGGGTTAGGGTCCATAGGGTTAGGGTCCATAGGGTTAGGGTCCACAGGGTTAGGGTCCACAGGGTTAGGGTCCATAGGGTCCATAGGGTTAGGGTCCATAGGGCCCATAGGGTTAGGGTCCATAGGATCCATAGGGTTAGGGTCCATAGGGTCCATAGGGTTAGGGTCCATAGGGTTAGGGTCCATAGGGTTAGGGTCCACGGGGTTAGGGTCCATAGGGTTAGGGCCCACGGGGTCCACAGGGTTAGGGTCCATGGGATCCATAGGGTTAGGGTCCATAGGGTTAGTGCCCATGGGGTTAGGGTCCATAGGGTTAGGGCCAATGGGTTAGGGTCCATAGGGTTAGTGTTCATAGGGTTGAGGTCCATGGGGCAAGGGCCCATAGGGTTAGGGTCCATAGGGTTAGGGTCCATAGGGTCAACAGGGTTAGGGTCCATGGGGTCCATAGGGTTAGGGTCCACGGGGTCCATAGGGTTAGGGTCCATGGGATTAGGGCCAATAGGGTTACGGTCCACAGGGTTAGGGTCCATAGGGTTAGGGTCCATAGGGCCAATAGGGTTAGGGTCCATAGGGTTAGGGTCCATAGGGTCTATAGGGTTAGGGTCCATAGGGTTAGGGTCCATAGGGTTAGGGTCCACAGGGTTAGGGTCCATAGGGTTAGGGTCCATAGGGTTAGGGTCCATAGGGTTAGGGTCCATAGGGCCAATAGGGTTAGGGTCCATAGGGTCCATAGGGTTAGGGTCCACAGGGTTAGTGTTCATAGGGTTGAGGTCCATGGGGCTAGGGCCCATAGGGTTAGGGTCCATAGTTATTATACATCCTATAGGTGATAGTGTTATTATACATAGTCTACAGGTGATAGTGTTATTATACATCCTATAGGTGATAGTGTTATTATACATAGTCTATAGGTGATAGTGTTATTATACATCGTCTATAGGTGATATTGTTATTATACATCGTCTATAGGTGATATTGTTATTATACATAGTCTACAGGTGATAGTGTTATTATACATAGTCTACAGGTGATAGTGTTATTATACATAGTCTGTAGGTGATAGTGTTATTATACATAGTCTACAGGTGATAGTGTTATTATACATAGTATATAGGTGATAGTGTTATTATACATAGTCTATAGGTGATAGTGTTATTATACATCCTATAGGTGATAGTGTAATTATACATAGTCTATATGTGATAGTGTTATTATACATAGTCTATAGGTGATAGTGTTATTATACATAGTCTATAGGTGATAGTGTTATTATACATCCTGTAGGTGATA
Organism: Oncorhynchus masou masou; assembly: GCF_036934945.1. NCBI lineage: Eukaryota > Metazoa > Chordata > Actinopteri > Salmoniformes > Salmonidae > Oncorhynchus > Oncorhynchus masou. The sequence goes on from NC_088243.1 coordinate 85,876,835, forward strand.
GTGTTATTATACATAGTCTACAGGTGATAGTGTTATTATACATAGTCTATAGGTGATAGTGTTATTATACATCTTATAGGTTATAGTGTTATTCTACATAGTCTATAGGTGATAGTGTTATTATACATAGTCTATGGGTGATAGTGTTATTATACATAGTTTATAGGTGATAGTGTTATTATACATAGTGTAGGTGATAGTGTTATTATACATAGTCTATAGGTGATAGTGTTATTATACATAGTCTATGGGTGATAGTGTTATTATACATAGTTTATAGGTGATAGTGTTATTATACATAGTCTATAGGTGATAGTGTTATTATACATCCTATAGGTGATAGTGTTATTATACATAGACTATAGGTGATAGTGTTATTCTACATAGTCTATAGGTGATAGTGTTATTATACATAGACTATAGGTGATAGTGTTATTATACATAGTCTATAGGTGATAGTGTTTTTCTACATAGTCTATAGGTGATAGTGTTATTATACATCCTATAGGTGATAGTGTTATTATACATAGACTATAGGTGATAGTGTTATTCTACATAGTCTATAGGTGATAGTGTTATTATTCCTCCTATAGGTGATAGTGTTATTATACATAGTCTATAGGTGATAGTGTTATTATACATAGTCTATCGGTGATAGTGTTATTATACATAGACTATAGGTGATAGTGTTATTATACATAGTCTATAGGTGATAGTGTTATTATACATAGTCTATAGGTGATAGTGTTATTATACATAGACTATAGGTGATAGTGTTATTATACCTCCTATAGGTGATAGTGTTATTATACATAGTCTATAGGGGATAGTGTTATTATACATAGTCTATAGGTGATAGTGTTGTTATTCCTCCTATAGGTGATAGTGTTATTATACATAGACTATAGGTGATAGTGTTATTATACATAGTCTATAGGTGATAGTGTTATTATACATAGTCTATAGGTGATAGTGTTATTATACATAGACTATAGGTGATAGTGTTATTATACCTCCTATAGGTGATAGTGTTATTATACATAGTCTATAGGGGATAGTGTTATTATACATAGTCTATAGGTGATAGTGTTGTTATTCCTCCTATAGGTGATAGTGTTATTATTCCTCCTATAGGTGATAGTGTTATTATACATAGTCTATAGGTGATAGTGTTATTATACATAGTCTATAGGTGATAGTGTTATTATACCTCCTATAGGTGATAGTGTTATTATACATATTGTAGGTGATAGTGTTATTATACATAGTCTATAGGTGATAGTGTTATTCTACATAGTCTATAGGTGATAGTGTTGTTATACCTCCTATAGGTGATAGTGTTATTATACATAGTCTATAGGTGATAGTGTTATTATACCTCCTATAGGTGATAGTGTTATTATACCTAGTCTATAGGTCATAGTGTTATTCTACATAGTCTATAGGTGATAGTGTTGTTATTCCTCCTATAGGTGATAGTGTTATTATACATAGTCTATAGGTGATAGTGTTGTTATTCCTCCTATAGGTGATAGTGTTATTATACATAGTGTAGGTGATAGTGTTATTATACATAGTCTATAGGTGATAGTGTTATTCTACATAGTCTATAGGTGATAGTGTTATTATACATAGTGTAGGTGATAGTGTTATTATACATAGTCTATAGGTGATAGTGTTATTCTACATAGTCTATAGGTGATAGTGTTATTATACCTCCTATAGGTGATAGTGTTATTATACATAGTCTATAGGTGATAGTGTTATTCTACATAGTCTATAGGTGATAGTGTTATTATACCTCCTATAGGTGATAGTGTTATTATACATAGTCTATAGGTCATAGTGTTATTCTACATAGTCTATAGGTGATAGTGTTGTTATTCCTCCTATAGATGATAGTGTTATTATACATAGTCTATGGTTGATAGTGTTGTTATTCCTCCTATAGGTGATAGTGTTATTATACATAGTCTATAGGTCATAGTGTTATTATACATAGTCTATAGGTGATAGTGTTATTCTACATAGTCTATAGGTGATAGTGTTGTTATTCCTCCTATAGGTGATAGTGTTATTATACATAGTCTATAGGTGATAGTGTTATTATACATAGTCTATAGGTGATAGTGTTATTATACATAGACTATAGGTGATAGTGTTATTATACCTCCTATAGGTGATAGTGTTATTATACATAGTCTATAGGTGATAGTGTTATTATACATAGTCTATAGGTGATAGTGTTATTATTCCTCCTATAGGTGATAGTGTTATTATACATAGTCTATAGGTGATAGTGTTATTATACATAGTCTATAGGTGATAGTGTTATTATACATAGACTATAGGTGATAGTGTTATTATACCTCCTATAGGTGATAGTGTTATTATACATAGTCTATAGGTGATAGTGTTATTATTCATAGTCTATAGGTGATAGTGTTATTATACATAGTCTATAGGTGATAGTGTTATTCTACATAGTCTATAGGTGATAGTGTTATTATTCATAGTCTATAGGTGATAGTGTTATTATACATAGTCTATAGGTGATAGTGTTATTATTCCTCCTATAGGTGATAGTGTTATTATACCCCCTATAGGTGATAGTGTTATTATACATAGTCTATAGGTGATAGTGTTATTATACATAGTCTATAGGTGATAGTGTTATTATACATCGTCTATAGGTGATAGTGTTATTCTACATAGTCTATAGGTGATAGTGTTATTATTCCTCCTATAGGTGATAGTGTTATTATACATAGTCTATAGGTGATAGTGTTATTACACCTCCTATAGGTGATAGTGTTATTATACATAGTGTAGGTGATAGTGTTATTATACATAGTCTATAGGTAATAGTGTTATTATACATAGTCTATAGGTGATAGTGTTATTACACCTCCTATAGGTGATAGTGTTATTATACCCCCTATAGGTGATAGTGTTATTATACATAGTGTAGGTGATAGTGTTATTATACATAGTCTATAGGTGATAGTGTTATTATACATAGTCTATAGGTGATAGTGTTATTATACCTCCTATAGGGGATAGTGTTATTATACATAGTCTATAGGTGATAGTGTTATTATACATAGTCTATAGGTGATAGTGTTATTATACATAGTCTATAGGTGATAGTGTTGTTATTCCTCCTATAGGTGATAGTGTTATTATACATCCTGTAGGTGATAGTGTTATTATACATAGTCTATAGGTGATAGTGTTGTTATACATAGTCTATAGGTGATAGTGTTATTATACATAGTCTATAGGTGATAGTGTTATTATACATAGTCTATAGGTGATAGTGTTGTTATTCCTCCTATAGGTGATAGTGTTATTATACATTGTCTATTGGTGATAGTGTTATTCTACATAGTCTATAGGTGATAGTGTTATTATACATAGTCTATAGGTGATAGTGTTATTATACATAGTCTATAGGTGATAGTGTTGTTATTCCTCCTATAGGTGATAGTGTTATTATACATAGTCTATAGGTGACAGTGTTATTATACATAGTCTATAGGTGATAGTGTTATTATACATAGTCTATAGGTGATAGTGTTGTTATTCCTCCTATAGGTGATAGTGTTATTATACATAGTCTATAGGTGATAGTGTTGTTATTCCTCCTATAGGTGATAGTGTTATTATACATAGTCTATAGGTGATAGTGTTATTATACCTCCTATAGGTGATAGTGTTATTCTACATAGTCTATAGGTGATAGTGTTATTCTACATAGTCTATAGGGGATAGTGTTATTATACCTCCTATAGGTGATAGTGTTATTATACATAGTCTATAGGTGATAGTGTTATTCTACATAGTCTATAGGGGATAGTGTTATTATACCTCCTATAGGTGATAGTGTTATTATACCTCCTATAGGGGATAGTGTTATTATACATAGTCTATAGGTGATAGTGTTATTATACATAGTCTATAGGTGATAGTGTTATTATACCTCCTATAGGTGATAGTGTTATTATACCCCCTATAGGTGATAGTGTTATTATACCTCCTATAGGTGATAGTGTTATTATACATAGTGTAGGTGATAGTGTTATTAGTAGTTATAGGTGATAGTGTTATTCATAGTCTATAGGTGATAGTGTTATTATACATAGTCTATAGGTGATAGTGTTATTATACCTCCTATAGGTGATAGTGTTATTATACATAGTCTATAGGTGATAGTGTTATTATACATAGTCTATAGGTGATAGTGTTATTATACATAGTCTATAGGTGATAGTGTTGTTATTCCTCCTATAGGTGATAATGTTATTATACATAGTCTATTGGTGATAGTGTTATTCTACATAGTCTATAGGTGATAGTGTTATTATACATAGTCTATAGGTGATAGTGTTATTATACATAGTCTATAGGTGATAGTGTTGTTATTCCTCCTATAGGTGATAGTGTTATTATACATAGTCTATAGGTGACAGTGTTATTATACATAGTCTATAGGTGATAGTGTTATTATACCTCCTATAGGTGATAGTGTTATTATACCTCCTATAGGTGATAGTGTTATTATTCCTCCTATAGGTGATAGTGTTATTATACATAGTCTATAGGTGATAGTGTTATTATACATAGTCTATAGGTGATAGTGTTGTTATTCCTCCTATAGGTGATAGTGTTATTATACATAGTCTATAGGTGATAGTGTTGTTATATAGGTGATAGTGTTATTATACATAGTCTATAGGTGATAGTGTTATTATACCTCCTATAGGTGATAGTGTTATTCTACATAGTCTATAGGTGATAGTGTTATTCTACATAGTCTATAGGGGATAGTGTTATTATACCTCCTATAGGTGATAGTGTTATTATACATAGTCTATAGGTGATAGTGTTATTCTACATAGTCTATAGGGGATAGTGTTATTATACCTCCTATAGGTGATAGTGTTATTATACCTCCTATAGGTGATAGTGTTATTATACATAGTGTAGGTGATAGTGTTATTATACATAGTCTATAGGTGATAGTGTTATTATACATAGTCTATAGGTGATAGTGTTATTATACCTCCTATAGGGGATAGTGTTATTATACATAGTCTATAGGTGATAGTGTTATTATACATAGTCTATAGGTGATAGTGTTATTATACATAGTCTATAGGTGATAGTGTTGTTATTCCTCCTATAGGTGATAGTGTTATTATACATCCTGTAGGTGATAGTGTTATTATACATAGTCTATAGGTGATAGTGTTGTTATACATAGTCTATAGGTGATAGTGTTATTATACATAGTCTATAGGTGATAGTGTTATTATACATAGTCTATAGGTGATAGTGTTATTATTCCTCCTATAGGTGATAGTGTTATTATACATAGTCTATAGGTGATAGTGTTATTATACATAGTCTATAGGTGATAGTGTTATTATACATAGTCTATAGGTGATAGTGTTATTATACATAGTCTATAGGTGATAGTGTTATTATTCCTCCTATAGGTGATAGTGTTATTATACATAGTCTATAGGTGATAGTGTTATTATACATAGTCTATAGGTGATAGTGTTATTATACATAGTCTATAGGTGATAGTGTTGATATAGGTGATAGTGTTATTATACATAGTCTATAGGTGATAGTGTTATTATTCCTCCTATAGGTGATAGTGTTATTATACATAGTCTATAGGTGATAGTGTTATTATACATCCTGTAGGTGATAGTGTTATTATACATAGTCTATAGGTGATAGTGTTATTATACATAGTCTATAGGTGATAGTGTTATTATACCTCCTATAGGTGATAGTGTTATTATACATAGTCTATAGGTGATAGTGTTATTCTACATAGTCTATAGGGGATAGTGTTATTATACCTCCTATAGGTGATAGTGTTATTATACCTCCTATAGGGGATAGTGTTATTATACATAGTCTATAGGTGATAGTGTTATTATACATAGTCTATAGGTGATAGTGTTATTACACCTCCTATAGGTGATAGTGTTATTATACCCCCTATAGGTGATAGTGTTATTATACCTCCTATAGGTGATAGTGTTATTATACATAGTGTAGGTGATAGTGTTATTATACATAGTCTATAGGTGATAGTGTTATTCTACATAGTCTATAGGTGATAGTGTTATTATACCTCCTATAGGGGATAGTGTTATTATACATAGTCTATAGGTGATAGTGTTATTATACATAGTCTATAGGTGATAGTGTTATTATACATAGTCTATAGGTGATAGTGTTGTTATTCCTCCTATAGGTGATAGTGTTATTATACATCCTGTAGGTGATAGTGTTATTATACATAGTCTATAGGTGATAGTGTTGTTATACATAGTCTATAGGTGATAGTGTTATTATACATAGTCTATAGGTGATAGTGTTATTATACATAGTCTATAGGTGATAGTGTTGTTATTCCTCCTATAGGTGATAATGTTATTATACATAGTCTATTGGTGATAGTGTTATTCTACATAGTCTATAGGTGATAGTGTTATTATACATAGTCTATAGGTGATAGTGTTATTATACATAGTCTATAGGTGATAGTGTTGTTATTCCTCCTATAGGTGATAGTGTTATTATACATAGTCTATAGGTGACAGTGTTATTATACATAGTCTATAGGTGATAGTGTTATTATACCTCCTATAGGTGATAGTGTTATTATACCTCCTATAGGTGATAGTGTTATTATTCCTCCTATAGGTGATAGTGTTATTATACATAGTCTATAGGTGATAGTGTTATTATACATAGTCTATAGGTGATAGTGTTGTTATTCCTCCTATAGGTGATAGTGTTATTATACATAGTCTATAGGTGATAGTGTTGTTATGCCTCCTATAGGTGATAGTGTTATTATACATAGTCTATAGGTGATAGTGTTATTATACCTCCTATAGGTGATAGTGTTATTCTACATAGTCTATAGGTGATAGTGTTATTCTACATAGTCTATAGGGGATAGTGTTATTATACCTCCTATAGGTGATAGTGTTATTATACATAGTCTATAGGTGATAGTGTTATTATACATAGTCTATAGGTGATAGTGTTATTATTCCTCCTATAGGTGATAGTGTTATTATACCTCCTATAGGGGATAGTGTTATTATACATAGTCTATAGGTGATAGTGTTATTATACATAGTCTATAGGTGATAGTGTTATTATTCCTCCTATAGGTGATAGTGTTATTATACCTCCTATAGGTGATAGTGTTATTATACATAGTCTATAGGTGATAGTGTTGTTATTCCTCCTATAGGTGATAGTGTTATTATACCTCCTATAGGTGATAGTGTTATTATTCCTCCTATAGGTGATAGTGTTATTCTACATAGTCTATAGGTGATAGTGTTATTATACATAGTATATAGGTGATAGTGTTATTATACCTCCTATAGGTGATCGTGTTATTATACCTCCTATAGGTGATAGTGTTATTATACCTCCTATAGGTGATAGTGTTATTATACCTCCTATAGGTGATAGTGTTATTATACCTCCTATAGGTGATAGTGTTATTATACCTCCTATAGGTGATAGTGTTATTATACCTCCTATAGGTGATAGTGTTATTCTACATAGTCTATAGGTGATAGTGCTATTATACATAGTCTATAGGTGATAGTGTTATTATACATAGTCTATAGGTGATAGTGTTATTATACATAGTCTATAGGTGATAGTGTTATTATTCCTCCTATAGGTGATAGTGTTATTCTACATAGTCTATAGGTGATAGTGTTATTATACCTCCTATAGGTGATAGTGTTATTATACATAGTCTATAGGTGATAGTGTTATTATACCTCCTATAGGTGATAGTGTTATTATACATAGTCTATAGGTGATAGTGTTATTATACATAGTCTATGGGTGATAGTGTTATTCTACATAGTCTATAGGTGATAGTGTTATTATACATAGTCTATAGGTGATAGTGTTATTATACATAGTCTATAGGTGATAGTGTTATTATACATAGTCTATAGGTGATAGTGTTATTATACATAGTCTATAGGTGATAGTGTTATTATACATAGTCTATAGGTGATAGTGTTATTATTCTATAGGTGATAGTGTTATTATACTCCTATAGGTGATAGTGTTATTATACATAGTCTATAGGTGATAGTGTTATTATACATAGTCTATAGGTGATAGTGTTATTATACCTCCTATAGGTGATAGTGTTATTATACATAGGTGATAGTGTTATTATTCCTCCTATAGGTGATAGTGTTATTATACATAGTCTATAGGTGATAGTGTTATTATACATAGTCTATAGGTGATAGTGTTGTTATTCCTCCTATAGGTGATAGTGTTATTATACATAGTCTATAGGTGATAGTGTTATTCCTCCTATAGGTGATAGTGTTATTATACATAGTCTATAGGTGATAGTGTTATTATACCTCCTATAGGTGATAGTGTTATTATACATAGTCTATAGGTGATAGTGTTATTCTACATACATAGTCTATATACCTCCTATAGGTGATAGTGTTATTATACATAGTCTATAGGTGATAGTGTTATTATACATAGTCTATAGGTGATAGTGTTATTATACATAGGTGATAGTGTTATTATACCTCCTATAGGTGATAGTGTTATTATACATAGTCTATAGGTGATAGTGTTATTATAGGTGATAGTCTATATAGGTGATAGTGTTATTATACATAGGTGATAGTATAGGTGATAGTGTTATTATACATAGTCTATAGGTGATAGTGTTATTATACATAGTCTATAGGTGATAGTGTTATTATACTATAGGTGATAGTGTTATTCTACCTATAGGTGATAGTGTTATTATACATAGTCTATAGGTGATAGTGTTATTATACATAGTCTATAGGTGATAGTGTTATTCTACATAGTCTATAGGTGATTCCTCCTATAGTGTTATTATACATAGTCTCCTATAGGTGATAGTGTTATTATACATAGTCTATAGGTGATAGTGTTATTATACATAGTCTATAGGTGATAGTGTTATTATACATTATTATACATAGTCTATAGGTGATAGTGTTATTATACATAGTCTATAGGTGATAGTGTTATTATACATAGTCTATAGGTGATAGTGTTATTATACATAGTCTATAGGTGATAGTGTTATTATACATATAGGTGATAGTGTTATTATACATAGTCTATAGGTGATAGTGTTATTATACATAGTCTATAGGTGATAGTGTTATTATACATAGTCTATAGGTGATAGTGTTATTATACCTCCTATAGGTGATAGTGTTATTATACATAGTCTATAGGTGATAGTGTTATTATACATAGTCTATAGGTGATAGTGTTATTATACCTCCTATAGGTGATAGTGTTATTATACATATAGTGTTATAGTATACATAGTCTATAGGTGATAGTGTTATTATACATAGTCTATAGGTGATAGTGTTATTATACATCCTATAGGTGATAGTGTTATTATACATAGTCTATAGGTGATAGTGTTATTATACATAGTCTATAGGTGATAGTGTTATTATACATAGTCTATAGGTGATAGTGTTATTATACATAGTCTATAGGTGATAGTGTTATTATACATAGTCTATAGGTGATAGTGTTATTATACATAGTCTATTGGTGATAGTGTTATTATACATAGTCTATAGGTGATAGTATAGTGTTATTATACATAGTCTATAGGTGATAGTGTTATTATACATAGTCTATAGGTGATAGTGTTATTATACCTCCTATAGGTGATAGTGTTATTATACATAGTCTATAGGTGATAGTGTTATTATACATAGGTCTATAGGTGATAGTGTTATTATACATAGTCTATAGGTGATAGTGTTATTATACATAGTCTATAGGTGATAGTGTTATTATACATAGTCTATAGGTGATAGTGTTATTATACATAGTCTATAGGTGATAGTGTTATTATACATAGTCTATTATACATAGTATAGGTGATAGTGTTATTATACATAGTCTATAGGTGATAGTGTTATTATACATAGTATACCTATAGGTGATAGTGTTATTATACATAGTCTATGTTAGGTGATAGTGTTATTATACATAGTCTATAGGTGATAGTGTTATTATACATAGTCTATAGGTGATAGTGTTATTATACATAGTCTATAGGTGATAGTGTTATTATACATAGTCTATAGGTGATAGTGTTATTCTACATAGTCTATAGGTGATAGTGTTATTATTCCTCCTATAGGTGATAGTGTTATTATACATAGTCTATAGGTGATAGTGTTATTATACATCCTGTAGGTGATAGTGTTATTATACATAGTCTATAGGTGATAGTGTTATTATACATAGTCTATAGGTGATAGTGTTATTATACATAGTCTATAGGTGATAGTGTTATTATACATAGTCTATAGGTGATAGTGTTATTATACATAGTCTATAGGTGATAGTGTTATTATACATAGTCTATAGGTGATAGTGTTATTATACATAGTCTATAGGTGATAGTGTTATTATACATAGTCTATAGGTGATAGTGTTATTATTCCTCCTATAGGTGATAGTGTTATTATACATAGTCTATAGGTGATAGTGTTATTATACATAGTCTATAGGTGATAGTGTTATTATACCTCCTATAGGTGATAGTGTTATTATACCTCCTATAGGTGATAGTGTTATTATACATAGTCTATAGGTGATAGTGTTATTATACATAGTCTATAGGTGATAGTGTTATTATACATAGTCTATAGGTGATAGTGTTATTATATAGTGATTGTTATTATACATAGTCTATAGGTGATAGTGTTATTATGATAGTGTTACATAGGTGATAACCTATATAGGTGATAGTGTTATTATACATAGTCTATAGGTGATAGTGTTATGATACATAGTCTATAGGTGATAGTGTTATTATACATAGTCTATAGGTGATAGTGTTATTATACATAGTCTATAGGTGATAGTGTTATTATACATCCTATAGGTGATAGTGTTATTATACATAGTCTATAGGTGATAGTGTTATTATACATAGTCTATGGGTGATAGTGTTATTATACATAGGTGATAGTGTTATTATTCCCCCTATAGGTGATAGTGTTATTATACATAGTCTATAGGTGATAGTGTTATTATACATAGTCTATAGGTGATAGTGTTATTATACATAGTCTATAGGTGATAGTGTTATTATACATAGTCTATAGGTGATAGTGTTATTATACATAGTCTATAGGTGATAGTGTTATTATACATAGTCTATGGGTGATAGTGTTATTCCTCCTATAGGTGATAGTGTTATTATACTATAGGTGATAGTGTTATTATTCCTCCTATAGGTGATAGTGTTATTCTACATAGTCTATAGGTGATAGTGTTATTATACATAGTCTATAGGTGATAGTGTTATTATACATAGTCTATAGGTGATAGTGTTATTATACCTCCTATAGGTGATAGTGTTATTATACATAGGTGATAGTGTTATTATACTCCTATAGGTGATAGTGTTATTATACCTCCTATAGGTGATAGTGTTATTATACATAGTCTATAGGTGATAGTATAGGTGATAGTGTTATTATACCTCCTATAGGTGATAGTGTTATTATATAGTCTATAGGTGATAGTGCTATTATACATAGTCTATAGGTGATAGTGTTATTATACATAGTCTATAGGTGATAGTGTTATTATACATAGTCTATAGGTGATAGTGTTATTATTCCTCCTATAGGTGATAGTGTTATTCTACATAGTCTATAGGTGATAGTGTTATTATACCTCCTATAGGTGATAGTGTTATTATACATAGTCTATAGGTGATAGTGTTATTATACATAGTCTATAGGTGATAGTGTTATTATACATAGTCTATAGGTGATAGTGTTATTATACATAGTCTATAGGTGATAGTGTTATTATACATAGTCTATAGGTGATAGTGTTATTATACCTCCTATAGGTGATAGTGTTATTATACATAGTCTATAGGTGATAGTGTTATTATACATAGTCTATAGGTGATAGTGTTATTATACATAGTCTATAGGTGATAGTGTTATTATACATAGTCTATAGGTGATAGTGTTATTATTCCTCCTATAGGTGATAGTGTTATTATACATAGTCTATAGGTGATAGTGTTATTATACATAGTCTATAGGTGATAGTGTTATTATACATCCTATAGGTGATAGTGTTATTATACCTCCTATAGGTGATAGTTATTATTCCTCCTATAGGTGATAGTGTTATTATACATAGTCTATAGGTGATAGTGTTATTATACATAGTCTATAGGTGATAGTGTTGTTATTCCTCCTATAGGTGATAGTGTTATTATACATAGTCTATAGGTGATAGTGTTATTATACATAGTATAGGTGATAGTGTTATTATACATAGTCTATAGGTGATAGTGTTATTATACATAGTCTATAGGTGATAGTGTTATTATACATAGTCTATAGGTGATAGTGTTATTATAGTCTATAGGTGATAGTGTTATTATACATCCTATAGGTGATAGTGTTATTATACATAGTCTATAGGTTATAGTCTATAGGTGATTATTATACACCTCCTATGTTATTATACATAGTCTATAGGTGATAGTGTTATTATACATAGTCTATAGGTGATAGTGTTATTATACATAGTCTATAGGTGATAGTGTTATTATACATAGTCTATAGGTGATAGTGTTATTATTCCTCCTATAGGTGATAGTGTTATTATACCTCCTATAGGTGATAGTGTTATTATACATAGTCTATAGGTGATAGTGTTATTATACATAGTCTATAGGTGATAGTGTTATTATACCTCCTATAGGTGATAGTGTTATTATACATAGTCTATAGGTGATAGTGTTATTATACCTCCTATAGGTGATAGTGTTATTATACATAGTCTATAGGTGATAGTGTTATTATACATAGTCTATAGGTGATAGTGTTATTATACATAGTCTATAGGTGATAGTGTTATTATACATCCTATAGGTGATAGTGTTATTATACATAGTCTATAGGTGATAGTGTTATTATACATCCTGTAGGTGATCGTGTTATTATACATAGCCTATAGGTGATAGTGTTATTATACCTCCTATAGGTGATAGTGTTATTATAGGTGATAGTGTTATTATACATCCTATAGGTGATAGTGTTATTATACATAGTCTATAGGTGATAGTGTTGTTATTATACATAGTCTATAGGTGATAGTGTTATTATACATAGTCTATAGGTGATAGTGTTATTATACATAGTCTATAGGTGATAGTGTTATTATTTCTCCTATAGGTGATAGTGTTATTATACATAGTCTATAGGTGATAGTGTTATTATACATAGTCTATAGGTGATAGTGTTATTATACATAGTCTATAGGTGATAGTGTTATTATACTATAGGTGATAGTGTTATTATACATAGTCTATAGGTGATAGTGTTATTATACATAGTCTATAGGTGATAGTGTTATTATACATAGTCTATAGGTGATAGTGTTATTATACATAGTCTATAGGTGATAGTGTTATTATACATAGTCTATAGGTGATAGTGTTATTATACATAGTCTATAGGTGATAGTGTTATTATACCTCCTATAGGTGATAGTGTTATTATACCTCCTATAGGTGATAGTGTTATTATACATAGTCTATAGGTGATAGTGTTATTATACATAGTCTATAGGTGATAGTGTTATTATACATAGTCTATAGGTGATAGTGTTATTATACATATACATAGTCTATAGGTGATAGTGTTATTATACATCCTATAGGTGATAGTGTTATTATACATAGTCTATAGGTGATAGTGTTATTATACATAGTCTATAGGTGATAGTGTTATTATACATAGTCTATAGGTGATAGTGTTATTCTACATAGTCTATAGGTGATAGTGTTATTATACCTCCTATAGGTGATAGTGTTATTATACATAGTCTATAGGTGATAGTGTTATTATACATAGTCTATAGGTGATAGTGTTATTATACATAGTCTATAGGTGATAGTGTTATTATACATAGTCTATAGGTGATAGTGTTATTATACATAGTCTATAGGTGATAGTGTTATTATACATAGTCTATAGGTGATAGTGTTATTATACATAGTCTATAGTGATAGTGTTATTATTCATCCTATAGGTGATAGTGTTATTATACATAGTCTATGGGTGATAGTGTTATTCTACATAGTCTATAGGTGATAGTGTTATTATACCTCCTATAGGTGATAGTGTTATTATACATAGTCTATTGGTGATAGTGTTATTCTACATAGTCTATAGGTGATAGTGTTATTATACATAGTCTATAGTGATAGTGTTATTATACATAGTCTATAGGTGATAGTGTTGTTATTCCTCCTATAGGTGATAGTGTTATTATACATAGTCTATAGGTGATAGTGTTATTCTACATAGTCTATAGGTGATAGTGTTATTATACATAGTCTATAGGTGATAGTGTTATTATACCTCCTATAGGTGATAGTGTTATTATACATAGTCTATAGGTGATAGTGTTATTATACATAGTCTATGGGTGATAGTGTTATTCTACATAGTCTATAGGTGATAGTGTTATTATACCTCCTATAGGTGATAGTGTTATTATACATAGTCTATAGGTGATAGTGTTATTATACATAGTCTATAGGTGATAGTGTTATTATTCCTCCTATAGGTGATAGTGTTATTATACCCCCTATAGGTGATAGTGTTATTATACATAGTCTATAGGTGATAGTGTTATTATACATAGTCTATTGGTGATAGTGTTATTCTACATAGTCTATAGGTGATAGTGTTATTATACATAGTCTATAGGTGATAGTGTTATTATACCTCCTATAGGTGATAGTGTTATTATACATAGTCTATATAGGTGATAGTGTTATTATACATAGTCTATAGGTGATAGTGTTATTATACATAGTCTATAGGTGATAGTGTTATTATACATAGTCTATAGGTGATAGTGTTATTATACCTCCTATAGGTGATAGTGTTATTATACATAGTCTATAGGTGATAGTGTTATTATACATAGTCTATAGGTGATAGTGTTATTATTCCTCCTATAGGTGATAGTGTTATTATACATAGTCTATAGGTGATAGTGTTATTATACATAGTCTATAGGTGATAGTGTTATTATTCCTCCTATAGGTGATAGTGTTATTATACATAGTCTATAGGTGATAGTGTTGTTATTCATCCTATAGGTGATAGTGTTATTATACATAGTCTATAGGTGATAGTGTTATTATACATAGTCTATAGGTGATAGTGTTATTATACCTCCTATAGGTGATAGTGTTATTATACATAGTCTATTGGTGATAGTGTTATTCTACATAGTCTATAGGTGATAGTGTTATTATACATAGTCTATAGGTGATAGTGTTATTATACATAGTCTATAGGTGATAGTGTTGTTATTTCTCCTATAGGTGATAGTGTTATTATACATAGTCTATTGGTGATAGTGTTATTCTACATAGTCTATAGGTGATAGTGTTATTATACATAGTCTATAGGTGATAGTGTTATTATACCTCCTATAGGTGATAGTGTTATTATACATAGTCTATAGGTGATAGTGTTATTATACATAGTCTATAGGTGATAGTGTTATTATACATAGTCTATAGGTGATAGTGTTATTATATAGTCCTATAGGTGATAGTGTTATTATACATAGTCTATAGGTGATAGTGTTATTATACACAGTCTATAGGTGATAGTGTTGTTATTCCTCCTATAGGTGATAGTGTTATTATACCTCCTATAGGTGATAGTGTTATTATACATAGTCTATAGGTGATAGTGTTATTATACATAGTCTATTGGTGATAGTGTTATTCTACATAGTCTATAGGTGATAGTGTTATTATACATAGTCTATAGGTGATAGTGTTATTATACCTCCTATAGGTGATAGTGTTATTATACCTCCTATAGGTGATAGTGTTATTATACATAGTCTATAGGTGATAGTGTTATTATACATAGTCTATAGGTGATAGTGTTATTATACATAGTCTATAGGTGATAGTGTTATTATACCTCCTATAGGTGATAGTGTTATTATACATAGTCTATAGGTGATAGTGTTATTATACATAGTCTATAGGTGATAGTGTTGTTATTCCTCCTATAGGTGATAGTGTTATTATACATAGTCTATAGGTGATAGTGTTATTCTACATAGTCTATAGGTGATAGTGTTGTTATTCCTCCTATAGGTGATAGTGTTATTATACATAGTCTATAGGTGATAGTGTTGTTATTCCTCCTATAGGTGATAGTGTTATTATACATAGTCTATAGGTGATAGTGTTATTATACATAGTCTATAGGTGATAGTGTTATTATACCTCCTATAGGTGATAGTGTTATTATACATAGTCTATTGGTGATAGTGTTATTCTACATAGTCTATAGGTGATAGTGTTATTATACATAGTCTATAGGTGATAGTGTTATTATACATAGTCTATAGGTGATAGTGTTGTTATTTCTCCTATAGGTGATAGTGTTATTATACATAGTCTATTGGTGATAGTGTTATTCTACATAGTCTATAGGTGATAGTGTTATTATACATAGTCTATAGGTGATAGTGTTATTATACCTCCTATAGGTGATAGTGTTATTATACATAGTCTATAGGTGATAGTGTTATTATACATAGTCTATAGGTGATAGTGTTATTATACATAGTCTATAGGTGATAGTGTTATTATACCCCCTATAGGTGATAGTGTTATTATACATAGTCTATAGGTGATAGTGTTATTATACACAGTCTATAGGTGATAGTGTTGTTATTCCTCCTATAGGTGATAGTGTTATTATACCTCCTATAGGTGATAGTGTTATTATACATAGTCTATAGGTGATAGTGTTATTATACATAGTCTATTGGTGATAGTGTTATTCTACATAGTCTATAGGTGATAGTGTTATTATACATAGTCTATAGGTGATAGTGTTATTATACCTCCTATAGGTGATAGTGTTATTATACCTCCTATAGGTGATAGTGTTATTATACATAGTCTATAGGTGATAGTGTTATTATACATAGTATATAGGTGATAGTGTTATTATACATAGTCTATAGGTGATAGTGTTATTATACATAGTCTATAGGTGATAGTGTTATTATACATAGTCTATAGGTAATAGTGTTGTTATTCCTCCTATAGGTGATAGTGTTATTATACATAGTCTATAGGTGATAGTGTTATTCTACATAGTCTATAGGTGATAGTGTTGTTATTCCTCCTATAGGTGATAGTGTTATTATACATAGTCTATAGGTGATAGTGTTGTTATTCCTCCTATAGGTGATAGTGTTATTATACATAGTCTATAGGTGATAGTGTTATTATACATAGTCTATAGGTGATAGTGTTATTATACCTCCTATAGGTGATAGTGTTATTATACATAGTCTATTGGTGATAGTGTTATTCTACATAGTCTATAGGTGATAGTGTTATTATACATAGTCTATAGGTGATAGTGTTATTATACATAGTCTATTGGTGATAGTGTTATTCTACATAGTCTATAGGTGATAGTGTTATTATTCCTCCTATAGGTGATAGTGTTATTATACCTCCTATAGGTGATAGTGTTATTATACATAGTCTATAGGTGATAGTGTTATTATACATAGTCTATTGGTGATAGTGTTATTCTACATAGTCTATAGGTGATAGTGTTATTATACATAGTCTATAGGTGATAGTGTTATTATACATAGTCTATTGGTGATAGTGTTATTATACATAGTCTATAGGTGATAGTGTTGTTATTCCTCCTATAGGTGATAGTGTTATTATACATAGTCTATAGGTCATAGTGTTATTATACATAGTCTATAGGTGATAGTGTTATTATTCATAGTCTATAGGTGATAGTGTTATTCTACATAGTCTATAGGTCATAGTGTTATTATACATAGTCTATAGGTCATAGTGTTATTATACATAGTCTATAGGTCATAGTGTTATTATACATAGTCTATAGGTAATAGTGTTATTATTATACATAGTCTATAGGTGATAGTGTTATTATACATATTCTATAGGTGATAGTGTTATTATACATAGTCTATAGGTGATAGTATTATTATACATAGTCTATAGGTGATAGTGTTATTATTCATAGTCTATAGGTGATAGTGTTATTATACATAGTCTATAGGTGATAGTGTTATTATACATATTCTATAGGTGATAGTGTTATTATACATAGTCTATAGGTGATAGTATTATTATACATAGTCTATAGGTGATAGTGTTATTATTCATAGTCTATAGGTGATAGTGTTATTATACATAGTCTATAGGTGATAGTGTTATTATACATAGACTATAGGTGATAGTGTTATTATACATAGACTATAGTTGATAGTGTTATTATACATAGACTATAGGTGATAGTGTTATTATACCTCCTATAGGGGATAGTGTTATTATACATAGTCTATAGGTGATAGTGTATTTATACATAGTCTATAGGTGATAGTGTTATTATACATATTCTATAGGTGATAGTGTTATTATACATAGTCTATAGGTGATAGTGTTATTATACATAGACTATAGGTGATAGTGTTATTATACATAGACTATAGGTGATAGTGTTATTATACATAGTCTATAGGTGATAGTGTTATTATTCCTCCAATAGGTGATAGTGTTATTATACATAGTCTATAGGTGATGGCGTTATTATACCTCCTATAGGTGATAGTGTTATTATACATAGTCTATAGGTGATAGTGTTATTATACCTCCTATAGGTGATAGTGTTATTATACATAGTCTATAGGTGATAGTGTTATTATACATAGTCTATAGGTGATAGTGTTATTATACATAGTCTATAGGTGATAGTGTTATTATACCTCCTATAGGTGATAGTGTTATTATACATAGTCTATAGGGGATAGTGTTGTTATTCCTCCTATAGGTGATAGTGTTATTCTACATAGTCTATAGGTGATAGTGTTATTATACATAGTCTATAGGTGATAGTGTTATTATACATAGTCTATTGGTGATAGTGTTATTCTACATAGTCTATAGGTGATAGTGTTGTTATTCCTCCTATAGGTGATAGTGTTATTATACCTCCTATAGGTGATAGTGTTATTATACATAGTCTATAGGTGATAGTGTTATTATACATAGTCTATTGGTGATAGTGTTATTCTACATAGTCTATAGGTGATAGTGTTATTATACATAGTCTATAGGTTATAGTGTTATTATACATAGTCTATTGGTGATAGTGTTATTCTACATAGTCTATAGGTGATAGTGTTGTTATTCCTCCTATAGGTGATAGTGTTATTATACATAGTCTATAGGTCATAGTATTATTATTCCTCCTATAGGTGATAGTGTTATTCTACATAGTCTATAGGTCATAGTGTTATTATACATAGTCTATAGGTCATAGTGTTATTATACATAGTCTATAGGTCATAGTGTTATTATACATAGTCTATAGGTAATAGTGTTATTATACATAGTCTATAGGTGATAGTGTTATTATACATATTCTATAGGTGATAGTGTTATTATACATAGTCTATAGGGGATAGTGTTATTATACATAGTCTATAGGTGATAGTGTTGTTATTCCTCCTATAGGTGATAGTGTTATTATACATAGTCTATAGGTGATAGTGTTATTATACATAGTCTATAGGTGATAGTGTTGTTATTCCTCCTATAGGTGATAGTGTTATTATTCCTCCTATAGGTGATAGTGTTATTATACATAGTCTATAGGTGATAGTGTTATTATACATAGTCTATAGGTGATAGTGTTGTTATTCCTCCTATAGGTGATAGTGTTATTATTCCTCCTATAGGTGATAGTGTTATTATACATAGTCTATAGGTGATAGTGTTATTATACATAGTCTATATTATATCCTTCCTGTTTGGCCCTGTCCGGGGGTGTCCTCGGGTGGGGCCACAGTGTCTCCTGACCCCTCCTGTCTCAGCCTTCAGTATTTATGCTGCAGTAGTTTATGTGTCGGGGGGCTGGGGTCAGTTTGTTATATCTGGAGTACTTCTCCTGTCCAATTCGGTGTCCTGTGTGAATCTAAGTGTGCGTTCTCTAATTCTCTCCTTCTCTCTCTCGGAGGACCTGAGCCCTAGGACCATGCCCCAGGACTACCTGACATGATGACTCCTTGCTGTCCCCAGTCCACCTGGCCGTGCTGCTGCTCCAGTTTCAACTGAACCGCGGCCCTAGGACCATGCCCCAGGACTACTTGACATGATGACTCCTTGCTGTCCCCAGTCCACCTGGCCGTGCTGCTGCTCCAGTTTCAACTGTTCTGCCTTATTATTATTCGACCATGCTGGTCATTTATGAACATTTGAACATCTTGGCCATGTTCTGTTATAATCTCTACCCGGCACAGCCAGAAGAGGACTGGCCACCCCACATAGCCTGGTTCCTCTCTAGGTTTCTTCCTAGGTTTTGGCTTTTCTAGGGAGTTTTTCCTAGCCACCGTGCTTCTACACCTGCATTGCTTGCTGTTTGGGGTTTTAGGCTGGGTTTCTGTACAGCACTTTGAGATATCAGCTGATGTACGAAGGGCTATATAAATAAATTTGATTTGATTTGATTTGATATAGGTGATAGTGTTGTTATTCCTCCTATAGGTGATAGTGTTATTACACCTCCTATAGGTGATAGTGTTATTATACATAGTCTATAGGTGATAGTGTTATTATACCTCCTATAGGTGATAGTGTTATTATACATAGTCTATAGGTGACAGTGTTATTATACATAGTCTATTGGTGATAGTGTTATTCTACATAGTCTATAGGCGATAGTGTTATTATACATAGTCTATAGGTGATAGTGTTATTATACATAGTCTATTGGTGATAGTGTTATTCTACATAGTCTATAGGTGATAGTGTTGTTATTCCTCCTATAGGTGATAGTGTTATTATACATAGTCTATAGGTCATAGTATTATTATACATAGTCTATAGGTGATAGTGTTATTATTCATAGTCTATAGGTGATAGTGTTATTCTACATAGTCTATAGGTCATAGTGTTATTATACATAGTCTATAGGTCATAGTGTTATTATACATAGTCTATAGGTCATAGTGTTATTATACATAGTCTATAGGTAATAGTGTTATTATACATAGTCTATAGGTGATAGTGTTATTATACATATTCTATAGGTGATAGTGTTATTATACATAGTCTATAGGTGATAGTATTATTATACATAGTCTATAGGTGATAGTGTTATTATTCATAGTCTATAGGTGATAGTGTTATTATACATAGTCTATAGGTGATAGTGTTATTATACATATTCTATAGGTGATAGTGTTATTATACATAGTCTATAGGTGATAGTATTATTATACATAGTCTATAGGTGATAGTGTTATTATTCATAGTCTATAGGTGATAGTGTTATTATACATAGTCTATAGGTGATAGTGTTATTATACATAGACTATAGGTGATAGTGTTATTATACATAGACTATAGTTGATAGTGTTATTATACATAGACTATAGGTGATAGTGTTATTATACCTCCTATAGGGGATAGTGTTATTATACATAGTCTATAGGTGATAGTGTTATTATACATAGTCTATAGGTGATAGTGTTATTATACATATTCTATAGGTGATAGTGTTATTATACATAGTCTATAGGTGATAGTGTTATTATACATAGACTATAGGTGATAGTGTTATTATACATAGACTATAGGTGATAGTGTTATTATACATAGTCTATAGGTGATAGTGTTATTATTCCTCCAATAGGTGATAGTGTTATTATACATAGTCTATAGGTGATGGCGTTATTATACCTCCTATAGGTGATAGTGTTATTATACATAGTCTATAGGTGATAGTGTTATTATACCTCCTATAGGTGATAGTGTTATTATACATAGTCTATAGGTGATAGTGTTATTATACATAGTCTATAGGTGATAGTGTTATTATACATAGTCTATAGGTGATAGTGTTATTATACCTCCTATAGGTGATAGTGTTATTATACATAGTCTATAGGGGATAGTGTTATTATACATAGTCTATAGGTGATAGTGTTGTTATTCCTCCTATAGGTGATAGTGTTATTATTCCTCCTATAGGTGATAGTGTTATTATACATAGTCTATAGGTGATAGTGTTATTATACATAGTCTATAGGTGATAGTGTTATTATACATAGTCTATAGGTGATAGTGTTGTTATTCCTCCTATAGGTGATAGTGTTATTATTCCTCCTATAGGTGATAGTGTTATTATACATAGTCTATCGGTGATAGTGTTATTATACATAGTCTATAGGTGATAGTGTTGTTATACATAGTCTATTGGTGATAGTGTTATTATACATAGTCTATAGGTTATAGTGTTGTTATACATAGTCTATAGGTGATAGTGTTATTATACATAGTCTATAGGTGATAGTGTTGTTATACATAGTCTATAGGTGATAGTGTTGTTATACATAGTCTATAGGTGATAGTGTTATTATACATAGTCTATAGGTGATAGTGTTATTATACATAGTCTATAGGTGATAGTGTTGTTATTCCTCCTATAGGTGATAGTGTTATTACACCTCCTATAGGTGATAGTGTTATTATACATAGTCTATAGGTGATAGTGTTATTATACCTCCTATAGGTGATAGTGTTATTATACATAGTCTATAGGTGACAGTGTTATTATACATAGTCTATTGGTGATAGTGTTATTCTACATAGTCTATAGGTGATAGTGTTATTATACATAGTCTATAGGTGATAGTGTTATTATACATAGTCTATTGGTGATAGTGTTATTCTACATAGTCTATAGGTGATAGTGTTGTTATTCCTCCTATAGGTGATAGTGTTATTATACATAGTCTATAGGTCATAGTATTATTATACATAGTCTATAGGTGATAGTGTTATTATTCATAGTCTATAGGTGATAGTGTTATTCTACATAGTCTATAGGTCATAGTGTTATTATACATAGTCTATAGGTCATAGTGTTATTATACATAGTCTATAGGTGATAGTGTTATTATACATATTCTATAGGGGATAGTGTTATTATACATAGTCTATAGGTGATAGTGTTATTATACATAGTCTATAGGTGATAGTGTTATTATACATATTCTATAGGTGATAGTGTTATTATACATAGTCTATAGGTGATAGTATTATTATACATAGTCTATAGGTGATAGTGTTATTATTCATAGTCTATTGGTGATAGTGTTATTATACATAGTCTATAGGTGATAGTGTTATTATACATAGTCTATAGTTGATAGTGTTATTATACATAGACTATAGGTGATAGTGTTATTATACATAGACTATAGGTGATATTGTTATTCTACATAGACTACAGTTGATAGTGTTATTATACATAGTCTATAGGTGATAGTGTTATTATTCATAGTCTATAGGTGATATTGTTAATATACATAGTCTATAGGTGGTAGTGTTATTATACATAGTCTATGGGTGATAGTGTTATTATACCCCCTATAGGTGATAGTGTTAATATACATAGTCTATAGGTGATAGTGTTATTATACATAGTCTATAGGTGATAGTGTTGTTATTCCTCCTATAGGTGATAGTGTTATTATTCCTCCTATAGGTGATAGTGTTATTATACATAGTCTATAGGTGATAGTGTTATTATACACAGTCTATAGGTGATAGTGTTGTTATTCCTCCTATAGGTGATAGTGTTATTATACATAGTCTATAGGTGATAGTGTTATTATACATAGTCTATAGGTGATAGTGTTATTATACCTCCTATAGGTGATAGTGTTATTATACATAGTCTATAGGTGATAGTGTTATTATACATAGTCTATAGGTGATAGTGTTATTATTCCTCCTATAGGTGATAGTGTTATTATACATAGTCTATCGGTGATAGTGTTATTATACATAGTGTAGGTGATAGTGTTATTATACATAGTCTATAGGTGATAGTGTTATTATACATAGTCTATAGGTGATAGTGTTGTTATTCCTCCTATAGGTGATAGTGTTATTACACCTCCTATAGGTGATAGTGTTATTATACATAGTCTATAGGTGATAGTGTTATTATACCTCCTATAGGTGATAGTGTTATTATACATAGTCTATAGGTGACAGTGTTATTATACATAGTCTATTGGTGATAGTGTTATTCTACATAGTCTATAGGCGATAGTGTTATTATACATAGTCTATAGGTGATAGTGTTATTATACATAGTCTATTGGTGATAGTGTTATTCTACATAGTCTATAGGTGATAGTGTTGTTATTCCTCCTATAGGTGATAGTGTTATTATACATAGTCTATAGGTCATAGTATTATTATACATAGTCTATAGGTGATAGTGTTATTATTCATAGTCTATAGGTGATAGTGTTATTCTACATAGTCTATAGGTCATAGTGTTATTATACATAGTCTATAGGTCATAGTGTTATTATACATAGTCTATAGGTGATAGTGTTATTATACATAGTCTATAGGTCATAGTGTTATTATACATAGTCTATAGGTAATAGTGTTATTATACATAGTCTATAGGTGATAGTGTTATTATACATATTCTATAGGGGATAGTGTTATTATACATAGTCTATAGGTGATAGTATTATTATACATAGTCTATAGGTGATAGTGTTATTATTCATAGTCTATAGGTCATAGTGTTATTATACATAGTCTATAGGTAATAGTGTTATTATACATAGTCTATAGGTGATAGTGTTATTATACATATTCTATAGGGGATAGTGTTATTATACATAGTCTATAGGTGATAGTATTATTATACATAGTCTATAGGTGATAGTGTTATTATTCATAGTCTATAGGTGATAG
This sequence comes from Oncorhynchus masou masou, assembly GCF_036934945.1. Taxonomy (NCBI): domain Eukaryota; kingdom Metazoa; phylum Chordata; class Actinopteri; order Salmoniformes; family Salmonidae; genus Oncorhynchus; species Oncorhynchus masou. Next base: position 85,901,832 of record NC_088243.1, read on the forward strand.
TGTTATTATACATAGTCTATAGGTGATAGTGTTATTATACATATTCTATAGGTGATAGTGTTATTATACATAGTCTATAGGTGATAGTATTATTATACATAGTCTATAGGTGATAGTGTTATTATTCATAGTCTATAGGTGATAGTGTTATTATACATAGTCTATAGGTGATAGTGTTATTATACATAGTCTATAGTTGATAGTGTTATTATACATAGACTATAGGTGATAGTGTTATTATACATAGACTATAGGTGATATTGTTATTCTACATAGACTACAGTTGATAGTGTTATTATACATAGTCTATAGGTGATAGTGTTATTATTCATAGTCTATAGGTGATATTGTTAATATACATAGTCTATAGGTGGTAGTGTTATTATACATAGTCTATGGGTGATAGTGTTATTATACCCCCTATAGGTGATAGTGTTAATATACATAGTCTATAGGTGATAGTGTTATTATACATAGTCTATAGGTTATAGTGTTATTATACATAGTCTATAGGTGATAGTGTTAATATACATAGTCTATAGGTGATAGTGTTATTCTACATAGTCTATAGGTGATAGTGTTAATATACATAGTCTATGGGTGATAGTGTTATTATACATAGTCTATAGGTGATAGTGTTAATATACATAGTCTATAGGTGATAGTGTTATTCTACATAGTCTATAGGTGATAGTGTTATTATACATAGTCTATGGGTGATAGTGTTATTATACCCCCTATAGGTGATAGTGTTATTATACATAGTCTATAGGTGATATTGTTAATATACATAGTCTATAGGTGATAGTGTTAATATACATAGTCTATAGGTGATAGTGTTATTATACATAGTCTATAGGTGATAGTGTTATTATACCCCCTATAGGTGGTAGTGGTACAGTGATTGGGTTCGGGTTACAGATTACACACTGTACATTTTGCATAGTTCAACTGTTGCCTCTGCCTCAGGAACAACCAATATCAGGTAGTGTATTTAGGTGGCTTGTTTGGCTGGAGCCCAGACCACTTGGTAATTACATTTGCCACAGCTCATGGGGCTAATATGTGGTGGTGACATCTCTTAATCACACAACATCAGCTGGTCTTTGATACAGTAATACTTTGTTTGTAGTATGGTCTTGTGAAGTTTTGTGTGACCTTAAAAAGTGCATATGTTATTTTTATTTTTTTAAATCATTGTAATGTTTGTTGTAAGAGCTTACACTATTACCAGTCACACTCACAATGCATTAGTCAGAAACCAACGATAAAAACCATATCATGTTTACGAAAAGAAACCAATACTCTAAAAAGAAAAGGTCCCTGGAGTGTCCTTTAGGGGTTCTTTTACATTTACATTTACATTTAAGTCATTTAGCAGACGCTCTTATCCAGAGCGACTTACAAATTGGTGAATTCACCTTCTGACATCCAGTGGAACAGCCACTTTACAATAGTGCATCTAAATCATTAAGGGGGGGTGGTGAGAAGGATTACTTATCCTATCCTAGGTATTCCTTGAAGAGGTGGGGTTTCAGGTGTCTCCGGAAGGTGGTGATTGACTCCGCTGTCCTGGCGTCGTGAGGGAGTTTGTTCCACCATTGGGGGGCCAGAGCAGTTCTTCAAATGGAAGCTGTGGGGAACCCTTATAAGTTCTTCAAAAACCCTTTTCATAGGATCCTCAAATAACTTGTTGAAGGACCTTTTGGGGTACATTTGTTAACCCCCCCCCCCCATTATCATTATTATTAATATGCAGGAAAATTAGAACAATAACACAAGATTTTAGTTTTCAGTGTTTATTATGATTTTATTCGCAAAGCAGAATAAAAAATACCCAAATATGAGGAAAACTCCTCACAAAGCCTCAACTGTAACGGTTCTCATCTGTCGAAGGAGAAGCGGACCAAAATGCAGCGTGGTATTTTTGAGACATTTTTAATGACGATGAAAAAACACGAACAATACAAAAACAACAAATGGAACGTGAAAACCTATACAGCCTATCTGGTGACAACAAACACAGAGACAGTAACAATCACCCACGAAATACTCAAAGAATATGGCTGCCTAAATATGGTTCCCAATCAGAGACAACGATAAACACCTGCCCCTGATTGAGAAACACTCCAGACAGCCATAGACTTTGCTAGATAACCCCACTAAGCCACACACCCAACACCCAACAAAACCCCAAGACAAAACACACCACAATAAACCCATGTCACACCCTGGCCTGACCAAATAAATGAAGACAAACACAATATAATAGAACCCCCCCCCCTAAGGTGCGGACTCCCGGACGCACAGCAAAACAATAGGGGAGGGTCCGGGTGGGCGTCTGTCCATGGTGGCGGCTCCAGCGCGGGACGTGGACCCCACTCTATTAATGTCTTAATCCCTCCTCCTCGCGTCCTATGATAGTCCACCCTCGCCGCCGACCATGGCCTAGTAGTCCTCACCCAGAACCCCATTGAACTGAGGGGCAGCTCGGGACTGAGGGGCAGCTCGGGACTAAGGCAGCTCGGGACTGAGGAGTAGCTCGGGACTGAGGGGTAGCTCGGGACTGAGGGGTAGCTCGGGACTGAGGGGTAGCTCGGGACTGAGGGGTAGCTCGGGACTGAGGGGTAGCTCGGGACTGAGGGGTAGCTCGGGACTGAGAGGAAGCTCGGGACTGAGAGGAAGCTCAGCACTGAGAGGGAGCTCAGCACTGAGAGGGAGCTCAGGCAGGTATTTGGATCCGGCAGATCCTGGCTGGCTGGCGGTTCTGGCAGATACTGGCTGACTGGCGGATCTGGAAGAGTCTGGTTGACTGGCGGTTCTGGAAGAGTCTGGTTGACTGGCGGATCTGGAAGAGTCTGGTTGACTGGCAGATCTGGAAGTGTCTGGCAGATCTGGAAGAGTCTGGCTGACTGGCAGATCTGGAAGAGTCTGGCTGACTGGCGGATCCTGGCAGACTGACGAATCTGGCTGCTCCATGCTGACTGGCGGCTCTGGCTGCTCCATGCTGACTGGTGGCTCTCGCTGCTCCATGTAGACTGACAGCTCTGGCGGCTTCTTGCAGACTGGCAGCTCTGGCGGCTCCTTGCAGACTGGCAGCTCCTTGCAGACTGGCAGCTCCTTGCAGACTGGCAGCTCCTTGCAGACTGGCAGCTCCTTGCAGATTGACAGCTCCTTGCTGACTGACAGCTCTGGCTGCTCCATGCAGACTGGCAGCTCTGGCTTCTCCATGCAGACTGAGGAAGGCTCTGGCAGCGCTGAACAGGCGGGAGACTCCGCAGCGCAGGAGAGGAGGAAGGCTCGGGCAGCGCTGAACAAGCGGGAGACTCCGGCAGCGCAGGAGAAGGCTCCGGCAGCGCTGGAGAGGCGAGGCGCACTGTAAGCCTGATGCGTGGTGCTGGCACTGGTGGTATTGGGCCGAGCACACGCACAGGAAGCCTGGTGCGGAGAGCTGCCACCGGAGGGCTGGTGTGTGGAGGTGGTACTGGGTAGACCGGACCGTGCAGGCGCACTGGAGCTCTTGAGCACCGAGCCTGCCCAACCTTACCCGGTTGAATACTCCCGGTCGCTCTGCCAGTGCGGCGAGGTGGAATAGCCCGCACTGGGCTATGCAGGCGAACCGGGGAAACCGTGCGCAAGGCTGGTGCCATGTAAGCCGGCCCAAGGAGACGCACTGGGGACCAGATGCGTAGAGCCGGCTTCATGGCATTTGGCTCGACGCTCAATCTAGCCCGGCCGATACGCGGAGCTGGAATATACCGCACCGGGCTATGCACCCGCACTGGAGACACCGTGCGCACCACAGCATAACACGGTGCCTGCCCGGTCTCTCTAGCCCCCCGGTAACCACAGGAAGTTGGCGTAGGTCTCCTACCTAGCGTCGCCATATTCCCTGTGAGCACCCCCCAATACATTTTTGGGGCTGACTCTCAGGCTTCCATCCGCGTCGCCATGCTGCCTCCTCATACCAGCGCCTCTCAGCTTTCTCCGCCTCCAGTTCTTCTTTGGGGCGGCGATATTCTCCAGGCTGATCCCAGGGTCCTTCTCCGAACAATTCGTCCTCCCATGTCCATTCCTCTCTTTGTTGCTCCTGCTGTTGCTGTTGCCTGTTACCACGCCGCTTGGTCCTGTTGTGGTGGGTGAATCTGTAACGGTTCTCGTCTGTCGAAGGAGAAGCGGACCAAAATGCAGCGTGGTATTTTTGAGACATGTTTAATGACGATGAAAAAACACGAACAATACAAAAACAACAAATGGAACATGAAAACCTATACAGCCTATCTGGTGACAACAAACACAGAGACAGGAACAATCACCCACGAAATACTCAAAGAATATGGCTGCCTAAATATGGTTCCCAATCAGAGACAATGATAAAAACCTGCCTCTGATTGACAACCACTCCAGACAGCCATAGACTTTGCTAGATAACCCCACTAAGCCACACACCCAACACCCAACAAAACCCCAAGACAAAACACACCACAACAAACCCATGTCACACCCTGGCCTGACCAAATAAATGAAGACAAACACAATATAATATGACCAGGGCGTGACATCAAGTCCAGTCCTCTGGCGCGTTGATGTTAATCTATTGACGCTAATGTGTTAATGTTCTCTGTATACATAGCCAGAATGATTTTTCAGTGCATTGTGATCGAACATGTTTCCTGTTATATTCAACAGAGGTATAGGGAGGGTGAAGTCTGTGAATCCCCAAAATAGTAGTCTACAGGTAATAGTAGACTACCATTAGTCTATCTACTACTAGTAGTCTATCTGTGAATCCCCAGATTTTTTTTACAACAGTATTCATACCTTGGTTTTTGTGGTAAATATGAATTTCAAAAAGTGTTTTGATAATGGTTTTCATACACATACCTTTTCCATAATGTAGAGGCCTATGGGATATTCATTGAAGAGGTCAGGGAGGAGGATGGTACATGTGATCAGCATAACATACCAATACCAATTCGACATACCTTTGTATGCCTCCTCCTCTAGCAGACACAGACACAAAAGTGAGCAGTTCAGTCATCTGCACCCGATATAGCCAGCCTTCAACATATTCTTATAGCCTACATACCTCTTTGTTGATTGATATCCATTGAATTGTGTCTGTTTTCTGTTTTAGAAATATTTGCACAAATATGAAAAGATAGATGGTATCATCACAAACAATATCAATTTATATTATATAAGGGAAAGCCTTACCTTAAATTGAGGAGATCTTAACATTTTTCAGTTAAGTGCCTGCACCTGCTGTCCTTTCACATTCAAATCCAAATGTTTCAGTTGGGCAGTTAGGTTTCTGCAAGAACCCCCACCAACAAAGGATGTTCCTCGATGAACCCCACCTCCTATGGGGTTCTTGGAAGAACCTTTTGGTGGCAATTTTCAGTGCCTAGAACCTTAAGGTTCTTTGAAGAACTTTGAGGATCGTTGAAGAACTCTTTTTGAACCCCTAATTTTTAGAGTGTAGCGGCCGCTTTAATGTTAACAATTGAATCACCAGAACACTTCAACAGGATAGAAAACGGAGCACATTTGAGCACTTTCTTCATGGACAAAATCCAATAGTTAATTCAACGTGTGAATCATTTCCCCTAGCTCATCTAGGCTGTCACATCAACATGTCATTTATTGGTAATAAAACAGAGCACAGCCTTGACCTGTTTTTAGGGCACTGGTATGGTGACCAGATGACGCGTGGTCTGCGTGTGCGATTGCACGCATGTTGATTTTTGTCCACCCACACCAGACGCGATTAGGACACAACCAGGTTGAAATATCAAAATGAACTCTGAACCAACTATATTAATTAAAGCTTACCACACTTCTTGCGTCGTGTGGACGAGCGTTACAAAAGAAATCTACACATACATGTAATTCAATCATTGCACCCACACTGCTCACACGCGTCAACGAGCGTGTGCTTAGCCAGGCGCTAAAATAGAACTTGGTTCTATTTGTGATGCTTGATGCTCTGCAAGTCCCGCATATACCAACGTGGGTGATTGAAAGATGAACTGAGATCCACACTCCAGTCCAGTAGGTGGAGGTAATGCACCTTAAAGTTGGTTGCCAACCGTTCTATAAAGTCCAAAGAAGAAGAAGCCTGAAGGAGGAGAGATCACTAGAAACTTGGTTTACCCTTTTATCTGTGGATTAATTGTTGGACTAGAGGACCTTGTGCATTTCAGGTTAAATAACAACCCAATGTTTATATGCCAGGACAAATTATCTAGCAACAGCAAGCTAGCTAGCTAAATTGTCATCAATGTTTGCTTTTCAACCTGTCCCCAAATTAATATAGTTGATTCAGAGTTTGTTTTGATATTTCAACCTGTGTGTCCTGATCACGTCTGGTGTGGGTGGAAAAAATCAACATGCACGCGAGCAGTCTCGTCAGCATGTAAGGTGTAAAGCACTCGAGTTGCCTGCTGGGGTGCAAGAAGAGTCACAGGTCTGCTGAAACCATTGTGAACGGCGTGCCATTTTTAAGGAATTATTAAATTAATGTTAACTATTTGGTTGTGGTATATTCACCTCTTCATGAGCATCAGACCTACACATCTCTGATTATTCCACTTCCAGCTCTATCATTAGAGTTATACTGCATGCTTGATGATCAATAAACATCAGTTGATCATGTAATTTCCGATACGTGAGAGTAGCCTCGCAATATCTCTCAATATTGGCCACCATTAATTGGATATTTGAGAGGTATAAAATTAAAATTGAATTCCACCTGACAAGAAAGAGTGGTTTAGGTTCATGTCCCATCTTTTGTGGGACATGAAGGGCCCATTTGACATAGTACAATAAGCTGATAATATTTACGTTGCAAAGCTACCGTTAGAAAAATATGCTAAATATGTAGTGGTTAGTAGACCTAATGTACTTTTTCCCCTCCAACCAATGTAGGCCTAACTAGCGAAGTTAGTTAAAATAATCCCCTTTTCAACATTCTTTTTAAGAGTGTTTAATTACGATTGCTGCTGACAGACGTGATACAGACTACATTGATTGAAGGACCGGGGCGGCAGGGTAGCCTAGTGGTTAGAGCGTTGGGCTAGTAACCAGAAGGTTATGGCTGTATATCCACTAATAGTTCTACACTAGTCTAGATATGGCTAGTAGTCTAGATATGGTCTAGATATGGCTGTATATCCACTAATGGTTATTCACTAGTCTAGATAGATACAGCTGTATATCCATTAATAGTTCTACACTAGTCTAGATATGGCTAGTAGTCTAGATATGGTCTAGATATGGATGTATATCCACTAATAGTTCTACACTAGTCTAGATATGGCTGCATATCCACTAATAGTTCTACACTAGTCTAGATATGGCTATATTTTCACTAATAGTTCTACACTAGTCTAGATATGGCTGTATATCCACTAATAGTTCTTCACTAGTCTAGATATGGCTGTATATCCACTAATAGTTCTACACTAGTCTAGATATGGTTGTATATCCACTAATAGTTCTACACTAGTCTAGATATGGCTGTATATCCACTAATAGTTCTTCACTAGTCTAGATAGATACAGCTGTATATCCACTAATAGTTCTACACTAGTCTAGATATGGCTGTATATCCACTAATAGTTCTTCACTAGTCTAGATAGATACAGCTGTATATCCACTAATAGTTCTACACTAGTCTAGATATGGCTGTGTATCCACTAATAGTTCTTCACTAGTCTAGATAGATACAGCTGTATATCCACTAATAGTTCTTCACTAGTCTAGATATGGCTGTATATCCACTAATAGTTCTACACTAGTCTAGATATGGCTGTATATCCACTAATAGCGCTTCACTAGTCTAGATACAGCTGTATATTCACTAATATATGCAGCTGTACAGCTGTATATTCACTGCCCCTGAACAAGGCAATTAACCCACTGTTCCTAGGCCATCAGTGTAAATAAGAAATTGTTCTTCACTGACTTGCCAAAGTTAAATAAAGGTTAAATAAAACATGTAATAATAAGTAGTTGTACACTAGTCTGAATGTGTTTGTATATCCACTAACCATACACACCAGTGGAGAATTTGGTTATTTATTCCCCTGGGCCCAGACTATGTATCACATATGCAGTAGTTGTACAGTAATTTACAGTATCGATAGGAACTCTGATACTGCCACTGTATGAATGTAGACCCAGAGAGTAGTAATACTGTAGAGGTCATGTCCTAATGTAGCTGACAATATGCCTGAAGTAACAGGCTAATTCAGTCTCTCTGTGAGCTGCCTCCCTCACACGCATACACACAAACTCATGCAAACACACACACACACACACACACACACACACACACACACACACACACACACACACACACACACACACACACACACACACACACACACACACACACGCAAACACACACAACCCACCCAACCCTCCACACACACACAACCTCCCCACTGACACACACACACACACACACACACACACACACACACACACACACACACACACACACACACACACACACACACACACACACACACACAAACACGCAAACACACACAACCCACCCAACCCTTCACACACACACAACCTCCCCACTGACACACACACACACACACACACACACACACACACACACACACACACACACACACACACACACACACACACACACACACACACACACACACACACACACAGACACAGACACAGACACACACACACACACACACACACACACACACACACACACACACACACACACACACACACGCAAACACACACGCAAACACACACACACACACGCAAACACACACACATGCATAAACTCATGTACATACGCACACATACACACACGCGCACACACACTCTCTCTCTCTCTCTCTCTCTCTCTCTCTCTCTCTCTCTCTCTCTCAGTCAGGGAGGGACACTTCCATTTGAGGGATGGTGCTGTGCCTCTATAATATACACCCACAGCCACTAGGTACTGAGCTAAGACCGTTCACAGACATTTGTAATTTGTCTCAATATATATGAGACATTTATTGACAGGCCCAGCGGTAGCCGTGACATCTCTCACCGTTCCATACAGTCTAACAGATGGAGGTTCATATGCAGCGGAATGTACGCCTGGTTTTTCGAATGTATATATTTTTGGACAGCCGTATTCTTGAACAGAATTAATGTGAACATTCTAGCATTCTAGTGGAATAGAACCCCAAGGAAGTTGACAAGCTCTCACATTGACTCTCTAAATGTATCTTTCCCCAATGAAAACCTTCCTTTTACATTTCATTAGCTTCATGAATTACAATTCTAATAGAACTCCTTATTTCACATCTATCAGATCTCTGTTTGGGGATTGGGCTCTCAACTGGATTGGTCAGGCTAGATTACTAACCCATGCATATTTAGCCAGCACACACATCAATAATTTAATCCAGCATGCCAATGTGGAATTGTTTACAAAGTGTGATTTCTTGTGCATTTGATCGCTCTCTTCAAAGCCTGAGTCAACTATCAACACAAAGATCATGTATTATCATTTGTACAAAGTGTGGTAGCCTGGTCCTTTGGCATGATGATGGCTATAGAAGTATATGGCACAAACTGATCTAGGACCAGGCTACCACACTTTGTACACATTCAGATCTATTAGGTTAGAGGTTGGCTTCAGTGATCATGAATCATCTTGGTGACAGACTTCCATGATTTTACTTCCATATCAGTATTAACCTCTTAGCCTGGTCCCAGATCAGTAATAACCTCCTAGCCTGGTCCCAGATCAGTACTAACCTCTTAGCCTGGTCCCAGATCAGTATTAACCTCCTAGCCTGGTCCCAGATCAGTACTAACCTCTTAGCCTGGTCCCAGATCAGTACTAACCTCTTAGCCTGGTCCCAGATCAGTATTAACCTCTTAGCCTGTTCCCAGATCAGTACTAACCTCTTAGCCTGGTCCCAGATCAGTATTAACCTCCTATCCTGGTCCCAGATCAGTACTAACCTCTTAGCCTGGTCCCAGATCAGTACTAACCTCTTAGCCTGGTCCCAGATCAGTACTAACCTCCTAGCCTGGTCCCAGATCAGTATTAACCTCTTAGCCTGGTCCCAGATCAGTACTAACCTCCTAGCCTGGTCCCAGATCAGTACTAACCTCCTAGCCTGGTCCCAGATCAGTACTAACCTCCTAGCCTGGTCCCAGATCAGTACTAACCTCTTAGCCTGGTCCCAGATCAGTATTAACCTCTTAGCCTGGTCCCAGATCAGTACTAACCTCCTAGCCTGGTCCCAGATCAGTATTAACCTCTTAGCCTGGTCCCAGATCAGTATTAACCTCCTAGCCTGGTCCCAGATCAGTACTAACCTCTTAGCCTGGTCCCAGATCAGTATTAACCTCTTAGCCTGGTCCCAGATCAGTACTAACCTCCTAGCCTGGTCCCAGATCAGTACTAACCTCCTAGCCTGGTCCCAGATCAGTACTAACCTCCTAGCCTGGTCCCAGATCAGTATTAACCTCTTAGCCTGTTCCCAGATCAGTACTAACCTCTTAGCCTGGTCCCAGATCAGTATTAACCTCCTAGCCTGGTCCCAGATCAGTATTAACCTCTTAGCCTGGTCCCAGATCAGTACTAACCTCTTAGCCTGGTCCCAGATCAGTAATAACCTCTTAGCCTGGTCCCAGATCAGTACTAACCTCCTAGCCTGGTCCCAGATCAGTACTAACCTCCTAGCCTGGTTCCAGATCAGTACTAACATCATAGCCTGGTCCCAGATCAGTACTAACATCATAGCCTGGTCCCAGATCAGTACTAACCTCCTAGCCTGGTCCCAGATCAGTACTAACCTCCTAGCCTGGTTCCAGATCAGTACTAACATCATAGCCTGGTCCCAGATCAGTACTAACATCATAGCCTAGCCCCAGATCAGTGTTAACCCCCTAGCCTGGTCCCAGATCAGTAATATAATATCCAGTATAGTACAGAGGCGATGTGGATCCAGGTCTGCTTCATGGTGAACCAAGCCTCCAGGTTTAGTGGTTGGAATCAGTATCAAACTTAACCTCCAGTAAGTCACAGAGTTCTGCAGTGAAACAGTGAGAGTCACAGGCAGGATGAAGGCCCAGTTAACTGAAGGTGAACCACTCCTGTGTTGAGAGGCCCTTATGTCACGCCTCCCAACAGACCCACACAACAAATTGGAAAGTGGACAAAATGTTGCTCCACTTTTGACTCTTTTTTTTAGGTTCAGGATACAGACAGGGGTGCCTGCTTATCTTAGTGTTTTAAGTTTTAGCATACTAGATAACTAGGTTCCCATTTATGCATTTTAGCATACTAGATAACTAGGTTCCCATTTATGCATTTTAGCATACTAGATAACTAGGTTCCCATTTATGCATTTTAGCATTCTAGATAACTAGGTTCCCATTTATGCATTTTAGCATACTAGATAACTAGGTTCCCATTTATGCATTTTAGCATACTAGATAACTAGGTTCCCATTTCTACGTTTTAGCATATTAAATAACTAGGTTTCCATTTCTACGTTTTAGCATATTAGATAACTAGGTTTCCATTTCTGCATTTTTGGCACACTAGATAACTAGGTTCCCATTTATGCTTTTTAGCATACTAGATAACTAGGTTCCCATTTATGCATTTTAGCATACTAGATAACTAGGTTCCCATTTATGCATTTTAGCATTCTAGATAACTAGGTTCCCATTTATGCATTTTAGCATACTAGATAACTAGGTTCCCATTTATGCATTTTAGCATACTAGATAACTAGGTTCCCATTTCTACGTTTTAGCATATTAAATAACTAGGTTTCCATTTCTACGTTTTAGCATATTAGATAACTAGGTTTCCATTTCTGCATTTTTGGCACACTAGATAACTAGGTTCCCATTTATGCTTTTTAGCATTCTAGATAACTAGGTTCCCATTTATGCATTTTAGCATACTAGATAACTAGGTTTCCATTTCTGCATTTTTGGCACACTAGATAACTAGGTTCCCATTTATGCATTTTAGCATTCTAGATAACTAGGTTCCCATTTATGCATTTTAGCATACTAGATAACTAGGTTTCCATTTCTACGTTTTAGCATATTAGATAACTAGGTTTCCATTTCTGCATTTTTGGTACACTAGATAACTAGGTTCCCATTTCTGCGGATTGTTAATTTCCCCACAGCTAAGCCAGTCACAGCTCCTAACTCACAGCCAAATTGAGGAGTGAAGATATAGCCTACTGAATTGAGGAGTGAAGATATAGCCTACTGAATTGAGGAGTGAAGATATAGCCTACTGAATTGAGGAGTGAAGATATAGCCTACTGAATTGAGGAGTGAAGATATAGCCTACTGAATTGAGGAGTGAAGATATAGCCTACTGAATTGAGGAGTGAAGATATAGCCTACTGAATTGAGGAGTGAAGATATAGCCTACTGAATTGAGGAGTGAAGATATAGCCTACTGAATTGAGGAGTGAAGATATAGCCTACTGAATTGAGGAGTGAAGATATAGCCTACTGAATTGAGGAGTGAAGATATAGCCTACTGAATTGAGGAGTGAAGATATAGCCTACTGAATTGAGGAGTGAAGATATAGTCTACTGAATTGAGGAGTGAAGATATAGCCTACTGAATTGAGGAGTGAAGATATAGCCTACTGAATTGAGGAGTGAAGATATAGCCTACTGAATTGAGGAGTGAAGATATAGCCTACTGAATTGAGGAGTGAAGATATAGCCTACTGAATTGAGGAGTGAAGATATAGCCTACTGAATTGAGGAGTGAAGATATAGCCTACTGAATTGAGGAGTGAAGATATAGCCTACTGAATTGAGGAGTGAAGATATAGCTTACTGAATTGAGGAGTGAAGATATAGGCTACGATATTTCCCCAGTTATAGGCTGATAGACAGATTGAGGTGAACGTAGCATCAGTTTTTTACTATCAAACACAAACACTTTGCAGAACTGGTGAATCCTATGGTGTATATCATGGAATAAGGGGAGAGTTTTCTCCACATTTCACATAATGATGACTGTGTGTGGTCATGTGTGTTCTGTAACGTCAGCATGAACCAATGACAGCTTGTTTTCTCCCTCGTGATCGAGCTAATGAAGAAAACGGAGCGAGCGGAGTGAACTAGGACGAGCTTCCAGAGGACCGTGCACCTCTTCCCTTTATAGTGCACTCCTTTGGACCAGAGAAGGGGTCCTGGTCCAAAGGAGTAGACTGAGTAGGGAACATGGTTCCATTTGGGACCCAGACACATTGGGACACTCTGAAAGGGTTATTCACTAATCTCCCTGGTATTGGCTTTCAAATAAAACAAAAACAACAACCTTTAAACTACCCCATTGAGAACAGAGCACAGCAACACAGGCCTCAGCTGCACTGTCTGTCTGTCTGTCTGTCTGTCTGTCTGTCTGTCTGTCTGTCTGTCTGTCTGTCTGTCTGTCTGTCTGTCTGTCTGTCTGTCTGTCTGTCTGTCTGTCTGTCTGTCTGTCTGTCTGTCTGTCCCTCTCTCTCTCTCTCTCTCTCTCTCTCTCTCTCTCTACCTTCCCTGTTCTCCTCCTCTTTCCCCCACTCCCACTCTTGCTCCCCCGCCCTCTCTTTTCCCTCGTTCACTCTCTCCACTCCTCCTCAATGACAGACCATCTGGCAGCAGCCGACCATTGTTAATAGCTTCATTAGAGAAGCGGGATGCTTCGTCTTCGCAACATCTGATTGGCCGGCTGCTCCCCTGCCCATAAAACCAACAGCATGGTGTTGTGTCGCCCATATCTCACACAGCAGATAGAGCATCCATGCTAACGCGGTAAAGACACAGGGCGGGTTAAAGGAGGGAAGGGATTTCTACATGAGCGTCCTACGGAAGTGCAGTCATTAAAACCAGCAGGGTAGTGTGTTATATTACAGACAGACAGGGTGGGATATGGGGATATGTATTAGCGTACTTGGAATGAGGATTGCCTGCCTGGCTGGCACTAACCGGGTTGGCCTGCCCCCATGTTTTAAGAGGGAGCGAGCGAGAGACTGGTGGCTGCTTGCCTATCATTCATATCTCCATTTAGGCTGTGGCACTAACCCACTCAAGCTTACAATGTTCTCCCTCTACGACAAGACTTGTCCCTGGGAATGTATTTATAGACAACCCTGCAACAAGGGTGTGCTTGTCCTTCCCTCTGTGAACACGCAATGTAGCTTACCCTCACATCAAATAAAGTACAACCCCTAACCCTTTCCAACACCATTTCCTCAGCGAACAAAAGAAAAACGAAGCATTTTTTTTATTAAACAACCCCCCCCCCCACCCTTTCAGACACTAAAACAACACATCCTGCGTAATAGTATTGACCATCAAGATACAAACATAGTTCTCTATATACAACGTATATACAAACACCAAATACGCGAGTCGATACAGTAAATTATTTTCCCTTAGAGGACAAATTCACAACACACAAGGGTTGCAGTCATGGACTGACCAGAGAGGAGAGGGGCTTTAATTGGAATGTGATGTGTGTCTTTATGATGAGAGATCATTGGATGAGGATGTACCACCTCACACCGCCTCACACTGCCTCACACCGCCTCAGCACTCCTCACACTACCTTAGCCCTCCTCACACCACCTTAGCCCTCCTCACACCTCCTCACACCACCTCAGCCCTCCTCACTCTGCCTCAGCCCCCCTCACACTGTCTCAGCCCTCCTCACACCGCCTCACACTGTCTCAGCCCTCCTCGCACCGCTTCACACTGTCTCAGCCCTCCTCACACCGCTTCACACAGCCTCAGCACACCTCCTCACTCCGCCTCAGCCCTCCCCACACCGCCTCAGCCCTCCCCACACCGCCTCAGCCCTCCCCACACCGCCTCAGCCCTCCTCACACCGCCTCACACTGCATCAGCCCTTTTCACACCGCCTCACACTGCATCAGCCCTTTTCACACCGCCTCAGCCCTCCTCACACCTCCTCACTCCGCCTCAGCCCTCCTCACACCGCCTCACACTGCATCAGCCCTTTTCACACCGACTCACACCGCCTCACACTAACCCAGCCCTCCTCACAACACCTCATCACACCGCCTCACACCACCCCAGCCCTCCTCACAACACCTCATCACACCGCCTCACACTACCTCAGCCCTCCTCAGCCTTCCTCACACAGCCTCAGCCCTCCTCAGCCCTCCTCACACCGCCTCAGCCATTCTGACACTGCCTCACACCGCCTCAGCCCTCCCAACATTTCCTCAGCCCTCCTCAGTCCTCCTCAGTACTCCACAGCCCTCCTCAGCCCTCCTCAGTACTCCACAGCCCTCATCAGCCCTCCTCAGCCCTCCTCAGCCCTCATCAGCCCTCCTCAGCCCTCATCAGCCCTCCTCAGCCCTCATCAGCCCTCCTCAGTACTCCACAGCCCTCATCAGCCCTCCTCAGCCCTCATCAGCCCTCCTCAGTACTCCACAGCCCTCCTCAGCCCTCCTCAGTACTCCACAGCCCTCCTCAGCCCTCCTCAGTACTCCACAGCCCTCCTCAGCCCTCATCAGCCCTCCTCAGTACTCCACAGCCCTCATCAGCCCTCCTCAGCCCTCCTCAGTACTCCACAGCCCTCCTCAGCCCTCCACAGCCCTCATCAGCCCTCATCAGCCCTCCTCAGTCCTCCTCAGCCCTCATCAGCCCTCCTCAGCACTCCTCAGTACTCCACAGCCTTCATCAGCCCTCATCAGCCCTCCTCAGCCCTCCTCAGCCCTCATCAGCCCTCCTCAGTACTCCACAGCCCTCCTCAGCCCTCCTCAGTACTCCACAGCCCTCCCCAGCCCTCCTCAGTACTCCACAGCCCTCCTCAGCCCTCCTCAGTACTCCACAGCCCTCCTCAGCCCTCCTCAGTACTCCACAGCCCTCATCAGCCCTCATCAGCCCTCCTCAGCCCTCCTCAGCCCTCATCAGCACTCCTCAGTACTCCACAGCCCTCATCAGCCCTCCTCAGCACTCCTCAGTACTCCACAGCCCTCCTCAGCCCTCCTCAGCCCTCCTCAGTACTCCACAGCCCTCCTCAGCCCTCCTCAGTACTCCACAGCCCTCCCCAGCCCTCCTCAGTACTCCACAGCCCTCCTCAGCCCTCCTCAGTACTCCACAGCCCTCCTCAGCCCTCCTCAGTACTCCACTGCCCTCATCAGCCCTCATCCGCCCTCCTCAGCCCTCCTCAGCCCTCATCAGCACTCCTCAGTACTCCACAACCCTCATCAGCCCTCCTCAGCCCTCCTCAGTACTCCACAGCCCTCCTCAGCCCTCCTCAGTACTCCACAGCCCTCCCCAGCCCTCCTCAGTACTCCACAGCCCTCCTCAGCCCTCCTCAGTACTCCACAGCCCTCCTCAGCCCTCCTCAGTACTCCACAGCCCTCATCAGCCCTCATCAGCCCTCCTCAGCCCTCCTCAGCCCTCATCAGCACTCCTCAGTACTCCTCAGTACTCCACAGCCCTCATCAGCCCTCATCAGCCCTCCTCAGCCCTCCTCAGCCCTCATCAGCACTCCTCAGTACTCCTCAGTACTCCACAGCCCTCATCAGCCCTCATCAGCCCTCCTCAGCCCTCCTCAGCCCTCATCAGCCCTCCTCAGCACTCCTCAGTACTCCACAGCCCTCCTCAGCCCTCCTCAGCCCTCATCAGCACTCCTCAGTACTCCACAGCCCTCATCAGCCCTCCTCAGTACTCCACAGCCCTCCTCAGCCCTCCTCAGTACTCCACAGCCCTCATCAGCCCTCATCAGCCCTCCTCAGCCCTCCTCAGCCCTCCTCAGCACTCCTCAGTACTCCACAGCCCTCATCAGCCCTCATCAGTCCTCCTCAGTACTCCTCAGCCCTCCTCAGCCCTCCTCAGCCCTCCTCACACCGCCTCAGCCCTCCTCACACCGCCTCACACCGCCTCAGCCCTCCTCAGCCCTCCTCACACCGCCTCACACCGCCTCAGCCCTCCTCAGCCTTCCTCACACCTCCTCAGCCCTCCTCACACCGCCTCACACCGCCTCAGCCATTCTGACACTGCCTCACACCGCCTCAGCCCTCCCCACATTTCCTCAGCCCTCCTCAGCCCTCATCAGCCCTCCTCAGTACTCCACAGCCCTCATCAGCCCTCCTCAGCCCTCCTCAGTCCTCCTCAGTACTCCACAGCCCTCCTCAGCCCTCCTCAGTACTCCACAGCCCTCATCAGCCCTCCTCAGTACTCCACAGCCCTCATCAGCCCTCCACAGCCCTCATCAGCCCTCCTCAGTACTCCACAGCCCTCATCAGTCCTCCTCAGCCCTCCTCAGTCCTCCTCAATACTCCACAGCCCTCCTCAGCCCTCCTCAGTACTCCACAGCCCTCCTCAGCCCTCTTCAGTACTCCACAGCCCTCATCAGCCCTCCCCAGCCCTCCTCAGTACTCCACAGCCCTCCTCAGCCCTCCTCAGTACTCCACAGCCCTCATCAGCCCTCATCAGTCCTCCTCAGTACTCCTCAGCCCTCCTCAGCCCTCCACAGTACTCCACAGGTCTCCTCAACCCTCCTCAGTACTCCAAAGCCCTCATCAGTCCTCCTCAGTACTCCACAGCCCTCCTCAGCCCTCCTCAGCCCTCCACAGCCCTCATCAGCCCTCCTCAGTACTCCACAGCCCTCCTCAGCCCTCCACAGCCCTCATCAGCCCTCCTCAGTACTCCACAGCCCTCCTCAGCCCTCCTCAGCCCTCCTCAGTACTCCACAGCCCTCATCAGCCCTCATCAGTCCTCCTCAGTACTCCTCAGCCCTCCTCAGCCCTCCTCAGTACTCCACAGCCCTCCTCAGCCCTCCTCAGTACTCCAAAGCCCTCATCAGTCCTCCTCAGTACTCCACAGCCCTCCTCAGCCCTCCTCAGCCCTCCACAGCCCTCATCAGCCCTCCTCAGTACTCCACAGCCCTCCTCAGCCCTCCACAGCCCTCATCAGCCCTCCTCAGTACTCCACAGCCCTCATCAGCCCTCCTCAGTACTCCACAGCCCTCATCAGCCCTCATCAGTCCTCCTCAGTACTCCTCAGCCCTCCTCAGCCCTCCTCAGTACTCCACAGCCCTCCTCAGCCCTCCTCAGTACTCCAAAGCCCTCATCAGTCCTCCTCAGTACTCCACAGCCCTCCTCAGCCCTCCTCAGCCCTCCTCAGCCCTCCTCAGCCCTCCTCAGTACTCCTCAGCCCTCCGCAGTCCTCCTCAGCCCTCCTCAGCCCTCCTCAGTACTCCTCAGACCTCCTCAGCCCTCCGCAGTCCTCCTCAGCCCTCCTCAGCCTTCTGCAGTCCTCCTCAGTACTCCTCAGCCCTCCGCAGTCCTCCTCAGTCCTCCTCAGCCCTCCTCAGCCCTCCTCAGTACTCCTCAGCCCTCTTCAGCCCTCCTCAGTCCTCCTCAGCCCTCCTCAGCCCTCCTCAGCCCTCCTCAGTCCTCCTCAGCCCTCCTCAGCCCTCCTCAGCCCTCCACAGCCCTCCTCAGCCCTCCTCAGCCCTCCTCAGCCCTCCGCAGTCCTCCTCAGCCCTCCTCAGCCCTCCGCAGCCCTCCTCAGCCCTCCTCAGCCCTCAGCAGTACTCCTCAGTACTCCTCAGCCCTCCTCAGCCCTCCTCAGCCCTCCACAGTCCTCCTCAGCCCTCCTCAGTACTCCTCAGCCCTCCTCAGCCCTCTGCAGTCCTCCTCAGCCCTCTGCAGTCCTCCTCAGCCCTCCTCAGCCCTCCTCAGTCCTCCTCAGCCCTCCTCAGCCCTCCACAGCCCTCCTCAGCCCTCCTCAGCCCTCCTCAGCCCTCCGCAGTCCTCCTCAGCCCTCCTCAGCCCCCCGCAGTCCTCCTCAGTACTACTCAGCCCTCCGCAGTCCTCCTCAGCCCTCCTCAGCCCTCCTCAGTACTCCTCAGTCCTCCTCAGCCCTCCGCAGTCCTCCTCAGCCCTCCTCAGCCCTCTGCAGTCCTCCTCAGCCCTCCTCAGTCCTCCTCAGTACTTCTCAGCCCTCCTCAGCCCTCCTCAGCCCTCCTCAGTCCTCCTCAGCCCTCCTCAGCCCTCCTCAGCCCTCCACAGCCCTCCTCAGCCCTCCTCAGCCCTCCTCAGCCCTCCGCAGTCCTCCTCAGCCCTCCTCAGCCCTCCTCAGTACTCCTCAGCCATCCGCAGTCCTCCTCAGCCCTCCTCAGCCCTCCGCAGCCCTCCTCAGCCCTCCTCAGCCCTCCGCAGTACTCCTCAGTACTCCTCAGCCCTCCTCAGCCCTCCTCAGCCCTCCACAGTCCTCCTCAGCCCTCCTCAGTACTCCTCAGCCCTCCTCAGTCCTCCTCAGTACTACTCAGCCCTCCGCAGTCCTCCTCAGCCCTCCTCAGCCCTCCTCAGCCCTCCGCAGTCCTCCTCAGCCCTCCTCAGCCCTCAGTACTCCTCAGCCCTCCACAGTCCTTCTCAGCCCTCCTCAGCCCTCCTCAGCCCTCCTCAGCCCTCCTCAGCCCTCCTCAGTCCTCCTCAGTACTCCGCAGCCGTCCTCAGCCCTCCTCAGTCCTCCTCAGCCCTCCTCGGCCCTCCTCAGCCCTCCTCAGCCCTCCGCAGCCCTCATCAGCCCTCCTCAGCACTCCTCAGTACTCCACAGCCCTCCTCAGCCCTCCTCAGCCCTCATCAGCACTCCTCAGTACTCCACAGCCCTCATCAGCCCTCCTCAGTACTCCACAGCCCTCCTCAGCCCTCCTCAGTACTCCACAGCCCTCATCAGCCCTCATCAGCCCTCCTCAGCCCTCCTCAGCCCTCCTCAGCACTCTTCAGTACTCCACAGCCCTCATCAGCCCTCATCAGTCCTCCTCAGTACTCCTCAGCCCTCCTCAGCCCTCCTCAGCCCTCCTCACACCGCCTCAGCCCTCCTCACACCGCCTCACACCGCCTCAGCCCTCCTCAGCCCTCCTCACACCGCCTCACACCGCCTCAGCCCTCCTCAGCCTTCCTCACACCTCCTCAGCCCTCCTCACACCGCCTCACACCGCCTCAGCCATTCTGACACTGCCTCACACCGCCTCAGCTCTCCCCACATTTCCTCAGCCCTCCTCAGCCCTCATCAGCCCTCCTCAGTACTCCACAGCCCTCATCAGCCCTCCTCAGCCCTCCTCAGTTCTCCTCAGTACTCCACAGCCCTCCTCAGCCCTCCTCAGTACTCCACAGCCCTCATCAGCCCTCCCCAGCCCTCCTCAGTACTCCACAGCCCTCCTCAGCCCTCCTCAGTACTCCACAGCCCTCATCAGCCCTCATCAGTCCTCCTCAGTACTCCTCAGCCCTCCTCAGCCCTCCACAGTACTCCACAGGTCTCCTCAACCCTCCTCAGTACTCCAAAGCCCTCATCAGCCCTCCTCAGTACTCCACAGCCTTCCTCAGCCCTCCTCAGCCCTCCTCAGTACTCCACAGCCCTCCTCAGCCCTCCTCAGCCCTCCTCAGTACTCCACAGCCCTCATCAGCCCTCATCAGTCCTCCTCAGTACTCCTCAGCCCTCCTCAGCCCTCCTCAGTATTCCACAGCCCTCCTCAGCCCTCCTCAGTACTCCAAAGCCCTCATCAGTCCTCCTCAGTACTCCACAGCCCTCCTCAGCCCTCCTCAGCCCTCCACAGCCCTCATCAGCCCTCCTCAGTACTCCACAGCCCTCCTCAGCCCTCCACAGCCCTCATCAGCCCTCCTCAGTACTCCACAGCCCTCATCAGCCCTCCTCAGTACTCCACAGCCCTCATCAGCCCTCATCAGTCCTCCTCAGTACTCCTCAGCCCTCCTCAGCCCTCCTCAGTACTCCACAGCCCTCCTCAGCCCTCCTCAGTACTCCAAAGCCCTCATCAGTCCTCCTCAGTACTCCACAGCCCTCCTCAGCCCTCCTCAGCCCTCCGCAGCCCTCCTCAGCCCTCCTCAGTACTCCTCAGCCCTCCGCAGTCCTCCTCAGCCCTCCTCAGCCCTCCTCAGTACTCCTCAGACCTCCTCAGCCCTCCGCAGTCCTCCTCAGCCCTCCTCAGCCTTCTGCAGTCCTCCTCAGTACTCCTCAGCCCTCCACAGTCCTCCTCAGTCCTCCTCAGCCCTCCTCAGCCCTCCTCAGTACTCCTCAGCCCTCTTCAGCCCTCCTCAGTCCTCCTCAGCCCTCCTCAGCCCTCCTCAGCCCTCCACAGCCCTCCTCAGCCCTCCTCAGCCCTCCTCAGCCATCCGCAGTCCTCCTCAGCCCTCCTCAGCCCTCCTCAGTACTCCTCAGCCATCCGCAGTCCTCCTCAGCCCTCCTCAGCCCTCCGCAGCCCTCCTCAGCCCTCCTCAGCCCTCCGCAGTACTCCTCAGTACTCCTCAGCCCTCCTCAGCCCTCCTCAGCCCTCCACAGTCCTCCTCAGCCCTCCTCAGTACTCCTCAGCCCTCCTCAGCCCTCTGCAGTCCTCCTCAGCCCTCTGCAGTCCTCCTCAGCCCTCCTCAGCCCTCCTCAGTCCTCCTCAGCCCTCCTCAGCCCTCCACAGCCCTCCTCAGCCCTCCTCAGCCCTCCTCAGCCCTCCGCAGTCCTCCTCAGCCCTCCTCAGCCCTCCTCAGCCCTCCTCAACCCTCCTCAGCCCTCCGCAGTCCTCCTCAGCCCTCCTCAGCCCCCCGCAGTCCTCCTCAGTACTACTCAGCCCTCCGCAGTCCTCCTCAGCCCTCCTCAGCCCTCCTCAGTACTCCTCAGTCCTCCTCAGCCCTCCGCAGTCCTCCTCAGCCCTCCTCAGCCCTCTGCAGTCCTCCTCAGCCCTCCTCAGTCCTCCTCAGTACTTCTCAGCCCTCCTCAGCCCTCCTCAGCCCTCCTCAGTCCTCCTCAGCCCTCCTCAGCCCTCCTCAGCCCTCCACAGCCCTCCTCAGCCCTCCTCAGCCCTCCTCAGCCCTCCGCAGTCCTCCTCAGCCCTCCTCAGCCCTCCTCAGTACTCCTCAGCCATCCGCAGTCCTCCTCAGCCCTCCTCAGCCCTCCGCAGCCCTCCTCAGCCCTCCTCAGCCCTCCGCAGTACTCCTCAGTACTCCTCAGCCCTCCTCAGCCCTCCTCAGCCCTCCACAGTCCTCCTCAGCCCTCCTCAGTACTCCTCAGCCCTCCTCAGTCCTCCTCAGTACTACTCAGCCCTCCGCAGTCCTCCTCAGCCCTCCTCAGCCCTCCTCAGCCCTCCGCAGTCCTCCTCAGCCCTCAGTACTCCTCAGCCCTCCACAGTCCTTCTCAGCCCTCCTCAGCCCTCCTCAGCCCTCCTCAGCCCTCCTCAGTCCTCCTCAGCCCTCCTCAGCCCTCCGCAGTCCTCCTCAGTACTCCTCAGCCCTCCGCAGTCCTCCTCAGCCCTCCTCAGCCCTCCTCAGCCCTCCTCAGTCCTCCTCAGTACTCCGCAGCCGTCCTCAGCCCTCCTCAGTCCTCCTCAGCCCTCCTTGGCCCTCCTCAGCCCTCCTCAGCCCTCCGCAGCCCTCCTCAGCCCTCCACAGCCCTCCTCAGCCCTCCTCAGCCCTCCTCAGCCCTCCGCAGTCCTCCCAGATTGCAACACTGAGGTTGCGCCCCAAACAGTACGGCCCTATCTAGTGTTCTTTTAACGACCAGGGCCCTATCTAGTTTTCTATTGACCAGGGCCCTATCTAGTGTTCTTTTAACGACCAGGGCCCTATCTAGTTTTCTATTGACCAGGGCCCTATCTAGTCTCTATTGACCAGGGTCCTGTCTTGTGTTCTATTGACCAGGGCCCTCTCTAGTTTTCTATTGACCAGGGCCCTATCTAGTGTTCTTTTAACGACCAGGGCCCTATCTAGTTTTCTATTGACCAGGGCCCTATCTAGTTTTCTATTGACCAGGGTCCTGTCTTGTGTTCTATTGACCAGGGCCCTATCTAGTGTTCCATTGACCAGGGTCCTGTCTAGTTTTCTATTGACCAGGGCCCTATCTAGTGTTCTATTGACCAGGGTCCTGTCTAGTTTTCTATTGACCAGGGCCCTATCTAGTGTTCCATTGACCAGGGTCCTGTCTTGTGTTCTATTGACCAGGGCCCCTATCTAGTGTTCTTCTATTGACCAGGGTTCTATCTAGTGTTCTATTGACCAGGGTCCTATCTAGTGTTCTTCTATTGACCAGTGTTCTATCTAGTGTTCTATTGACCAGTGTTCTATCTATTGTTCTATTGACCAGGGCCCTATCTAGTGTTCTATTGACCAGGGCCCCTATCTAGTGTTCTTCTATTGACAAGGGCCCAATTTCGTGTTCTATTGACCAGGGCCCCTATCTAGTGTTATTCTATTGACCAGGGCCCTATCTAGTGTTCTATTGACCAGGGCCCTATCTAGTGTTCTATTGACCAGGGCCCCTATCTAGTGTTCTTCTATTGACCAGGGCCCAATCTAGTGTTCTGTTGACCAGGGCCCCTATCTAGTGTTATTCTATTGACCAGGGCCCTATCTAGTGTTCTTCTACTGACCAGGGCCCCATCTAGTGTTCTATTGACCAGGGCCCCTATCTAGTGTTATTTTATTGACCAGGGCCTTGTCTAGTGTTCTTCTATCGACCAGGGCCCTATCTAGTGTTTTTCATTGACCAGGGCCCCTATCTAGTGTTCGTCAATTGACCAGGGCCCTATCTAGTGTTCTTCTATTAATCAGGGCCCTATCTAGTGTTCTTCTATTGACCAGGGCCCTATCTAGTGTTCTATTGGCCAGGGCCCTGGTCTATTGTTACATTAACCAGGGCCCTATCTAGTGTTAATTTTACCAGGGCAAAATCTAGTGTTGTATTGACCAGGGCCCAATCACATGTTATATTGACCAGGGCCCTATCTTGTGTTCTATTGACCAGGGCCCTATCTAGTTTTATTCTGTTGACCAGGGACATATATATTGTTATATTGACCAGGGCCCTATCTAGTGTTCTTCTATTGACCAGGGCCCTATCTAGTGTTCGTCTGTTGACCAGGGCCCTATCTAGTGTTCTATTGACCAGGGCTCTATCTAGTGTTGTATTGACCAGGGCCCGATCACGTGTTGTATTGACCAGGTCCCTTTCTAGTGTTCTATTGACCAGGGCCCATCTAGTTTTATTCTATTGACCAGGGCCCATCTAGTTTTATTCTATTGACCAGGGCCCTATCTAGTGTTCTATTGACCAGGGCCCTATCTAGTGTTCTATTGACCAGGGCCCTATCTCCCCTCTTTCCCTCTACACCTCCATCTACACCCATCACCCTGCCCCTCTACCCCTCCACACCTCCATCACCCTAACTACCCTCTACCCCTTCACACCTCCATAACCTACCTACCCTCTATCCCTCTACACCTCCATCACACTGCCACTCTACTCCTCCACACCTACATCACCCTGCCCCTCTACCCCTCCACACCTCCATCACCCTACCTACACTCTACCCCTCCATACCTCCATCACCTTACCTACCATCTACCCCTTCACACCTCCATCACCCTACCTACATCTACCCCTCCACACCTCCATCACCCTAATGCTCTACACCTCCATACCTCCATCACCCAACCTACCATCTATCCCTCTACACCTCCATCACCCCACCTACCCTCTACTCCTCCATACCTCCATCACCCTAATGCTCTACACCTCCATCACCCAACCTGCCCTCTATCCCTCTACACCTCCATCACCCTGCCCCTCTATCCCTCCACACCTTCATCACCCTACCTACCCTCGACCCCTCGACCCCTCCACACCTCCATCACCCTTCCCTCTATCCGTCCATCACCCTACCTACCATCTATCCCTCCACACCTCCATTACCCTACCTACATCTATCCCTCCACACCTCCATCACCCTACCTACATCTATCCCTCCACACCTCCATCACCCTACCTACCATCTATCCCTCCACACCTCCATCACCCTACCTACCATCTATCCCTCCACACCTCCATTACCCTACCTACCATCTATCCCTCCACACCTCCATCACCCTACCTACCATCGATCCCTCCACACCTCCATCACCATACCCCTCTACCCCTCCACACCTCCATCACCCTACCCCTCTACCCCTCTACACCTCCATCACCCTTCCCTCCATCCGTCCATCACTCTACCTACCATCTATCCCTCCACACCTCCATCACCCTACCTACCATCTATCCCTCCACACCTCCATCACCATACCCCTCTACCCCTCCACACCTCCATCACCCTACCCCTCTATCGCTCTATACCTCCATCACACTACCCCTCTATCCCTCCACACCTCCATCACCCTACCTACAGTCTATCCCTCCACACCTCCATCACCATACCCCTCTACCCCTCCACACTTCCATCACCCTACCTACCATCTATCCCTCCACACCTCCATCACCATACCCCTCTACCCCTCCACACCTCCATCACCCTACCCCTCTACCCCTCTACACCTCCATCACACTACCCCTCTATCCCTCCACACCTCCATAACCATGCCCCTCTACCCCTCCACACCTCCATCACCCTACCTACCCTCTACCCCTCCACACCTCCATCACCCTACCCCTCTACCCTTCCACACCTCCACCACCCTACCCTCTACCCCTCCACAACTCCATCACCCTACCCTCTACCCCTCCACAACTCCATAGCCCTGCCCCTCTATCCCTCCACACCTCCACCACCCTACCCTCTACCCCTCCACACCTCCATCACCCTACCTACCATCTATCCCTCCACACCTCCATTACCCTACCTACCATCTATCCCTCCACACCTCCATCACCCTACCTACCATCTATCCCTCCACACCTCCATCACCATACCCCTCTACCCCTCCAAACCTCCATCACCCTACCCCTCTACCCCTCTACACCTCCATCAACCTTCCCTCCATCCGTCCATCACTCTACCTACCATCTATCCCTCCACACCTCCATCACCCTACCTACCATCTATCCCTCCACACCTCCATCACCATACCCCTCTACCCCTCCACACCTCCATCACCCTACCTACCCTCTACCCCTCTATCCCTCCACACCTCCATAACCCTGCCCCTCTACCCCTCCACACCTCCATCACCCTACCTACCATCTATCCCTCCACACCTCCATCACCATACCCCTCTACCCCTCCACACCTCCATCACCCTACCCCTCTACCACTCTACACCTCCATCACCCTACCCCTCTATCCCTCCACACCTCCATAACCCTGCCCCTCTATCCCTCCACACCTCCATCACCCTACCTACCCTCTACCCCTCCACACCTCCATCACCCTACCCCTCTACCCTTCCACACCTCCACCACCCTACCCTCTACCCCTCCACAACTCCATAACCCTGCCCCTCTACCCCTCCACACCTCCATCACCCTACCCTCTACCCCTCCACAACTCCATAACCCTGCCCCTCTATCCCTCCACACCTCCACCACCCTACCTACCCTCTACCCCTCCACACCTCCATTACCCTACCTACCATCTATCCCTCCACACCTCCATCACCCTACCCTCTACCCCTCCACACCTCCATCACCCTACCTACCATCTATCCCTCCACACCTCCATTACCCTACCTACCATCTATCCCTCCACACCTCCATCACCATACCCCTCTACCCCTCCACACCTCCATCACCCTACCCCTCTACCCCTCTACACCTCCATCACCCTTCCCTCCATCCGTCCATCACTCTACCTACCATCTATCCCTCCACACCTCCATCACTCTACCTACCATCTATCCCTCCACACCTCAATCACCATACCCCTCTACCTCTCCACACCTCCATCACCCTAACCCTCTACCCCTCTACACCTCCATCACCCTACCCTTCTACCCCTCCACACCTCCATCACCCTACCTACCATCTATCCCTCCACACCTCCATCACCATACCCCTCTACCTCTCCACACCTCCATCACCCTACCCCTCTACCCCTCTACACCTCCATCACACTACCCCTCTATCCCTCCACACCTCCATAACCCTGCCCCTCTACCCCTCCACACCTCCATCACCCGACCTACCATCTATCCCTCCACACCTCCATCACCATACCCCTCTACCCCTTCACACCTCCATCACCCTACCTTCTACCCCTCCACACCTCCATAACCCTGCCCCTCTACCCCTCCACACCTCCACCACCCTACCCTCTACCCCTCCACACCTCCATCACCCTACCCTCTACCCCTCCACACCTCCATCACCCTACCCCTCTACCCCTCCACACCTCCATCACCCTACCTTCTACCCCTCCACACCTCCATTACCCTGCCCCTCTACCCCTCCACACCTCCACCACCCTACCCTCTACCCCTCCACACCTCCATCACCCTACCCTCTACCCCTCCACACCTCCATCACCCTACCTACCCTCTACCCCTCCACACCTCCATCACCCTACCCCTCTACCCCTCCACACCTCCACCACCCTACCCTCTACCCCTCCACACCTCCATTACCCTACCTACCCTCTACCCCTCTACACCTCCATCACCCTGCCCCTCTATCCCTCCACACCTCCATAACCCTGCCCCAATATCCCTCTACACCTCCATCACCCTACCCCTCTATCACTCCACACCTCCATCACCCTACCCTCTACCACTCTACACCCCCATCCACCTACCCCTCCAAACCTCCATCACCCTACCCCTCTACCCCTCTAAACCTCCATCACCCTACCCCTCTATCCCTACACACCTCCATCACCCTACCCCTCTATCCCTACACACCTCCATCACCCTACCCCTCTACCCCTCTACCCCTCTACACCCCCATCACCCTACCACTCTACCCCTCTACCCCTCTACACCCCCATCACCCTACCCCTCTACCCCTCTACCCCTCTACACCCCCATCACCCTACCCCTCTACCCCTCTACACCTCCATCCCCCTACCCCTCTACCTCTCTACACCCCCATCACCCTAGCCCTCTACCCCTCTACCCCTCCACACCCCCATCACCCTACCCCTCTACCCCTCTACACCTCCATCACCCTACCCCTCTACCCCTCTACCCCTCTACACCTCCATCCCCCTACCCCTCTACCTCTCTACACCCCCATCACCCTAGCCCTCTACCCCTCTACCCCTCCACACCCCCATCACCCTACCCCTCTACCCTTCTACACCCCCATCACCCTACCCCTCTAACCCTCTACCCCTCTACACCCCCATCACCCTACCCCTCTACACCTCCATCCCCTACCCCTCTACCTCTCTACACCCCCATCACCCTAGCCCCCTACCCCTCTACCCCTCTACACCCCCATCACCCTACCCCTCTACCCCTCTACACCTCCATCACCCTACCCCTCTAACCCTCTACCCCTCTACACCCCCATCACCCTACCCCTCTACACCTCCATCCCCTACCCCTCTACCTCTCTACACCCCCATCACCCTAGCCCCCTACCCCTCTACCCCTCTACACCCCCATCACCCTACCCCTCTACCCCTCTACACCTCCATCCCCTACCCCTCTACCTCTCTACACCCCCATCACCCTAGCCCCCTACCCCTCTACCCCTCTACACCCCCATCACCCTACCCCTCTACCCCTCTACACCCCCATCACCCTACCCCTCTACACCTCCATCCCCTACCCCTCTACCTCTCTACAACCCCCATCACCCTAGCCCTCTACCCCTCTACCCCTCCACACCCCCATCACCCTACCCCTCTACCCCTCTACACCCCCATCACCCTACCCCTCTACCCCTCTACACCTCCATCACCCTACCCCTCTACACCTCTACACCTCCATCACCCTACCCCTCTACACCCCCATCACCCTACCCCTCTACACCTCCATCCCCTACCCCTCTACCTCTCTACACCCCCATCACCCTAGCCCTCTACCCCTCTACCCCTCCACACCCCATCACCCTACCCCTCTATCACTCCACACCTCCATCACCCTACCCTCTACCACTCTACACCCCCATCCACCTACCCCTCCAAACCTCCATCACCCTACCCCTCTACCCCTCTAAACCCCCATCACCCTACCCCTCTATCCCTACACACCTCCATCACCCTACCCCTCTACCCCTCTACACCCCCATCACCATACACCTCTACCCTCTACACCTCCATCATCCTACCACTCTACCCCTCTACCCCTCTACACCCCCATCACCCTACCACTCTACCCCTCTACCCCTCTACACCCCCATCACCCTACCCCTCTACCCCTCTACCCCTCTACACCCCCATCACCCTACCCCTCTACCCCTCTACACCTCCATCCCCCTACCCCTCTACCTCTCTACACCCCCATCACCCTAGCCCTCTACCCCTCTACCCCTCCACACCCCCATCCCCCTACCCCTCTACCCCCTCTACACCTCCATCACCCTACCCCTCTACCCCTCTACCCCTCTACACCTCCATCCCCCTACCCCTCTACCTCTCTACACCCCCATCACCATAGCCCTCTACCCCTCTACCCCTCCACACCCCCATCACCCTACCCCTCTACCCCTCTACACCCCCATCACCCTACCCCTCTACCCCTCTACCCCTCTACACCCCCATCACCCTACCCCTCTACACCTCCATCCCCTACCCCTCTACCTCTCTACACCCCCATCACCCTACCCCTCTACCCCTCTACACCTCCATCACCCTACCCCTCTACCCCTCTACACCTCCATCACCCTACCCCTCTACCCCTCTACACCTCCATCACCCTACCCCTCTACCCCTCCACACCCCCATCACCCTACCCCTCTACCCCTCTACACCCCCATCACCCTACCCCTCTACCCCTCTACACCTCCATCACCCTACCCCTCTACCCCTCTACACCTACCCCTCTACCCCTCTACACCTCCATCACCCTACCCCCTCTACCCCTCTACACCTCCATCACCTACCTACCCCTCTACACCTCCATCCCCTACCCCTCTACCACTCTACACCCCCATCACCCTAGCCCTCTACCCCTCTACCCCTCCACACCCCCATCACCCTACCCCTCTACCCCTCTACACCCCCATCACCCTACCCCTCTACCCCTCTACACCTCCATCACCCTACCCCTCTACCCCTCTACACCTCCATCACCCTACCCCTCTACCCCTCTACACCTCCATCACCCTACCCCTCTACCCCTCTACACCTCCATCACCCTACCCCTCTACACCTCCATCCCCTACCCCTCTACCTCTCTACACCCCCATCACCCTAGCCCTCTACCCCTCTACCCCTCCACACCCCCATCACCCTACCCCTCTACCCCTCTACACCCCCATCACCCTACCCCTCTACCCCTCTACACCTCCATCACCCTACCCCTCTACCCCTCTACACCTCCATCACCCTACCCCTCTACCCCTCTACCCCTCTACACCCCCATCACCCTACCCCTCTACACCTCCATCCCCTACCCCTCTACCTCTCTACACCCCCATCACCCTAGCCCTCTACCCCTCTACCCTTCCACACCCCCATCACCCTACCCCTCTACCCCTCTACACCCCCATCACCCTACCCCTCTACCCCTCTACACCTCCATCACCCTACCCCTCTACCCCTCCACCCCTCTACACCTCCATCCCCCTACCCCTCTACCCCTCTACACCTCCATCACCCTACCCCTCTACCCCTCTACACCTCCATCACCCTACCCCTCTACCCCTCTACACCCCCATCACCCTACCCCTCTACCCCTCTACACCTCCATCAGCCTACCCCTCTACCCCTCTACACCCCCATCACCCTACCCCTCTACCCCTCTACCCCTCTACACCCCCATCACCCTACCCCTCTACCCCTCTACCCCTCTACCCCTCTACACCCCCATCACCCTACCCCTCTACCCCTCTACCCCTCTACACCTCCATCACCCTACCCCTCTACCCCTCTACCCCTCTACACCTCCATCACCCTACCCCTCTACCCCTCTACCCCTCTACACCCCCATCACCCTACCCCTCTACACCTCCATCCCCTACCCCTCTACCTCTCTACACCCCCATCACCCTAGCCCTCTACCCCTCTACCCTTCCACACCCCCATCACCCTACCCCTCTACCCCTCTACACCCCCATCACCCTACCCCTCTACCCCTCTACACCTCCATCACCCTACCCCTCTACCCCTCCACCCCTCTACACCTCCATCCCCCTACCCCTCTACCCCTCTACACCTCCATCACCCTACCCCTCTACCCCTCTACACCTCCATCACCCTACCCCTCTACCCCTCTACACCCCCATCACCCTACCCCTCTACCCCTCTACACCTCCATCAGCCTACCCCTCTACCCCTCTACCCCTCTACACCCCCATCACCCTACCCCTCTACCCCTCTACCCCTCTACACCCCCATCACCCTACCCCTCTACCCCTCTACCCCTCTACCCCTCTACACCCCCATCACCCTACCCCTCTACCCCTCTACCCCTCTACACCTCCATCACCCTACCCCTCTACCCCTCTACCCCTCTACACCCCATCACCCTACCCCTCTACCCCTCTACCCCTCTACACCCCCATCACCCTACCCCTCTATCCCTCTACACCCCCATCACCCTACCCCCCTGCCCCTCTACCCCTCTACACCCCATCACCCTACCCCTCTACCCCTCTACACCCCCATCACCCTACCCCTCTACCCCTCTACACCTCCATCACCCTACCCCTCTACCCCTCTACACCCCCATCACCCTACCCCTCTACCCCTCTACACCTCCATCACCCTACCCCTCTACCCCTCTACACCTCCATCACCCTACCCCTCTACCCCTCTACACCTCCATCACCCTACCCCTCTACCCCTCTACACCTCCATCACCCTACCCCTCTACCCCTCTACACCCCCATCACCCTACCCCTCTACCCCTCTACACCTCCATCACCCTACCCCTCTACCCCTCTACACCTCCATCACCCTACCCCTCTACCCCTCTACACCTCCATCACCCTACCCCTCTACCCCCTCCACCCCTCTACACCCCATCACCCTACCCCTCTACCCCTCTACACCTCCATCACCCTACCCCTCTACCCCTCTACACCTCCATCACCCTACCCCTCTACCCCTCTACACCTCCATCACCCTACCCCTCTACCCCTCTACACCTCCATCACCCTACCCCTCTACCCCTCTACACCCCCATCACCCTACCCCTCTACCCCTCTACACCTCCATCACCCTACCCCTCTACCCCTCTACACCTCCATCACCCTACCCCTCTACCCCTCTACACCTCCATCACCCTACCCCTCTACCCCCTCTACACCTCCATCACCCTACCCCTCTACCCCTCTACACCCCCATCACCCTACCCCTCTACCCCTCTACACCTCCATCACCCTACCCCTCTACCCCTCTACACCTCCATCACCCTACCCCTCTACCCCTCTACACCTCCATCACCCTACCCCTCTACCCCTCCACCCCTCTACACCCCATCACCCTACCCCTCTACCCCTCTACACCTCCATCACCCTACCCCTCTACCCCTCTACACCTCCATCACCCTACCCCTCTACCCCTCTACACCTCCATCACCCTACCCCTCTACCCCTCTACACCTCCATCACCCTACCCCTCTACCCCCTCTACACCCCCATCACCCTACCCCTCTACCCCTCTACACCTCCATCACCCTACCCCCCTACCCCTCCACCCCTCTACACCCCATCACCCTACCCCTCTACCCCTCTACACCCCCATCACCCTACCCCTCTACCCCTCTACACCCCCATCACCCTACCCCTCTACCCCTCTACACCCCCATCACCCTACCCCCTCTACCCCTCTACACCTCCATCACCCTACCCCCTACCCCTCCACCCCTCTACACCTCCATCACCCTACCCCTCTACCCCTCTACACCCCCATCACCCTACCCCTCTACCCCTCTACACCTCCATCACCCTACCCCCCTACCCCTCTACCCCTCTACACCTCCATCACCCTACCCCTCTACCCCTCTACACCTCCATCACCCTACCCCCCTACCCCTCTACCCCTCTACACCTCCATCACCCTACCCCTCTACCCCTCTACACCTCCATCACCCTACCCCTCTACCCCTCTACCCCTCTACACCTCCATCACCCTACCCCTCTACCCCTCTACACCTCCATCACCCTACCCCTCTACACCTCCATCACCCTACCCCTCTACCCCTCTACACCTCCATCACCCTACCCCTCTACCCCTCCACCCCTCTACACCTCCATCCCCCTACCCCTCTACCCCTCTACACCTCCATCACCCTACCCCTCTACCCCTCTACACCTCCATCACCCTACCCCTCTACCCCTCTACACCCCCATCACCCTACCCCTCTACCCCTCTACACCTCCATCAGCCTACCCCTCTACCCCTCTACACCCCCATCACCCTACCCCTCTACCCCTCTACCCCTCTACACCCCCATCACCCTACCCCTCTACCCCTCTACCCCTCTACCCCTCTACACCCCCATCACCCTACCCCTCTACCCCTCTACCCCTCTACACCTCCATCACCCTACCCCTCTACCCCTCTACCCCTCTACACCTCCATCACCCTACCCCTCTACCCCTCTACCCCTCTACACCCCCATCACCCTACCCCTCTACACCTCCATCCCCTACCCCTCTACCTCTCTACACCCCCATCACCCTAGCCCTCTACCCCTCTACCCTTCCACACCCCCATCACCCTACCCCTCTACCCCTCTACACCCCCATCACCCTACCCCTCTACCCCTCTACACCTCCATCACCCTACCCCTCTACCCCTCCACCCCTCTACACCTCCATCCCCCTACCCCTCTACCCCTCTACACCTCCATCACCCTACCCCTCTACCCCTCTACACCTCCATCACCCTACCCCTCTACCCCTCTACACCCCCATCACCCTACCCCTCTACCCCTCTACACCTCCATCAGCCTACCCCTCTACCCCTCTACCCCTCTACACCCCCATCACCCTACCCCTCTACCCCTCTACCCCTCTACACCCCCATCACCCTACCCCTCTACCCCTCTACCCCTCTACCCCTCTACACCCCCATCACCCTACCCCTCTACCCCTCTACCCCTCTACACCTCCATCACCCTACCCCTCTACCCCTCTACCCCTCTACACCCCATCACCCTACCCCTCTACCCCTCTACCCCTCTACACCCCCATCACCCTACCCCTCTATCCCTCTACACCCCCATCACCCTACCCCCTGCCCCTCTACCCCTCTACACCCCATCACCCTACCCCTCTACCCCTCTACACCCCCATCACCCTACCCCTCTACCCCTCTACACCTCCATCACCCTACCCCTCTACCCCTCTACACCCCCATCACCCTACCCCTCTACCCCTCTACACCTCCATCACCCTACCCCTCTACCCCTCTACACCTCCATCACCCTACCCCTCTACCCCTCTACACCTCCATCACCCTACCCCTCTACCCCTCTACACCTCCATCACCCTACCCCTCTACCCCTCTACACCCCCATCACCCTACCCCTCTACCCCTCTACACCTCCATCACCCTACCCCTCTACCCCTCTACACCTCCATCACCCTACCCCTCTACCCCTCTACACCTCCATCACCCTACCCCTCTACCCCTCCACCCCCTCTACACCCCATCACCCTACCCCTCTACCCCTCTACACCTCCATCACCCTACCCCTCTACCCCTCTACACCTCCATCACCCTACCCCTCTACCCCTCTACACCTCCATCACCCTACCCCTCTACCCCTCTACACCTCCATCACCCTACCCCTCTACCCCTCTACACCCCCATCACCCTACCCCTCTACCCCTCTACACCTCCATCACCCTACCCCTCTACCCCCTCTACACCTCCATCACCCTACCCCTCTACCCCTCTACACCTCCATCACCCTACCCCTCTACCCCTCTACACCTCCATCACCCTACCCCTCTACCCCTCTACACCCCCATCACCCTACCCCTCTACCCCTCTACACCTCCATCACCCTACCCCTCTACCCCTCTACACCTCCATCACCCTACCCCTCTACCCCTCTACACCTCCATCACCCTACCCCTCTACCCCTCCACCCCTCTACACCCCATCACCCTACCCCTCTACCCCTCTACACCTCCATCACCCTACCCCTCTACCCCTCTACACCTCCATCACCCTACCCCTCTACCCCTCTACACCTCCATCACCCTACCCCTCTACCCCTCTACACCTCCATCACCCTACCCCTCTACCCCTCTACACCCCCATCACCCTACCCCTCTACCCCTCTACACCTCCATCACCCTACCCCCCTACCCCTCCACCCCTCTACACCCCATCACCCTACCCCTCTACCCCTCTACACCCCCATCACCCTACCCCTCTACCCCTCTACACCCCCATCACCCTACCCCTCTACCCCTCTACACCCCCATCACCCTACCCCTCTACCCCTCTACACCTCCATCACCCTACCCCCCTACCCCTCCACCCCTCTACACCTCCATCACCCTACCCCTCTACCCCTCTACACCCCCATCACCCTACCCCTCTACCCCTCTACACCTCCATCACCCTACCCCCCTACCCCTCTACCCCTCTACACCTCCATCACCCTACCCCTCTACCCCTCTACACCTCCATCACCCTACCCCCCTACCCCTCTACCCCTCTACACCTCCATCACCCTACCCCTCTACCCCTCTACACCTCCATCACCCTACCCCTCTACCCCTCTACCCCTCTACACCTCCATCACCCTACCCCTCTACCCCTCTACACCTCCATCACCCTACCCCTCTACCCCTCTACCCCTCTACACCTCCATCACCCTACCCCTCTACCCCTCTACACCTCCATCACCCTACCCCTCTACCCCTCTACCCCTCTACACCTCCATCACCCTACCCCTCTACACCTCCATCACCCTACCCCTCTACACCTCCATCACCCTACCCCTCTACCCCTCTACACCTCCATCACCCTACCCCTCTACACCTCCATCACCCTACCCCTCTACACCTCCATCACCCTACCCCTCTACCCCTCTACCCCTCTACACCTCCATCACCCTACCCCTCTACCCCTCTACACCTCCATCACCCTACCCCTCTACCCCTCTACACCTCCATCACCCTACCCCTCTACCCCTCTACCCCTCTACACCCCATCACCCTACCCCCCTACCCCTCTACCCCTCTACCCCTCTACCCCTCTATCCCTCTACCCCTCTACACCTCCATCACCCTACCCCTCTACACCTCCATCACCCTACCCCTCTACCCCTCTACCCCTCTACCCCTCTACCCCTCTACCCCTCTACCCCTCTACACCTCCATCACCCTACCCCTCTACACCTCCATCACCCTACCCCTCTACCCCTCTACCCCTCTACACCTCCATCACCCTACCCCTCTACCCCTCTACACCTCCATCACCCTACCCCTCTACACCTCCATCACCCTACCCCTCTACCCCTCTACCCCTCTACCCCTCTACCCCTCTACCCCTCTACCCCTGTCATTATCAGGGAGAAACAGCCCCAGAATAGTTTTAATTTATAACTTTCATTTTCTTGTTTTTTTTTATGCTCTTCTCTCTGAGAACAGTTATTCATCAACGTACCGACTCAGCTGTGGAGGGTTGAGGAGGAGAAAAGGGACAACAGAGCACTTGCTCAAAGCACTAACTTAACTCCCAAATGGCACCCTATCCCCTATGGTTCCTGGTCAAAGTTAGTGCACTATAAAGGAGATATGCTGCCATTTGGGCCACAGGGTTGGACCATGATTTATCACTTTCTCATGGACTCTAGCTATTCTGCTTTGGCTCTCGGGAGTCTTATGGGCTGTCCCAAATGGTACTCTATTCCCTATACATCTCTCTGGTCAAAAGTAGTGCACTCTGTAGGGAATATGGTGGCATTTGGGACTCATAAATATATATAGAGAGAGAGGGAGACTCTTCCTTCGTTATTCAAACATTTGCTTCATCTACAAATGTGTTATTCTATTGTGTGTATTTCAGCATTGTGTAAATACACTGTCTTGTTCAAACTGGAAAACACAACAGCTCTACAGTAAAGGAGGGGAAAAAATGATAAATTAAATTATTGAGTTACAGAACTTCACATCTCCCTCTTAGTTTGGAGAGGAGAGAGAGAGAGAGAGAGAGAGACACACAGACACACAGACAGACAGACAGGCAGACAGACAGACAGACAGACAGACAGACAGACAGACAGACAGACAGACAAGAGTGAGGAGAGAGAGAGAGAGAGAGAGAGAGAGAGAGAGAGAGAGAGAGAGAGAGACAGACAGACAGACAGACAGACAGACAGACAGACAAGCGGGAGGAGAGAGAGAGAGAGAGAGAGAGAGAGAGAGAGAGAGAGAGAGAGAGAGAGCGAGAGAGAGAGAGAGAGAGAGAGAGAGAGACAGACAGACAGACAGACAGACAGACAGACAGACAGACAGACAGACAGACCGACCGACAGATAAGAGTGAGGAGGAGAGAGAGAGAAAAAGGAGAGCAGGAACAGAATCTTAGTTAATTAACAGTGAAAGTGTTGGTGATGTGTCACCTGTCATGACCGTAATTTGTGCTTAGTGACAACAGCCATGTCTCTACCCTCCCCTCTGTTTAGGGTCAGTCACAGTGGTCAGGTATTCACTGTGTACTCTCTGTTTTGGGTCAGTCACAGTGGTCAGGTATTCACGGTGTACTCTATGTTTAGGGTCAGTCACAGTGGTCAGGTATTCACGGTGTACTCTATGTTTAGGGTCAGTCACAGTGGTCAGGTATTCACGGTGTACTCTCTGTTTAGGGTCAGTCACAGTGGTCAGGTATTCACGGTGTACTCTATGTTTAGGGTCAGTCACAGTGGTCAGGTATTCATGGTGTACTCTATGTTTAGGGTCAGTCACAGTGGTCAGGTATCCACTGTGTACTCTCTGTTTAGGGTCAGTCACAGTGGTCAGGTATTCACGGTGTACTCTATGTTTAGGGTCAGTCACAGTGGTCAGGTATTCACGGTGTACTCTATGTTTAGGGTCAGTCACAGTGGTCAGGTATTCACAGTGTACTCTCTGTTTAGGGTCAGTCACAGTGGTCAGGTATTCACGGTGTACTCTCTGTTTAGGGTCAGTCACAGTGGTCAGGTATTCACGGTGTACTCTATGTTTAGGGTCAGTCACAGTGGTCAGGTATTCACGGTGTACTCTCTGTTTAGGGCCAAATATCATTATAGTTTGCTCTGTTTTTTTTGGTAATTCTTTCCAAAATGTCAAGTAATTATCTTTTGTTTTCTCATGATTTGGTTGGGTCTAATTGTGTTGCTTTCCTGGGGCTCTGTGGGGTGTGTTTGTGAACAGAGCCCCAAGACCAGCTTGCTTAGGGGGCTCTTCCCCAGGTAAATTTCTCTGTAGGTGATTGCTTTGTTATGGAAGGTTTGGGAATCGCTTCCATAAAGGGCAATGGGTTCTATAACTGATTCGAGTATTTCTAGACACATCCTAATTGGTATGTCAAATTGTATGTTCCTTTTGATGACATGCACTGTCAACTGTAGGACCTTGTTGTGGAGACATCTGAAGGACGATCAATGGAAACAGGATAAATTTAGAGTCTTATAGCCAAGGAACGGAATACTTACAGTGGGGCAAAAAAGTATTTAGTCAGCCACCAATTGTGCAAGTTCTCCAACTTAAAAAGATGAGAGAGGCCTGTAATTCTCATTATTGGTACACTTCAACTATGACAGACAAAATGAAAAATACATTGTAGGATTTTTAATGAATTTATTTGTACATTATGGTGGAATATAAGTTTTTGGTCAATAACAAAAGTTTATCTCAATACTTTGTTATATACCCTTTGTTGGCAATGACAGAGATCAAACGTTTTCTGTAAGTCTTCACAAGGTTTTCACACACTGTTGCTGGTATTTTGACCCATTCCTCCATGCAGATCTCCTCAAGAGCAGTGATGTTTTGGGGCTGTTGCTGGGCAACATGGACTTTCAACTCTCTCCAAAGATGTTCTATGGGGTTGAGATCTGGAGACTGGCTAGGCCACTCCAGGATCTTGAAATGCTTCTTACGAAGCCACTCATTCGTTCCCGGGCGGTGTGTTTGGGATCATTGTCATGCTGAAAGACCCAGCCACATTTCATCTTAATGCCCTTGCTGATGGAAGGAGGTTTTCACTCAAAATCTCACGATACATGGCCCCATTCATTCTTTCCTTTACATGGTTCAGTCATCCTGGTCCCTTTGCAGAAAAACAGCCCCAAAGCATGATGTTTCCACCCCCATGCATCACAGCAGGTTTGGTGTTCTTTGGATGCAACTCAGCATTCTTTGTCCTCCAAACACGACGAGTTTTTACCAAAAAGTAATATTTTGGTTTCATCTGACCATATGACATTCTCCCAATCTTCTTCTGGATCATCCAAATGCGCTCTAGAAAACTTCAGACGGGCCTGGACATGTACTGGCTTAAGCAGGGGGACACGTCTGGCACTGCAGGATTTGAGTCCCTGGCGGCGTAGTGTGTTACTGATGGTTGGCTTTGTTACTTTGGTCCCAGCTCTCTGCAGGTCATTCACTAGGTCCCCCCATATGGTTCTGGGATTTTTGCTCACCGTTCTTGTGATCATTTTGACCCCACGGGGTGAGATCTTGCGTGGAGCCCCAGATCAAGGTAGATTATCAGTGGTCTTGTATGTCTTCCATTTCCTAATAATTGCTCCCACAGTTGATTTCTTTAAACCAAGCTGCTTACCTATTGCAGATTCAGTCTTCCCAGCCTGGTGCAGGTCTACAATTTTGTTTCTGGTGTCCTTTGACAGCTCTTTGGTCTTGGCCATAGTGGAGTTTGGAGTGTGACTGTTTAAGGTTGTAGACAGGTGTCTTTTATACTGATAACAAGTTCAAACAGGTGCCATTAATACAGGTAATGAGTGGAGGACAGAGAGGATCTGCCAGATCTGCTAGTCAGCCAGGATCCGCCAGTCGGCCAGGATCTGCCAGTCAGCCAGGATCCGCCAGTCAGCCAGGATCTGCCAGATCTGCTACAGAGCCTCTTAAAGAAGAAGTTACAGGTCTGTGAGAGCCAGAAATGTTGCTTGTTTGTGGTGACCAAATACTTATTTTCCACCATAATTTGCAAATAAATCCATAAAAAATCCTACAATGTGATTTTCTGGATTTTTTTTTTCAAATTTTGTCTGTCATAGTTGAAGTGTACCTATGATGAAAATTACAGGCCTCTCTCATCTTTTTAAGTAGGAGAACTTGCACAATTGGTGGCTGACTAAATAAATAACTAAATTGCGCCACTGTATATAAATAAGCTATTTCAGCTATGTAACAAAATGTGGAAAAAGTCAAGGGGTCTGAATTCTTTCAGAATGCAGTGTATATGTCACACCCTGACCATAGTGTATGGAGTTAGCATTGATGGTAATATTGCACACAGAGATCACTTCAATCGGAAAACCTTGCACCTGTCTGGTACTG
Organism: Oncorhynchus masou masou; assembly: GCF_036934945.1. NCBI lineage: Eukaryota > Metazoa > Chordata > Actinopteri > Salmoniformes > Salmonidae > Oncorhynchus > Oncorhynchus masou. The sequence goes on from NC_088243.1 coordinate 85,942,242, forward strand.
CTGTTGCCAGTGTCTGATTGCCAAAGCGTGTCTCTGGAAACCTTGTTTGTGTTTACACATAATTGTTCTACACGGTTTCTCATCTCTTGCCCAAAACTGTTGTCATTTCCAGATGGCTTAAACTTTTTTCTCTCAAGTTTTCTAAATTATGCTCATCATTACAGTAGATTCATGGCTAATCATTCGGCCAATCAGGTTTACCATACGAGAAGGATATGAAACCCCACTCCTATGCTTTGATCTTATGAACTACTGAACCCTTGACCTCTACACTGGTGAAGACAGTCACTGTGAGAAATGACCTTTACAGCCAACCAACAGTAGAACATAGAAGTTGGGGATATCTTCATGAAATTGGAAAATAATATATTATTAATATTATACATTTACATTTATACATTTCATACTGTATACATTATTATGTAATTGTTGTCCTCTATCCTTTCATGTCATTTAATTTATGGATCCATAGGAGCATCATTCAGTCATTTCACATGGGTCTTGACAACAGTATTGCACAGCTGTGTCCCCAAAAAGGCATTCTATTCCCTATATAGTGCACCTACTTTGACCAGAGTCCAATGGGCCCTGGTCAACAGAAGTGCACTATGAAGGGAATAGGGTGCTAATTGGGATGCAGGGAACGTACAGTCCACGTCAGTACTATAACCAGCTCCTGTGAGTCTCTCCGACTAATAGCATCATTAGTGAACTTGACCCATTGTGCTTCAACATGTCCTTCTGCAGATGACGGAGGTCAATTTTATGCAGCTGCTGCAAAACGCTGTGTATCAATCTCAATAAAGGAACTACTGCTGTCTGTAAGGGCCCAAGGAAGACATATTAAACACCAACAGCTGTCTGTAAGGGCCCAAGGAAGACATATTAAACACCAACAGCTGTCTGTAAGGGCCCAAGGAAGACATATTAAACACCAACAGCTGTCTGTAAGGGCCTGGTGAAGACATATAAACACCAACAGCTGTCTGTAAGGGCCCGAGGAAGACATATTAAACACCAACAGCTGTCTGTAAGGGCCTGAGGAATACATTTTAAACACCATCAGCTGTCTGTAAGGGCCTGGTGAAGACATATTAAACACCATCAGCTGTCTGTAAGGGCCTGAGGAATACATTTTAAACACCATCAGCTGTCTGTAAGGGCCTGGTGAAGACATATAAACACCATCAGCTGTCTGTAAGGGCCTGGTGAAGACATATAAACACCATCAGCTGTCTGTAAGGGCCTGGTGAAGACATATAAACACCATCAGCTGTCTGTAAGGGCCTGGTGAAGACATATTAAACACCAGCAGCTGTCTGTAAGGGTCTGAGGAAGACATATTAAACACCATCAGCTGTCTGTAAGGGCCTGGTGAAGACATATAAACACCATCAGCTGTCTGTAAGGGCCTGGTGAAGACATATAAACACCATCAGCTGTCTGTAAGGGCCTGGTGAAGACATTTTAAACACCAGCAGCTGTCTGTAAGGGCCTGGTGAAGACATATAAACACCATCAGCTGTCTGTAAGGGCCTGGTGAAGACATATTAAACACCAGCAGCTGTCTGTAAGGGCCTGGTGAAGACATATTAAACACCATCAGCTGTCTGTAAGGGCCTGGTGAAGACATATAAACACCATCAGCTGTCTGTAAGGGCCTGGTGAAGACATATAAACACCATCAGCTGTCTGTAAGGGCCCGAGGAAGACATTTTAAACACCATCAGCTGTCTGTAAGGGCCTGGTGAAGACATATTAAACACCAACAGCTGTCTGTAAGGGCCTGAGGAAGACATATTAAACACCAGCAGCTGTCTGTAAGGGCCTGGTGAAGACATATTAAACACCATCAGCTGTCTGTAAGGGCCTGGTGAAGACATATTAAACACCAGCAGCTGTCTGTAAGGGCCTGAGGAATACATATTAAACACCATCAGCTGTCTGTAAGGGCCTGGTGAAGACATATTACATTCTGTAGAATGGACCTCTCAATAATTGATACCCCACAACACCCAAAATTAATTCCCCCCTGCCAAAAAAATAACATGTAAATCCACAAACAGTTACACCTACGCAGAGAATCTAGAATGAAACTGTTACATGAATTTATATTATTCTAATTACTCTGCCAGGTGTGACATTGACAAATGCTTTGAAAACCCTGCAGAGGAAGCTCCATATCCCTGCAGAAGAATACAGTCCAGAGGCCTTTTAGGGGAGAAGCATTTGTTTGGGTTTGAAGTAACGGGTTCATCCATTTCTTTCTTTATTCAACAAAGTATATAAACCCCGACACCACTCACTCACAAAGGTATAGACATACAGTAGTTTACATGAATCTGCTTTTCAAAAAAAATCCACATGATAACAAAGTAAATGCACTGAAAACTGTCACATCAGTCAATGGTCAAATAAACAGCTTTCTGCCTCCCTGCCTTGATGTCTGAAAACCCCCAAATATTCAATTATAACCAGAGGAGAGAGGAGGATGATGAGAGGAGAGGAGGATGATGAGAGGAGAGGAGGATGAAGAGAGGAGAGGAGGATGAAGAGAGAAGAGGATGATGAAGAGAGGAGATGAGGATGATGAGAGGAGAGGAGGATGATGAGAGGAGAGGAGGATGATGAGAGGAGAGGAGGATAATGAGAGGAGGATGATGAGAGGAGAGGAGGATGATGAGAGGAGAGGAAGATGAAGAGAGAAGAATAGGATGATGAGAGGAGAGGAGGATGATGAGAGGAGAGGAGGATGATGAGAGGAGAGGAGGATGATGAGAGGAGAGGAGGATGATGAGAGGAGAGGAGGATGATGAGAGGAGGTTGATGAGAGGAGAGGAGGATGATGAGAGGAGAGGAAGATGAAGAGAGAAGAATAGGATGATGAGAGGAGAGGAGGATGATGAGAGGAGAGGATTATGAAGAAAGGAGAGGAGGATGATGAGAGGAGAGGAGGATGAAGAGAGAAGAGGAGGATGATGAGAGGAGAGGAGGATGATGAGAGGAGAGGAGGATGATGAGAGGAGAGGAGGATGAAGAGAGAAGAGGAGGATGATGAGAGGAGAGGAGGATGATGAGAGGAGAGGAGGATGAAGAGAGGAGAGGAGGGTGATGAGAGGAGGATGATGAGAGGAGAGGAGGATGAAGAGAGGAGAGGAGGATGAAGAGAGAAGAGGATGATGAAGAGAGGAGATGAGGATGATGAGAGGAGAGGAGGATGATGAGAGGAGGATGATGAGAGGAGAGGAGGATGATGAGAGGAGGATGATGAGAGGAGAGGAGGATGATGAGAGGAGAGGAATATGAAGAGAGAAGAATAGGATGATGAGAGGAGAGGAGGATGATGAGAGGAGAGGATGATGAAGAAAGGAGAGGAGGATGATGAGAGGAGAGGAGAGGAGGATGATGAGAGGAGAGGAGGATGATGAGAGGAGAGGAGGATGAAGAGAGAAGAGGAGGATGATGAGAGGAGAGGAGGATGATGAGAGGAGAGGAGGATGAAGAGAGGAGAGGAGGATGATGAGAGGAGAGGAGGATGATGAGAGGAGAGGATGATGATGAGAGGAGGATGAAGAGAGGAGAGGATGATGAAGAGAGAAGAGGAGGATGATGAGAGGAGAGGAGGATGAAGAGAGGAGAGGATGATGATGAGAGGAGGATGAAGAGAGGAGAGGATGATGAAGAGAGAAGAGGAGGAGGTTGAGAGGAGAGGAGGATGAAGAGAGAAGAGGAGGATAATGAGAGGAGAGGAGGATGAAGAGAGAAGAGGAGGATGATGAGAGGAGAGGAGGATGAAGAGAGAAGAGGAGGATGATGAGAGGAGAGGAGGATGAAGAGAGAAGAGGAGGATGATGAGAGGAGAGGAGGATGATGAGAGGAGAGGAGGATGATGAGAGGAGAGGAGGATGATGAGAGAAGAGGATGATGATGAGAGGAGAGGAGGATGAAGAGAGAAGAGGAGGATGATGAGAGGAGAGGAGGATGAAGAGAGAAGAGGAGGATGAAGAGAGGAGAGTAGGATGATGAGAGGAGGATGAAGAGAGGAGAGGAGGATGATGAGAGGTGAGGAGGATGATGAGAGGAGGATGAAGAGAGGAGAGGAGGATGAAGAGAGGAGAGGGAAGGACAGGAGAGGAGGGAAGGATGATGAGAGGAGAGGGGAGGAGAGGAGAGGAGAGGAGAGGAGAGGGGAAGATGAGGAGAGAGGAGGAGTGGAAGGTGAGGAGAGGGGAAGGGAGGGAAGGGTGATGAGAGGGGCGGGGAGGGGAGTGGAGGAAGGTGAATTAGAAACACACATCAGTTCAAATGGAAGCTTTCTCTCTGCCTCTAGCCACTGTGCTGTAGACTGTGGCAGTTCTCTCTGCCTCTAGCCACTGTGCTGTAGACTGTGGCAGTTCTCTCTGCCTCTAGCCACTGTGCTGTAGACTGTGGCAGCACAAAATATTCTAGTTCTCTGAAATAGGTTATTTTAGATACCATTCCTCTTGGTGAAACAGAAAAGGGAAAACACATTTTTGAAAGGGGATATATTTGCAGACATTCTACTGCCTTGGGATGTTTGTGTGCGTTGGGTTGATGGCTGTAATGGGGCAGTGGCTCTTGACCGTACTAGAAATCATCAGTCTGAACTCTGGAAATAATCACTTTCATTTATACACCCATCCCCCTCGCTGTACTAAATACTAAACAACCCAACATACCGCCAAACACACATACTTACAGTGCTTACGGAAAGTATTCAAACCCCTGGACTTTTTCCACTTTTTGTTACGTACAGACTTATTCTAAAATGGATTCAAGTGTTTCCTGCCTCTCATCAATCTGCACAGAATACTCCATAATGACATCACAATACTCCATAATGACATCACAATACCCCATAATGTCATCGCAATACCCCATAATGACATCGCAATACCCCATAATGACATTGCAATAACCGATAATGACATCACAATACCCCATAATGACATTGCAATACCCCATAATGACATCGCAATACCGCATAATGACATCGCAATACCCCATAATGACATCGCAATACCCCATAATGACATCGCAATCCCGTATAATGACATCACAATACCCCATAATGACAAAGCAAAAAAATATTTTTAGAAACGTTTGCTAATTTATAAAAATAAAATAAATAAATATCACATTTACATAAGTATTCAGACCCTTTACTCAGTACTAAGTTGAAACACCTTTGGGGGCAATTACAGCATCGAGTTTTCTTGGGTAAAATGCTAAATGTTTGGCACACAGTTTGGCACTGGGAGTTTCTCCCATTCTTCTCTGCAGATATTCTCAAACTCTGTCAGGTTGGATGGGGAGCATCGCTGCACAGCTATTTTCAGGTCTCTCCAGAGATGTTAGATTGGGTTCATGTCCGGGCTCTGGATGGGCCACTCAAGGACATTGAATCTTGTCTCGAATCCACTCCTGCGTTTTCTTGGCTCTGTGTTTAGGGTTGTTGTCCTGTTGGAAGGTGAACCTTCTCCCTAGTCTGAGGTCCAGAGCGCTCTGGAGCAGGGTTTCATCAATGATCTCTCTGTACTTTGCTCCATTCATCTTTCCCTTGATCCTGACTAGTCTCTCAGTCCCTGCTGCTGAAAAACATCCCCACAGCATGATGCTGCCACCAACATGCTTCACCGTAGGGATGGTACCAGGTTTCTTCCAGAAGTGATGCTTGGCATTCAAGCCAAAGAATCGTGCTTCTCATGGTCTGAGAGTCCTTTAACTCCAAGCGGGCTGTCATGTAGCTTTTATCGAGGAGTGGCTTCCGTCTGGCCACTCTACCATAAAGGCCTGATTGCTGGAGTGCTACAGAGATGGTTGTCCTTCTGGAAGGTTCTCCCATCTCCACACAGGAACTCTGGAGCTTTGTCAGTGACCATTGGGTGACCAAGGCGATTGCTCAGTTTGGCTGGGTGGCCAGCTCTAGGAGGAGTCTTGGTGGTTCCAAACATCTTCCGTTGAAATATTATTGAGGCCACTGTGTTCTTGGTGAACTTCACTGCTGCAGACATCTTTTGGTACCCTTCCCCAGATCTGTGGCTCGACACAATCCCGTCTCGGAGCTCTACGGACAATCCTTCAACCTCGTGGCTTGATTTTTGCTCTGACATACACTGTCAACTGTGGTACCTTATATAGACAGGTGTGTGCCTTTCCAAATCATGTCCAATCAATTCAATGTATCACAGGTGGACTCCAATCAAGTTGTAGAGACATCTCAAAGATGATTATTGGAAACAGGATACACCTGAGCTCAATTTCGATTCTTATTGTCACGCCCTGACCATAGTAAGCTGTTTATTCTCTGTGTTGGTAGGGGCGTGATAGTGACTTGGGTGGGTCATCTAGGTGATATTGTATTTCTATGGTGGCCTGATATGGTTCCCAATCAGAGGCAGCTGTTTATCGTTGACTCTGATTGGGGATCATATTTAGGCATCCATTTCCTCATTTGTGTTTGTGGTATCTTGTCTACGGATAGTTGCCTGTATGCACCAGTAGCGTCACGTTTCGTCTGTGCTTGTTTGTTATGTTTTGCTGAGTTTCGGGTTTCTTAAAAATATGTGGAACTCTACGCACGCTGCGCCTTGGTCTACTCATTACGACAATCGTGACAATTATAGCAAAGGGTCTGAATACTTATGTAAATAATGTATATATTTACTGTATATATATATATATATATATATATATATATATATTTTTTTTTTTTTTTACATTTCTAAAAACCTGTTCACTTTGTCATTATAGGTTATTCTGTGTAGATTGATGAGGAAAACATTTGAATCCATTTTAGAATAAGGCTGTAACATATCAAAATGTGGAATTTTGTCCAGGGGTCTGAATTCTTTCTGAACGTGATGTATATACAGTATTTCAACTGTATGTGTCAGCCAAAACATTAGCAAACTTTGATCACATAATGCAACGCTATACATACAAACAGAGTAACCACCCCCCCCCCCCCCCCCCCCCCACCTGCAGGGCCTGCTGATCTGAGCTCATGTTAAAGTAGTGATTTTAAACTGTCAAGTGTCGTAGTCCATATGTTAGCATGGTCTGATTTTGCACCAGGCTGTCGGGAGATTGAAAGTTTAATAAGTTGAGCTATGTCCGTAAATGAGAAAATCCATTGCTGATGTGGCAGAGTGTGTGGGGCTTTCCATCGTAAGGATGTGGCAGACTGTGTGGAGCTTTCCATCGTAAGGATGTGGCAGAGTGTGTGGGGCTTTCCATCGTAAGGATGTGGCAGACTGTGTGGGGCTTGCCATCGTAAGGACGTGGCAGACTGTGTGGGGCTTGCCATCGTAAGGATGTGGCAGACTGTGTGGGGCTTGCCATCGTAAGGATTTGGCAGACTGTGTGGGGCTTGCCATCGTAAGGATGTGGCAGACTGTGTGTGGCTTGCCATCGTAAGGATGTGGCAGACTGTGTGGGGCTTGCCATCGTAAGGATGTGGCAGACTGTGTGGGGCTTGCCATCGTAAGGATGTGGCAGACTGTGTGGGGCTTGCCATCGTAAGGATGTGGCAGACTGTGTGGGGCTTGCCATCGTAAGAACGTGGCAGACTGTGTGGGGCTTGCCATCGTAAGGATGTGGCAGACTGTGTGAGGCTTGCCATCGTAAGGATGTGGCAGACTGTGTGGGGCTTGCCATCGTAAGGATGTGGCAGACTGTGTGGGGCTTGCCATCGTAAGGACGTGGCAGACTGTGTGGGGCTTGCCATCGTAAGGACGTGGCAGACTGTGTGGGGCTTGCCATCGTAAGGATGTGGCAGACTGTGTGGGGCTTGCCATCGTAAGGATGTGGCAGACTGTGTGGGGCTTGCCATCGTAAGGATGTGGCAGACTGTGTGGGGCTTGCCATCATAAGGATGTGGCAGACTGTGTGGGGCTTGCCATCATAAGGATGTGGTAGAGTGGTTGGGGCTTGCCATCGTAAGGATGTGGCAGACTGTGTGGGGCTTGCCATCGTAAGGATGTGGCAGACTGTGTGGGGCTTGCCATCGTAAGGATGTGGCAGACTGTGTGGGGCTTGCCATCGTAAGGATGTGGCAGACTGTGTGGGGCTTGCCATCATAAGGATGTGGTAGAGTGTGTGGGGCTTGCCATCGTAAGGATGTGGCAGACTGTGTGGGGCTTGCCATCGTAAGGATGTGGCAGACTGTGTGGGGCTTGCCTTCGTAAGGATGTGGCAGACTGTGTGGTGCTTGCCATCGTAAGGATGTGGCAGACTGTGTGGGGCTTGCCATCGTAAGGATTTGGCAGACTGTGTGGGGCTTGCCATCGTAAGGATGTGGCAGACTGTGTGTGGCTTGCCATCGTAAGGATGTGGCAGACTGTGTGGGGCTTGCCATCGTAAGGACGTGGCAGACTGTGTGGGGCTTGCCATCGTAAGGATGTGGCAGACTGTGTGGGGCTTGCCATCGTAAGGATGTGGCAGACTGTGTGGGGCTTGCCATCGTAAGGATGTGGCAGACTGTGTGGGGCTTGCCATCGTAAGGACGTGGCAGACTGTGTGGGGCTTGCCATCGTAAGGACGTGGCAGACTGTGTGGGGCTTGCCATCGTAAGGATGTGGCAGACTGTGTGGGGCTTGCCATCGTAAGGATGTGGCAGACTGTGTGGGGCTTGCCATCGTAAGGACGTGGCAGACTGTGTGGGGCTTGACATCGTAAGGATGTGGCAGACTGTGTGGGGCTTGCCATCGTAAGGATGTGGCAGACTGTGTGGGGCTAGCCATCGTAAGGATGTGGCAGACTGTGTGGGGCTTGCCATCGTAAGGACGTGGCAGACTGTGTGGGGCTTGCCATCGTAAGGACGTGGCAGACTGTGTGGGGCTTGCCATCGTAAGGACGTGGCAGACTGTGTGGGGCTTGCCATCGTAAGGATGTGGCAGACTGTGTGGGGCTTGCCATCGTAAGGATGTGGCAGACTGTGTGGAGCTTGCCATCGTAAGGACGTGGCAGACTGTGTGGTGCTTGCCATCGTAAGGATGTGGCAGACTGTGTGGGGCTTGCCATCGTAAGGATGTGGCAGACTGTGTGGGGCTTGCCATCGTAAGGATGTGGCAGACTGTGTGGGGCTTGCCATCATAAGGATGTGGCAGACTGTGTGGGGCTTGCCATCATAAGGATGTGGTAGAGTGTGTGGGGCTTGCCATCGTAAGGATGTGGCAGACTGTGTGGGGCTTGCCATCGTAAGGATGTGGCAGACTGTGTGGGGCTTGCCATCGTAAGGATGTGGCAGACTGTGTGGGGCTTGCCATCGTAAGGACGTGGCAGACTGTGTGGGGCTTGCCATCATAAGGATGTGGCAGACTGTGTGGGGCTTGCCATCGTAAGGATGTGGCAGACTGTGTGGGGCTTGCCATCGTAAGGACGTGGCAGACTGTGTGGGGCTTGCCATCGTAAGGATGTGGCAGACTGTGTGGGGCTTGCCATCGTAAGGACGTGGCAGACTGTGTGGGGCTTGCCATCGTAAGGATGTGGCAGACTGTGTGGGGCTTGCCATCGTAAGGATGTGGCAGACTGTGTGGGGCTTGCCATCATAAGGATGTGGTAGAGTGTGTGTGGCTTGCCATCGTAAGGATGTGGCAGACTGTGTGGGGCTTGCCATCGTAAGGATGTGGCAGACTGTGTGGGGCTTGCCATCGTAAGGATGTGGCAGACTGTGTGGGGCTTGCCATCATAAGGATGTGGCAGACTGTGTGGGGCTTGCCATCATAAGGATGTGGTAGAGTGTGTGGGGCTTGCCATCGTAAGGATGTGGCAGACTGTGTGGGGCTTGCAATCGTAAGGATGTGGCAGACTGTGTGGGGCTTGCCTTCGTAAGGATGTGGCAGACTGTGTGGTGCTTGCCATCGTAAGGATGTAGCAGACTGTGTGGGGCTTGCCATCGTAAGGATTTGGCAGACTGTGTGGGGCTTGCCATCGTAAGGATGTGGCAGACTGTGTGTGGCTTGCCATCGTAAGGATGTGGCAGACTGTGTGGGGCTTGCCATCGTAAGGACGTGGCAGACTGTGTGGGGCTTGCCATCGTAAGGATGTGGCAGACTGTGTGGGGCTTGCCATCGTAAGGATGTGGCAGACTGTGTGGGGCTTGCCATCGTAAGGATGTGGCAGACTGTGTGGGGCTTGCCATCGTAAGGACGTGGCAGACTGTGTGGGGCTTGCCATCGTAAGGACGTGGCAGACTGTGTGGGGCTTGCCATCGTAAGGATGTGGCAGACTGTGTGGGGCTTGCCATCGTAAGGATGTGGCAGACTGTGTGGGGCTTGCCATCGTAAGGACGTGGCAGATTGTGTGGGGCTTGCCATCGTAAGGATGTGGCAGACTGTGTGGGGCTTGCCATCGTAAGGATGTGGCAGACTGTGTGGGGCTAGCCATCGTAAGGATGTGGCAGACTGTGTGGGGCTTGACATCGTAAGGACGTGGCAGACTGTGTGGGGCTTGCCATCGTAAGGACGTGGCAGACTGTGTGGGGCTTGCCATCGTAAGGACGTGGCAGACTGTGTGGGGCTTGCCATCGTAAGGATGTGGCAGACTGTGTGGGGCTTGCCATCGTAAGGATGTGGCAGACTGTGTGGAGCTTGCCATCGTAAGGACGTGGCAGACTGTGTGGTGCTTGCCATCGTAAGGATGTGGCAGACTGTGTGGGGCTTGCCATCGTAAGGATGTGGCAGACTGTGTGGGGCTTGCCATCGTAAGGATGTGGCAGACTGTGTGGGGCTTGCCATCATAAGGATGTGGCAGACTGTGTGGGGCTTGCCATCGTAAGGATGTGGTAGAGTGTGTGGGGCTTGCCATCGTAAGGATGTGGCAGACTGTGTGGGGCTTGCCATCGTAAGGATGTGGCAGACTGTGTGGGGCTTGCCATCGTAAGGATGTGGCAGACTGTGTGGGGCTTGCCATCGTAAGGACGTGGCAGACTGTGTGGGGCTTGCCATCGTAAGGATGTGGCAGACTGTGTGGGGCTTGCCATCGTAAGGATGTGGCAGACTGTGTGGGGCTTGCCATCGTAAGGACGTGGCAGACTGTGTGGGGCTTGCCATCATAAGGATGTGGCAGACTGTGTGGGGCTTGCCATCATAAGGATGTGGTAGAGTGTGTGGGGCTTGCCATCGTAAGGATGTGGCAGACTGTGTGGGGCTTGCCATCGTAAGGATGTGGCAGACTGTGTGGGGCTTGCCTTCATAAGGATGTGGTAGACTGTGTGGGGCTTGCCATCGTAAGGATGTGGCAGACTGTGTGGGGCTTGCCATCGTAAGGATTTGGCAGACTGTGTGGGGCTTGCCATCGTAAGGATGTGGCAGACTGTGTGGGGCTTGCCATCGTAAGGATGTGGCAGACTGTGTGGGGCTTGCCATCGTAAGGATGTGGCAGACTGTGTGGGGCTTACCATCGTAAGGATGTGACAGACTGTGTGGGGCTTACCATCGTAAGGATGTGGCAGACTGTGTGGGGCTTGCCATCATAAGGATGTGGCAGACTGTGTGGGGCTTGCCATCGTAAGGATGTGGCAGACTGTGTGGGGCTTGCCATCGTAAGGATGTGGCAGACTGTGTGGGGCTTGCCATCGTAAGGATGTGGCAGACTGTGTGGGGCTTGCCATCGTAAGGACGTGGCAGACTGTGTGGGGCTTGCCATCATAAGGATGTGGCAGACTGTGTGGGGCTTGCCATCGTAAGGATGTGGCAGACTGTGTGGGGCTTGCCATCGTAAGGACGTGGCAGACTGTGTGGGGCTTGCCATCGTAAGGATGTGGCAGACTGTGTGGGGCTTGCCATCGTAAGGACGTGGCAGACTGTGTGGGGCTTGCCATCGTAAGGATGTGGCAGACTGTGTGGGGCTTGCCATCGTAAGGATGTGGCAGACTGTGTGGGGCTTGCCATCATAAGGATGTGGTAGAGTGTGTGTGGCTTGCCATCGTAAGGATGTGGCAGACTGTGTGGGGCTTGCCATCGTAAGGATGTGGCAGACTGTGTGGGGCTTGCCATCGTAAGGATGTGGCAGACTGTGTGGGGCTTGCCATCATAAGGATGTGGCAGACTGTGTGGGGCTTGCCATCATAAGGATGTGGTAGAGTGTGTGGGGCTTGCCATCGTAAGGATGTGGCAGACTGTGTGGGGCTTGCAATCGTAAGGATGTGGCAGACTGTGTGGGGCTTGCCTTCGTAAGGATGTGGCAGACTGTGTGGTGCTTGCCATCGTAAGGATGTAGCAGACTGTGTGGGGCTTGCCATCGTAAGGATTTGGCAGACTGTGTGGGGCTTGCCATCGTAAGGATGTGGCAGACTGTGTGGGCTTGCCATCGTAAGGATGTGGCAGACTGTGTGGGGCTTGCCATCGTAAGGACGTGGCAGACTGTGTGGGGCTTGCCATCGTAAGGATGTGGCAGACTGTGTGGGGCTTGCCATCGTAAGGATGTGGCAGACTGTGTGGGGCTTGCCATCGTAAGGATGTGGCAGACTGTGTGGGGCTTGCCATCGTAAGGACGTGGCAGACTGTGTGGGGCTTGCCATCGTAAGGACGTGGCAGACTGTGTGGGGCTTGCCATCGTAAGGATGTGGCAGACTGTGTGGGGCTTGCCATCGTAAGGATGTGGCAGACTGTGTGGGGCTTGCCATCGTAAGGACGTGGCAGATTGTGTGGGGCTTGCCATCGTAAGGATGTGGCAGACTGTGTGGGGCTTGCCATCGTAAGGATGTGGCAGACTGTGTGGGGCTAGCCATCGTAAGGATGTGGCAGACTGTGTGGGGCTTGACATCGTAAGGACGTGGCAGACTGTGTGGGGCTTGCCATCGTAAGGACGTGGCAGACTGTGTGGGGCTTGCCATCGTAAGGACGTGGCAGACTGTGTGGGGCTTGCCATCGTAAGGATGTGGCAGACTGTGTGGGGCTTGCCATCGTAAGGATGTGGCAGACTGTGTGGAGCTTGCCATCGTAAGGACGTGGCAGACTGTGTGGTGCTTGCCATCGTAAGGATGTGGCAGACTGTGTGGGGCTTGCCATCGTAAGGATGTGGCAGACTGTGTGGGGCTTGCCATCGTAAGGATGTGGCAGACTGTGTGGGGCTTGCCATCATAAGGATGTGGCAGACTGTGTGGGGCTTGCCATCGTAAGGATGTGGTAGAGTGTGTGGGGCTTGCCATCGTAAGGATGTGGCAGACTGTGTGGGGCTTGCCATCGTAAGGATGTGGCAGACTGTGTGGGGCTTGCCATCGTAAGGATGTGGCAGACTGTGTGGGGCTTGCCATCGTAAGGACGTGGCAGACTGTGTGGGGCTTGCCATCGTAAGGATGTGGCAGACTGTGTGGGGCTTGCCATCGTAAGGATGTGGCAGACTGTGTGGGGCTTGCCATCGTAAGGACGTGGCAGACTGTGTGGGGCTTGCCATCATAAGGATGTGGCAGACTGTGTGGGGCTTGCCATCATAAGGATGTGGTAGAGTGTGTGGGGCTTGCCATCGTAAGGATGTGGCAGACTGTGTGGGGCTTGCCATCGTAAGGATGTGGCAGACTGTGTGGGGCTTGCCTTCATAAGGATGTGGTAGACTGTGTGGGGCTTGCCATCGTAAGGATGTGGCAGACTGTGTGGGGCTTGCCATCGTAAGGATTTGGCAGACTGTGTGGGGCTTGCCATCGTAAGGATGTGGCAGACTGTGTGGGGCTTGCCATCGTAAGGATGTGGCAGACTGTGTGGGGCTTGCCATCGTAAGGATGTGGCAGACTGTGTGGGGCTTACCATCGTAAGGATGTGACAGACTGTGTGGGGCTTACCATCGTAAGGATGTGGCAGACTGTGTGGGGCTTGCCATCATAAGGATGTGGCAGACTGTGTGGGGCTTGCCATCGTAAGGATGTGGCAGACTGTGTGGGGCTTGCCATCGTAAGGATGTGGCAGACTGTGTGGGGCTTGCCATCATAAGGATGTGGCAGACTGTGTGGGGCTTGCCATCATAAGGATGTGGTAGAGTGTGTGGGGCTTGCCATCGTAAGGATGTGGCAGACTGTGTGGGGCTTGCCATCATAAGGATGTGGCAGACTGTGTGGGGCTTGCCATCATAAGGATGTGGTAGAGTGTGTGGGGCTTGCCATCGTAAGGATGTGGCAGACTGTGTGGGGCTTGCCATCGTAAGGATGTGGCAGACTGTGTGGGGCTAGCCATCGTAAGGATGTGGCAGACTGTGTGGGGCTTGCCATCGTAAGGATGTGGCAGACTGTGTGGGGCTTGCCATCGTAAGGATGTGGCAGACTGTGTGGGGCTTGCCATCGTAAGGATGTGGCAGACTGTGTGGGGCTTGCCATCATAAGGATGTGGTAGAGTGTGTGGGGCTTGCCATCGTAAGGATGTGGCAGACTGTGTGGGGCTTGCCATCGTAAGGATGTGGCAGACTGTGTGGGGCTTGCCATCGTAAGGATGTGGCAGACTGTGTGGGGCTTGCCATCATAAGGATGTGGCAGACTGTGTGGGGCTTGCCATCATAAGGATGTGGTAGAGTGTGTGGGGCTTGCCATCGTAAGGATGTGGCAGACTGTGTGGGGCTTGCCATCGTAAGGATGTGGCAGACTGTGTGGGGCTTGCCTTCGTAAGGATGTGGCAGACTGTGTGGGGCTTGCCATCGTAAGGATGTGGCAGACTGTGTGGGGCTTGCCATCGTAAGGATGTGGCAGACTGTGTGTGGCTTGCCATCGTAAGGATGTGGCAGACTGTGTGGGGCTTGCCATCGTAAGGACGTGGCAGACTGTGTGGGGCTTGCCATCGTAAGGATGTGGCAGACTGTGTGGGGCTTGCCATCGTAAGGATGTGGCAGACTGTGTGGGGCTTGCCCTCGTAAGGATGTGGCAGACTGTGTGGGGCTTGCCATCGTAAGGACGTGGCAGACTGTGTGGGGCTTGCCATCGTAAGGACGTGGCAGACTGTGTGGGGCTTGCCATCGTAAGGATGTGGCAGACTGTGTGGGGCTTGCCATCGTAAGGATGTGGCAGACTGTGTGGGGCTTGCCATCGTAAGGACGTGGCAGACTGTGTGGGGCTTGCCATCGTAAGGATGTGGCAGACTGTGTGGGGCTTGCCATCGTAAGGATGTGGCAGACTGTGTGGGGCTAGCCATCGTAAGGATGTGGCAGACTGTGTGGGGCTTGACATCGTAAGGACGTGGCAGACTGTGTGGGGCTTGCCATCGTAAGGACGTGGCAGACTGTGTGGGGCTTGCCATCGTAAGGACGTGGCAGACTGTGTGGGGCTTGCCATCGTAAGGATGTGGCAGACTGTGTGGGGCTTGCCATCGTAAGGATGTGGCAGACTGTGTGGAGCTTGCCATCGTAAGGACGTGGCAGACTGTGTGGTGCTTGCCATCGTAAGGATGTGGCAGACTGTGTGGGGCTTGCCATCGTAAGGATGTGGCAGACTGTGTGGGGCTTGCCATCGTAAGGATGTGGCAGACTGTGTGGGGCTTGCCATCGTAAGGATGTGGCAGACTGTGTGGGGCTTGCCATCGTAAGGATTTGGCAGACTGTGTGGGGCTTGCCATCGTAAGGATGTGGCAGACTGTGTGGGGCTAGCCATCGTAAGGATGTGGCAGAGTGTGTGGGGCTTGCCATCGTAAGGATGTGGCAGACTGTTTGGGGCTTACCATCGTAAGGATGTGGCAGACTGTGTGGGGCTTGCCATCGTAAGGATGTGGCAGACTGTGTGGGGCTTGCCATCGTAAGGATGTGGCAGACTGTGTGGGGCTTGCCATCGTAAGGATGTGGCAGACTGTGTGGGGCTTGCCATCATAAGGATGTGGTAGAGTGTGTGGGGCTTGCCATCGTAAGGATGTGGCAGACTGTGTGGGGCTTGCCATCGTAAGGATGTGGCAGACTGTGTGGGGCTTGCCATCGTAAGGATGTGGCAGACTGTGTGGGGCTTGCCATCATAAGGATGTGGCAGACTGTGTGGGGCTTGCCATCATAAGGATGTGGTAGAGTGTGTGGGGCTTGCCATCGTAAGGATGTGGCAGACTGTGTGGGGCTTGCCATCGTAAGGATGTGGCAGACTGTGTGGGGCTTGCCTTCGTAAGGATGTGGCAGACTGTGTGGGGCTTGCCATCGTAAGGATGTGGCAGACTGTGTGGGGCTTGCCATCGTAAGGATGTGGCAGACTGTGTGTGGCTTGCCATCGTAAGGATGTGGCAGACTGTGTGGGGCTTGCCATCGTAAGGACGTGGCAGACTGTGTGGGGCTTGCCATCGTAAGGATGTGGCAGACTGTGTGGGGCTTGCCATCGTAAGGATGTGGCAGACTGTGTGGGGCTTGCCCTCGTAAGGATGTGGCAGACTGTGTGGGGCTTGCCATCGTAAGGACGTGGCAGACTGTGTGGGGCTTGCCATCGTAAGGATGTGGCAGACTGTGTGGGGCTTGCCATCGTAAGGATTTGGCAGACTGTGTGGGGCTTGCCATCGTAAGGATGTGGCAGACTGTGTGGGGCTTGCCATCGTAAGGATGTGGCAGACTGTGTGGGGCTTGCCATCGTAAGGATGTGGCAGACTGTGTGGGGCTTACCATCGTAAGGATGTGGCAGACTGTGTGGGGCTTGCCATCGTAAGGATGTGGCAGACTGTGTGGGGCTTGCCATCGTAAGGATGTGGCAGACTGTGTGGGGCTAGCCATCGTAAGGATGTGTCAGAGTGTGTGGGGCTTGCCATCGTAAGGATGTGGCAGACTGTGTGGGGCTTGCCATCGTAAGGATGTGGCAGACTGTGTGGGGCTTACCATCGTAAGGATGTGGCAGACTGTGTGGGGCTTGCCATCGTAAGGATGTGTCAGAGTGTGTGGGGCTTGCCATCGTAAGGATGTGGCAGACTGTGTGGGGCTTGCCATCGTAAGGATGTGGCAGACTGTGTGGGGCTTACCATCGTAAGGATGTGGCAGACTGTGTGGGGCTTGCCATCATAAGGATGTGGCAGACTGTGTGGGGCTTGCCATCGTAAGGACGTGGCAGACTGTGTGGGGCTTGCCATCGTAAGGACGTGGCAGACTGTGTGGGGCTTGCCATCGTAAGGACGTGGCAGACTGTGTGGGGCTTGCCATCGTAAGGATGTGGCAGACTGTGTGGGGCTTGCCATCGTAAGGATGTGGCAGACTGTGTGGAGCTTGCCATCGTAAGGACGTGGCAGACTGTGTGGTGCTTGCCATCGTAAGGATGTGGCAGACTGTGTGGGGCTTGCCATCGTAAGGATGTGGCAGACTGTGTGGGGCTTGCCATCGTAAGGATGTGGCAGACTGTGTGGGGCTTGCCATCATAAGGATGTGGCAGACTGTGTGGGGCTTGCCTTCATAAGGATGTGGTAGAGTGTGTGGGGCTTGCCATCGTAAGGATGTGGCAGACTGTGTGGGGCTTGCCATCGTAAGGACGTGGCAGACTGTGTGGGGCTTGCCATCGTAAGGATGTGGCAGACTGTGTGGGGCTTGCCATCGTATTCATGTGGCAGACTGTGTGGGGCTTGCCATCGTAAGGGTGTGGCAGACTGTGTGGGGCTTGCCATCATAAGGATGTGGCAGACTTTGTGGGGCTTGCCATCATAAGGATGTGGTAGAGTGTGTGGGGCTTGCCATCGTAAGGATGTGGCAGACTGTGTGGGGCTTGCCATCGTAAGGATGTGGCAGACTGTGTGGGGCTTGCCATCGTAAGGATGTGGCAGACTGTGTGGGGCTTGCCATCATAAGGATGTGGCAGACTGTGTGGGGCTTGCCTTCATAAGGATGTGGTAGAGTGTGTGGGGCTTGCCATCGTAAGGATGTGGCAGACTGTGTGGGGCTTGCCATCGTAAGGATGTGGCAGACTGTGTGGGGCTTGCCATCATAAGGATGTGGCAGACTGTGTGGGGCTTGCCATCGTAAGGATGTGGCAGACTGTGTGGGGCTTGCCATCGTAAGGATTTGGCAGACTGTGTGGGGCTTGCCATCGTAAGGATGTGGCAGACTGTGTGGGGCTAGCCATCGTAAGGATGTGGCAGAGTGTGTGGGGCTTGCCATCGTAAGGATGTGGCAGACTGTGTGGGGCTTACCATCGTAAGGATGTGGCAGACTGTGTGGGGCTTGCCATCGTAAGGATGTGGCAGACTGTGTGGGGCTTGCCATCGTAAGGATGTGGCAGACTGTGTGGGGCTTGCCATCGTAAGGATGTGGCAGACTGTGTGGGGCTTGCCATCGTAAGGATGTGGCAGACTGTGTGGTGCTTGCCATCGTAAGGACGTGGCAGACTGTGTGGGGCTTGCCATCGTAAGGACGTGGCAGACTGTGTGGGGCTTGCCATCGTAAGGACGTGGCAGACTGTGTGGGGCTTGCCATCGTAAGGATGTGGCAGACTGTGTGGGGCTTACCATCGTAAGGATGTGGCAGACTGTGTGGGGCTTGCCATCGTAAGGATGTGGCAGACTGTGTGGGGCTTGCCATCGTTTGGATGTGGCAGACTGTGTGGGGCTTGCCATCGTAAGGATGTGGCAGACTGTGTGGGTCTTGCCTTCATAAGGATGTGGCAGACTGTGTGGGGCTTGCCATCGTAAGGATGTGGCAGACTGTGTGGGGCTTGCCATCGTAAGGATGTGGCAGACTGTGTGGGGCTTGCCATCGTAAGGCTGTGGCAGACTGTGTGGGGCTTGCCATCGTAAGGATGTGGCAGACTGTGTGGGGCTTGCCATCGTAAGGATGTGGCAGACTGTGTGGTGCTTGCCATCGTAAGGACGTGGCAGACTGTGTGGGGCTTGCCATCGTAAGGATTTGGCAGACTGTGTGGGGCTTGCCATCGTAAGGACGTGGCAGACTGTGTGGGGCTTGCCATCGTAAGGACGTGGCAGACTGTGTGGGGCTTGCCATCGTAAGGACGTGGCAGACTGTGTGGGGCTTGCCATCATAAGGACGTGGCAGACTGTGTGGGGCTTGCCATCGTAAGGCAACCATTCTCTTGGCTGCTGTTAGGCCGGTAAGCCAAATCCTCCTCTGCCCATATGTTATGTTCATTGAACAGTCATCATTAAGTAGTAGCACATCGGAAAGACTACGTAACGACGTTGCTCAACAGTGTACACATACTCCACGTTCAATTATAATGTCTGGTTCGATCTACGTCACTGACGTGAGGAATCCCAGACGTGGTTACCAGATCTGTCTAAATGGTACTTTCTATTTTTGTATCGTCTCTGTCCCCAAACTGACGTGAAAAACCTTCCTCTTGGGTAGCAGCATAACATTACTGTCTGTATTTTAAAACTTTAAATTATTTACAAACTTATTACACAATTGTAGTGTGGAGTGCCTCCATTGCATAATTGATAATCTTAGTATTTAACTAAAGGTCTTAATTACATTTCCTGCTAAATAGAGCTTAGAGTAATACAACAGGGAATAGCTTAAATTATCCCATTTGAATGACAGGGAAAGTGTTCCTGTAGTGTATAGTAGGCTATACGTATAGAAAATGAGGAGTTTCCCTGTATAGAGCCACGCTATTGTTATTTACTGCTGCTCTTTAATTATTTGTTATTCTTATCTCTTACCTTTTTAAAATTTAAATGTTCGTTTTTTCTTAAAACTGCACTGTTGGTTAGGGGCCTGTCAGTAAGCATTTCACTGTAAGGTCGACCTACACCTGTTTTTGTTCGGCGCACGTGACAAATCAAATTTGATTTGAAATGATCATAGAGAACACGTTGATATCGCCCCATGAAGGTCTAAGGATGTGTCTATTGATGTGAGAACAGTATTTACAGTGCAGGTTTTGAACATGCATCAACTCTTTTGTTCCAATCACATTATACACTAATGAGGATACCTTATAACAATGGCCTAGCAATCACATTATACACTAATGAGGATACCTTATAACAATGGCCGAACAATCACATTATACACTAATGAGGATACCTTATAACAATGGCCTAGCAATCACATTATACACTAATGAGGATACCTTATAACAATGGCCGAACAATCACATTATACACTAAGGAGGATACCTTATAACAATGGCCGAACAATCACACTATACACTAATGAGGATACCTTATAACAATGGCCTAGCAATCACATTATACACTAAGGAGGATACCTTATAACAATGGCCTAGCAATCACATTATACACTAATTAGGATACCTTGTAACAATGGCCTAGCAATCACATTATACACTAAGGAGGACACCTTATAACAATGGCCGAACAATCACATTATACACTAAGGAGGATACCTTATAACAACGGCCGAACAATCACATTATACACTAATGAGGATACCTTATAACAATGGCCTAGCAATCACATTATACACTAATGAGGATACCTTATAACAATGGCCGAACAATCACATTATACACTAAGGAGGATACCTTATAACAATGGCCGAACAATCACATTATACACTAATGAGGATACCTTATAACAATGGCCTAGCAATCACATTATACACTAAGGAGGACACCTTATAACAATGGCCTAGCAATCGCATTATACACTAATGAGGATACCTTATAACAATGGCCGAACAATCACATTATACACTAAGGAGGATACCTTATAACAATGGCCGAACAATCACATTATACACTAAGGAGGATACCTTGTAACAATGGCCGAACAATCACATTATACACTAAGGAGGATACCTTATAACAATGGCCTAGCAATCACATTATACACTAAGGAGGACACCTTATAACAATGGCCTAGCAATCACATTATACACTAAGCAGGATACCTTATAACAATGGCCGAACAATCACATTATACACTAAGGAGGATACCTTATAACAATGGCCGAGCAATCACATTATACACTAATGAGGATACCTTATAACAATGGCCTAGCAATCACATTATACACTAAGGAGGACACCTTATAACAATGGCCTAGCAATCACATTATACAATAAGGAGGACACCTTATAACAATGGCCTAGCAATCACATTATACACTAAGGGGGATACCTTATAACAATGGCCTAGCAATCACATTATACACTAAGGAGGACACCTTATAACAATGGCCTAGCAATCACATTATACACTAAGGAGGACACCTTATAACAATGGCCGAGCAATCACATTATACACTAAGGAGGATACCTTATAACAATGGCCTAGCAATCACATTATACACTAAGGAGGATACCTTATAACAATGGCCTAGCAATCACATTATACACTAAGGAGGACACCTTATAACAATGGCCTAGCAATCACATTATACACTAAGGAGGATACCTTATAACAATGGCCTAGCAATCACATTATACACTAAGGAGGATACCTTATAACAATGGCCTAGCAATCACATTATACACTAAGGAGGATACCTTATAACAATGGCCTAGCAATCACATTATACACTAAGGAGGACACCTTATAACAATGGCCTAGCAATCACATTATACAATAAGGAGGACACCTTATAACAATGGCCTAGCAATCACATTATACACTAAGGGGGATACCTTATAACAATGGCCTAGCAATCACATTATACACTAAGGAGGACACCTTATAACAATGGCCTAGCAATCACATTATACACTAAGGAGGACACCTTATAACAATGGCCGAGCAATCACATTATACACTAAGGAGGATACCTTATAACAATGGCCTAGCAATCACATTATACACTAAGGAGGATACCTTATAACAATGGCCTAGCAATCACATTATACACTAAGGAGGACACCTTATAACAATGGCCTAGCAATCACATTATACACTAAGGAGGATACCTTATAACAATGGCCTAGCAATCACATTATACACTAAGGAGGATACCTTATAACAATGGCCTAGCAATCACATTATACACTAAGGAGGATACCTTATAACAATGGCCTAGCAATCACATTATACACTAAGGAGGATACCTTATAACAATGGCCTAGCAATCACATTATACACTAAGGAGGATACCTTATAACAATGGCCTAGCAATCACATTATACACTAAGGAGGATACCTTATAACAATGGCCTAGCAATCACATTATACACTAAGGAGGATACCTTATAACAACGGCCTAGCAATCACATTATACACTAAGGAGGATACCTTATAACAATGGCCGAACAATCACATTATACACTAAGGAGGATACCTTATAACAATGGCCTAGCAATCACATTATACACTAAGGAGGATACCTTATAACAATGGCCGAACAATCACATTATACACTAAGGAGGACACCTTATAACAATGGCCTAGCAATCACATTATACACTAATGAGGATACCTTATAACAATGGCCTAGCAATCACATTTGCCATTTTTTGGAGCGGCACAAGCTCTTGCCAAGCTCTTTGACACGAAGAACACTAAAGACTGAACGACCTTATGGAGTAGGAGTAGGTTTAGGATTGAGCTCCAGCGCTGCAATCCTCTGTCAGCCTTCTCTATATCTGACTGGGACAGCAGTATAAATGCATTCAGTCTGAACCAGGAGACATCTCAACTGAACATCAAGTTACAAAGCCATGAACAGACTTGGGATGGGCCCTGCTAGAGCAAAAGGGCTACTCCTAAGGATGTTTTTCGACTATCTAATGTACCAGAACAATACCCGTGTAACATTTGAGATTTTTGAGATTATTCATGCTTTCGTAATACTACTAAAGCAGCAATCTACTACAGTACAGTATGTAAGGCTTGACTCAGCATGATCTCCAATGTCTCAGCATGCCACTGTACTTTCTCTGAACTTCCAGTATGATGTACCAAGGACACCTCTGACAGTTAGGAGCTTTTTCATGCAATTATAATGACACAGGGAAATGTGTACAAAGCACATGTCATGACGTTGGCCTGGGGGGTTGGTTTGTGACAGTCATAAATACCTCTTCCCCCCCTTTTTCCTCTCTCTACCCTACTGAGGTTACATTTGCAAAACCCTTGGTTAACATAGAGATTCTGGGAACATCAGAAGGTGGGGAAATGAACTATATTCTGTTAATCCGAACAATTGAACATATGTGGTGGTACTTAATGAATATGATGTCAGTTCGTTTGTCATCTGAGACATACTCATCAATGATAAGATGACAAACTCTACAGTGGAAAGTCTACACATCAGAGTTATCGGATTCACATGGAATTATTGTTCAATTTAAATGTTTGAAAATGAAATGATTTGTGATGGGATGAAATGTGATTTTAGCTTCTAAAATGTGACATTTGGGTTTTCATAAGTTAGGGCTGCTCAATCAGTGGCCCTCCCCTGTGAAGGGACAAGGGCTATAAAACTGTTCAAACACGCCCTCTTCTCCCTTCCTATATAAAGCCTTGACGACAACAGAACTTCCTGTTCCGATGAGGTAGGATGATGATCCTATGTCAGAATGGTTCAGAAAATAACTACAGGACGAAGCCAACATCAGCAGGAGCTTTGGTTGCGAATGGTATGAAGTTTGAACTCTTATTCACTACAGAAATGATACCTCCTAGCTGTTGAGTTAGCGACCGCAGCTGCAACCGCAGGTTAGGAAGGAACAGACAGAGTATCCCGTCTATCAGGCAACGACGTTACTACAACGTAACCAATTGACAACCAGAGACATTATTCAAAGGACAGAGGACTCTGGCAACACGGCCTTCCATCTACCACCAATCTACTGAATCGCAGCTCAAAGTAAATATTTATTGCATTTTCCTTTTCCAGATGGGCGGTAATTTAGAATGCATAAGATACTGTATTTATGATAGCACAGCTTCGCCTTTGTTCCTGTCTTCCCGCTCTTTCACTCAAACCCCGCCCCTTTTCCTTTGTGTAACAAGCCGTCATATCTGCTCCACCCGCTAGGGACGTTTTCCTATGACGTCATTTGTAATCAAGTTATGATTTAATTATGTGTATGTGAATTATGTGTGATAAGTTAGGTATTTAGTAAATAAATGATTAAACCCAATTTTGTATTTTTGATTCAAATTGTTAGCCAGGGTTCTTGCAGATAACCAAGAATATACAACTTTCAGATTATGAAGTTGAAGTAAAATGAAGATTAATGTTGATTGCTATTGATGTAAAATATTACTAGGTCTTTAAGAGTTTATTCGGAAGATAACAGCTCTATAAATATTATTTTGTGATGCCTGACTCTCTAGTTAATTACATTTACATGATTAGCTCAATCAGGTGATATTAATTACGGAGAAATTATTTTATAGAATAGCGTGTTTTATCATTTAATCCGGCATAGCCAAAGACACGACACACACACTACTCTCTATTTGACATATGTGGAATTTGAAGCTGTGTAGCCAGGGCTCCTGAGTGGCGCAGTGGTCTAACACACTGCATCTCAGTGCAAGAGGCATCACTGCAGTACCTGGTTTGAATTCAGGCTGCATCACATCTGGCTGTGATTGGGAGTCCCATAGGGCAGCGCACAACTGGCCCAGCGTCATCTAGATTTGGCCAGGGTAGGCCGTCATTGTAAATAAGAATTTGTTCTTAATTACCTCGTGGAACTACCCATCCCGGATCCAGGTGAATTGTCATCAACTACACTAATTAGCATAGCGCAACGGCCAAATAATCTTACTAGAAAATATTCATATTCATGAAATCACAACGAAATTACAACGAAACACAGTTTAGCCTTTTGTTAATCACCCTGTCGTCTCAGATTTTGAAATTATGCTTTACAGCCAAAGCAAGACAAGCGTTTGTGTAAGTTCATCGATAGCCTAGCATAGCATTATGTCCAGCAAGCAGCAGGAAGCTTGGTCACGAAAGTCAGAAAAGCAATCAAATTAACCGTTTACCTTTGATGATCTTCAGATGTTTTCACTGACGAGACTCCCAGTTAGACAGCAAATGTTCCTTTTGTTCCATAAAGATTATTTTTATACCCAAAATACCTCCGTTTGTTTGTCACTTATGTTGAGAAATCCACCGGAAATAGCGGTCACGACAACGGCGAAAAAAAATCCAAATTACATCCATAATATCGACAGAATTATGGCAAACGTTTTTTATAATCAATCCTCAAAATGACTACCTCTGTCTTTTACGCTAGAATCACTCTGAAAGCCCTCAGCTGGCCACTTACGCAATGTAGTCATTTACTCTCATTCTTCAACATCAAGGTGTAAAACTACGTCAAAATGCTGTAGACAGGGAATATGTAGAAAAAGGAATCTGGTTGATATCCCTTTCAATAGCCAAAAAGGGTGCATAGGAACACAACGGTTTCAAAACAAGAGGCACTAACTGATTGGATTTTCCTCAGGGTTTTGCCCGCAACATCAGTTCTGTTATACTCACAGACAATATTTTGACAGTTTTGGAAACTTTATAGTGTTTTCTATCCTAAGCTGTCAATTATACGCATATTCTAGCATCTGGTCCTGAGCAATAAGCAGTTTACTTTGGGAATGTTATTTTTCCAAAAATAAAAATAGTGCCCCCTAGTTTCAAGAGGTTTTAACTGACTTGCCTAGTTAAATAATGGTAAAATAGCTAGGTTATATATAGTTATACTGTGTATATATACAGTAGATGTGTCTAGATATCAGGGTTGTAACTTTTGTTTTAGAAGTGGGGGGTGGGGGGGCATGACCTGGCGGGCCTTTCACTGTAATCTTTGCATTCACACACCATTCACACAGCCATTCACACAGCTTTTAGCACATCACCCCTACTCCGAGGTGTCCGTGTGGTCCTAAATTCATCCACTAAAACCTCTAAACAGCCTAAGGCATTCGAATGGTCATAAAGCATACCGCCTCGCAGTGAAATTATAAAACAAGGAGGGTGGACAAAAAGGCATTTTCTGAAAGCCGGGTGGGTCATGCCCCAACACCCCCCCTGTCCCTAGTGGATGTTCCGCCCCTGGTAGATAAAGCTGTATAATATAATGGTGATATCCTAAATGTATCTGGAATATAATGCTGATAGCAAGATACTTACGATAGATATAACTGTATTCTTAATTTTACATGGATGAGTACAGTGAAAAGTGTTTCTTGCAAGCTCCAAACATCAGCAACGCAATGTCAATGTGGCTCTAACCATAGATTTCAAAATGCGAGAAAAAAAATCATAATAAATAAGAAGAACATGAGAAAGTTAAGAGGCTATACAGATATAACTGTATTCTATAATAGATATAACTGTATTATATGGTAGATATAACTGTATTCTATGATATATATATAAAACTGTATTATATAATATATATATATATATATATATATATATATATATACATAACTGTATTCAACGATAGATATAACTGTTTTCTACGATATATATATAAAACTGTATTATATAATATATATATATATATATATATATATATATATATATATATATATATATATATATATACATAACTGTATTCAACGATAGATATAACTGTTTTCTACGATATATATATAAAACTGTATTATATAATATATATATATATATATACATAACTGTATTCAACGATAGATATAACTGTTTTCTACGATATATATAACTGTAACGGCTTTCGTGCGGTGAAAGAGAGTCGGACCAAAATGCAGAGTGTAGATTGCGATCCATGTTTAATGAACAAAATGTAACACGAATCTAAATACAAACACTACAAAACAAAGAACGTAACGAAAACCGAAAGAGCCTATACTAGTGTAAACTAACACAGATACAGGAACAAGGACACTAAGGACAATCACCCACGAAACACACAAAGAATATGGCTGCCTAAATATGGTTCCCAATCAGAGACAACGATAATCACCTGACTCTGATTGAGAACCGCCTCAGGCAGCCATAGACTAACGCTAGACATCCCACAAAACCCCAAGACAAAAACACACCACAATAACCCATGTCACACCCTGGCCTGACCGAATAAATGAAGAATAAATATAATATATTTCGACCAGGGCGTGACAATAACTGTATTCTCTGGTATATATATATATATATATATATATAACTGTATTCTCTGGTATATATATATACCTGTATTCTCTGGTGTATATATATATAACTGTATTCTCTGGTGTATATATATATATACAAAACTGTATTCTATGCTCTATATATATAACTGTATTCTATGCTAGATGTAACTGTACTATATTATAGATATAACTGTATTCTAGTATATATAAATAACTGTATTCTAGGATATATATATAACTGTATTATACGCTAGATTTAACTGTACTATATGATAGATATAACTGTATTCTTCGATATATATATATATACACAGTGGGGAGAACAAGTATTTCATACACGGCCGATTTTGCAGGTTTTCCAACTTACAAAGCATGTAGAGGTCTGTAATTTTGATCATAGGTACACTTCAACTGTGAGAGACGGAATCTAAAACAAAAATCCAGAAAAATCACATTGTATGATTTTTCAGTAAAAAAAATATATTCAGCAGGCCACAAATGTGCATGTGTCTGCTCAAATGGTCAGAAACAGACTCCATGAGGGTGGTATGAGGTCCGGCGTCCACAGGTGGGGGTTGTGCTTACAGAGAACACCAAGATTGGCAAATTCGCCACTGGCGCCCTGTGCTCTTCACAGATGAAAGCAGGTTCACACTGAGCACATGTGACAGACGTGACAGAGTCTGGAGACGCCGTGGAGAACGTTCTGCTGCCTGCCACACTCCAGCATGACCAGTTTGGCGATGGGTCAGTCATGGTGTGGGGTGGCATTTCTTTGGGGGGCTGCACAGCCCTCCATGTGCTCGCCAGAGGTAGCCTGACTGCCATTAGGTACCGAGATGAGATCCTCAGACCCCTTGTGAGACCATATGCTGGTGCGGTTGGCCCTGGGTTCCTCCTAATACAAGACAATGCTAGACCTCATGTGGCTGCAGTGTGTCAGCAGTTCCTGCAAGAGGAAGGCATTGATGCTATGGACTGGCCCGCCCGTTCCCCAGACCTGAATCCAATTGAGCACATCTGGGACATTATGTCTCGCTCCATCCACCAACGCCACGTTGCACCACAGACTGTCCAGGAGTTGGCGGACGTTTTGGTCCAGGTCTGGGAGGAGATCCCTCAGGAATCCATCCGCCACCTCATCAGGAGCATGCCCAGGCGTTGTAGGGAGGTCATACAGGCACGTGGAGGCCACACACACTACTGAGCCTCATTTTGACTTGTTTTAAGGACATTACATCAAAGTTGGATCTGCCTGTAGTTTGGTTTTCCCCTTTAATTTAGAGTGTGACTCCAAATCCAGACCTCCATGGGTTGATGAATGCGATTTCCATTGATAATTTTTGTGAGATTTTGTTGTCAGCACATTCAACTATGTTAAGAAAAAAGTATTTAATAAGAATATTTCATTCATTCAGATCTAGGATGTGCTATTTTAGTGTTCCCTTTATTTTTTAACCAGTGTATATATGTATAACTGTATTCTATATATATATATATATATATATATATATATATATATATATATATATATATATATATATATAACTGTATTCCATGGTAGATATAATTGCATTCTATGATAGATATAACTGTATTATATGATTGGTATATATATAGCAATATACATATATAAATACATATATACATATATATATTCAACGATATATCATATAATACAGTTGTATATATATATATATATATAACTGCATTCTATGGTAGGTATAACTGTATTCTATGCTCTATATATTTAACTGTATTCTATGTTAGGTATAACTGTATTCTATGCTCTATATATTTAACTGTATTTGATGGTAGGTATAACTGTATTCTATGATAGATATAGCTGTATTCTATGATAGAGAACTGTATTCTATGATAGATATAACTGAATTCTATGGTAGATATAACTGTATTCTATGGTAGATATAACTGTATTATATGATGCATTCTATAATAGACATAACTGTACTCTATGATTGATTGATATATATATATATATATATATATATATATATATATATATATATATATATATATATATATTTAACTGTATTCTATGATAGATATAACTGTATTCAATGATAGATATAACTGTCCACAACCTGTCCACAACCTCAAACAGTCACACTCCAAACTCCACTATGGCCAAGACCAAAGAGCTGTCAAAGGACATCAGAAACAAAGTTGTAGACCTGCACCAGGCTGGGAAGACTGAATCTGCAATAGGTATGCAGCATGTTTTGAAGAAATCAACTGTGGGAGCAATTATTAGGAAATGGAAGACATACAAGACCACTGATAATCTCCCTCGATCTGGGGCTCCACGCAAGATCTCACACCATGGGGTCAAAATGATCACAAGAACGGTGAGCAAAAATCCCAGAACCACACGGGGGGACCTAGTGAATGACCTGCAGAGAGCTGGGACCAAAGTAACAAAGCCTACCATCAGTAACACACAATGCCACCAGGGACTCAAATCCTGCAGTGCCAGACGTGTCCCCTTGCTTAAGCCAGTACATGTCCAGGCCCGTCTGAAGTTTGCTAGAGAGCATTTGGATGATCCAGAAGAAGATTGGGAGAATGTCATATGGTCAGATGAAACCAAAATATTACTTTTTGGTAAAAACTCAACTCGTCTTGTTTGGAGGACAAAGAATGCTGAGTTGCTTCCAAAGAACACCATACCTACTGTGAAGCATGGGGGTGGAAACATCATGCTTTGGGGCTGTTTTTCTGCAAAGGGACCAGGATGACTGAACCATGTAAAGGAAAGAATGAATGGGGCCATGTATTGTGAGATTTTGAGTGAAAACCTCCTTCCATCAGCAAGGGCATTGAAGATGAAACGTGGCTGGGTCTTTCAGCATGACAATGATCCCAAACACACCGCCCGGGAACGAAGGAGTGGCTTCGTAAGAAGCATTTCAAGGTCCTGGAGTGGCCTAGCCAGTCTCCAGATCTCAACCCCATAGAAAATCTTTGGAGGGAGTTGAAAGTCTGTGTTGCCCAGCAACAGCCCCAAAACATCACTGCTCTAGAGGAGATCTGCATGGAGGAATGGGCCAAAATACCAGCAACAGTGTGTGAAAACCTTGTGAAGACTTACAGAAAACGTTTGACCTCTGTCATTGCCAACAAAGGGTATATAACAAAGTATTTACATAAACTTTTGTTATTGACCAAATACTTATTTTCCATCATAATTTGGAAATAAATTCATTAAAAATCCTACAATGTGATTTTCTGGATTTTTTTTTTTTTCTCATTTCGTCTGTCATAGTTGAAGTGTACCTGTGATGAAAATTACAGGCCTCTCTCATCTTTTTAAGTGGGAGAACTTGCACAATTGTTTGCTGACTAAATACATTTTTGCCCCACTGTATATATATATATGTATATATATATATAACTGTATTATATAATAAATATAACTGTATATGTAGTACTGCGGATGTAGTGGTGATATCTTCTCAATGTTGATGAATGGTGCAGTGCTATGAACATCAATGCTGGTGGAGGGAAGAGATTTAAGGGTTCCTGGTGCGCTCAGTTGCCTGCACAGTATTTCCTAATTAAAGCAGCTAGCAAGGCGACTTGGTTTTAGCACAGTATAGCAATAAATCACTGGGTCTCTCAGGTGCATCCCCTCCCTCCCTCCCTCCCTCCCTCCCTCCCTCCCCCTCCCTCCCTCCCTCCCTCCCTCCCCCTCCCTCCCTCCCTCCCTCCCTCCCTCCCTCCCTCCCTCCCTCCCTCCCTCCCTCCCTCCCTCCCTCCCTCCCTCCTTCTTCCCTCTCCTACTCACTGGCATTTCACTATCACACAAACTGATTTAGTTTCCCTTGATATTTCCTGGAGGAGGAGGAAACTGCATGGATGCAGCGTTGCAGGATGCAGCGAAAAGTGGCAAAATGCTTCTGAAAGAGGATGGCAATTGGTTAGACTAGCTCCTCTGGTTAGACTAGCTCCTCTGGTTAGACTAGCTCCTCTGGTTAGACTAGCTCCTCTGGTTAGACTAGCTCCTCTGGTTAGACGAGCTCCTCTGGTTAGGCTAGCTCCTCTGGTTAGACTAGCTCCTCTGGTTAGACTAGCTCCTCTGGTTAGACTAGCTCCTCTGGTTAGACTAGCTCCTCTGGTTAGACTAGCTTCTCTGGTTAGACTAGCTCCTCTGGTTAGACTAGCTCCTCTGGTTAGACTAGCTCCTCTGGTTAGACGAGCTTCTCTGGTTAGACTAGCTCCTCTGGTTAGACTAGCTCCTCTGGTTAGACTAGCTCCTCTGGTTAGACTAGCTCCTCTGGTTAGACGAGCTTCTCTGGTTAGACTAGCTCCTCTGGTTAGACTAGCTCCTCTGGTTAGACGAGCTCCTCTGGTTAGACTAGCTCCTCTGGTTAGACTAGCTTCTCTGGTTAGACTAGCTCCTCTGGTTAGACTAGCTCCTCTGGTTAGACTAGCTTCTCTGGTTAGACTAGCTCCTCTGGTTAGACTAGCTCCTCTGCGGTCTAAAATGCAACCAATGGTGTCGGGCCTTCTTTCTCAGTTGCCTTCCCCACCAAGTGGAGCCAATTGGAATATTTAGGTTTAGAGAATCAAAATACGAGAAATTCATATGTTGATGCATACTTCTGTTTGTTGTTGTTTGTTTTACTTAACCGAATATTTATTTTGGTTCCAGAATCTGTTTTGTTTATGTCACCTTGCAAAAGGGTATTTTGCCGTTTTCTGATGTGCAATGAAAAAAATACGATAATTTGGTGTCAAGTCAAGAAACACAGTCGTTAACAAACTAAAGTGATTTAATGTGGGCATGTTAGGGTAATGTGGTTCAGTATCTGACCCCCCCACCCCATCCACCCACCCGAGCACGGCTGCATTGCAGAAAGAGAGAAAAGGATGAAAACCCTTGTAAACCGCTGCCAAATTCAAAATGAAAAATGACAGCTTTTTAAAAGTCATTTCGTCTCCCCCTGATGCCAAAGCGATTGCGGTACACGTACAATGCCACTGTATTGATGGGTACGGAGGAGACGTACAGCTCTTTCAGGGAAAACGCATTATCTCCACTCTAACTCTGATGCTGATGTCTTAGAGGGGCCTCATATGACGGCATGAATGCTAATAAGCTTTTTATATTGATCAAATCGCAGAGTGGAGAGGTCTGCTTTCTGAACACCAAAATGTAGCTTACTTTGCTACGGTACACTGTTGAAACGTGAGCGAATTATGAGTTAAATTCAGGCAAGAAAACCTCTAATTCAAACTGTATGTATAGGAGGACTTTTAACAGCTAAATGTACAGTCGTGGCCAAATGTTTTGAGAATGACACAAATATTAATTTTCACAAAGTCTGCTGCCTCACTTTGTATGATGTCAATTTGCATATACTCCAGAATGTTATGAAGAGTGATCAGATGAATTGCAAAGTCACTCTTTGCCATGCAACTGAACTGAGTCCACCCCCAAAAACATTTCCACTGCATTTCAGCCCTGCCACAAAAGGACCAGCTGACATCATGTCAGTGATTCTCTCGTTAACACAGGTGTGAGTGTTGATGAGAACAAGGCTGGAGATCACTCTGTCATGCTGATTGAGTTTGAATAACAGACTGGAAGCTTCAAAAGGAGGGTGGTGCATGGAATCATTGTTATTCCTCTGTCAACCATGGTTACCTGCAAGGAAACATGTGCCATCATCATTGCTTTGCACAAAAAGGGCTTCACAGGCAAGGATATTGCTGCCAGTAAGATTGCACCTAAATCATTTATCGGATCATCAAGAACTTAAAGGAGAGCAGTTCAATTGTTGTGAAGAAGGCTTCAGGGCACCCAAGAAAGTGCAGCAAGCGCCAGGACTGTCTCCTAAAGTTGACTCAGCTGCGGGATCGGGGCACCACCAGTACAGAGCTTGCTCAGGAATGGCAGCAGGCAGGTGTGAGTGCATCTGCACACACAGTGAGGCGAAGACTTTTGGAGGATGGCCTGGTGTCAAGAAGGGCAGCAAAGAAACCACCTCTCTCCAGGAAAAACAGGGACAGACTGATATTCTGCAAAAGGTACAGGGATTGGACTGCTGGGGACTGGGGTAAAGTCCTTTTCTCTGATGAATCGCCTTTCCGATTGTTTGGGGATCCCGGAAAAAAGCTTGTGCGGAGAAGACAAGGTGAGCGCTACCATCAGTCCTGTGTCAGGCCAACAGTAAAGCATCCTGAGACCATTCATGTATGGGGTTGCTTCTCAGCCAAGGGAGTGGGCTCACTCACAATTTTGCCTAAGAACACATCCTCCAAGAGCAACTTCTCCCAACCATCCAGGAACAGTTTGGTGACAAACAATACCTTTTCCAGCATGATGGAGCACCTTGCCATAAGGCAAAAGTGATAACTTAGTGCCTCGGGGAATAAAACATCGATATTCTAGGTCCATGGCCAGGAAACTCCCCAGACCTTAATCCCATTGAGAACTTGTGGTCAATCCTCAAGAGGCAGGTGGACAAACAAAAACCCACAAATTCTGACAAACTCCAAGCATTGATTATGCAAAAATAGGTTGCCATCATGTGACCCAGAAGTTAATTGACAGCATGCCAGAACGGATTGCAGAGGTCTTGAAAACGCAGGGTCAACACTGCAAATATTGACTCTTTGAATCAACTTCATGTAATTGTCAATAAAAGCATTTGACACTTATGAAATGCTTGTAATTATATGTCAGTATTACATAGTAACATCTGCCAAAAATATCTAAAGTCACTGAAGCAGCAAACTTTGTGGAAATTAAAATTTGTGTCATTCTCAAAATTTTTGGCCACGACTGTACTGTAGCTTACTTTCCCTTGACTATAGCGACTGAAATCGTGGACGTGAAAGATTGATGAATTAAGTGTGAGGCAGTGAGTAAAAATGATAGCTGAAATGTATCTTACTTTGCCTAGCGACTGAACACGGTATGAGATAAATGTAACATTTTGAGACGTTAAGACAACCAGTGAGGGAGAACATTAACACGGTCGGAAGCTTAGTATGCCTGTATCTACATTATGAAAGAATGGGAAAGTATGAACGAGAAGATAAATTCAATTAGTAAAAACTACATTATTAATAAGGAGAGTAAAGACATCATGATGCGTAGATGAATATGTCTAGGTAATGCCCTCACAGTTTGGTGCCTGATAGACGATTCACTCAAGTTCAAACATGTGGACTGAACGCAAGGAGAGAGTTCATCATCATCAAACACAAATGCTCTTTATATGTTCTGATCCTGAACTAAAAGCTGAGCAAACCGATTAAAACGCTGTGTGCTGTATATCTAATATCTCCATCTTTCACTAGTCAATTATCCTCTGAGAGTTAGTTCTCTGTTACACCTGCAGGGAGAGTTGGTAGGTGTTCGGCCACAAGGAAATGGGACGACAACAACATCAGTGTCAGAGGCCTACATGGCTTTTCTTTGACCTTTCCATTGTGGATTGTTATCTGAAGAAAATCACAGTGGATTGTATGTGTAGTGTGAATGTCAGCAGACAGTTTGTATCTACAGTATGAACGCCATGAAGTAATAAATACTCAACCCAGAGTCCTTTCCCTGTCAAAATA
This sequence comes from Oncorhynchus masou masou, assembly GCF_036934945.1. Lineage (NCBI taxonomy): Eukaryota > Metazoa > Chordata > Actinopteri > Salmoniformes > Salmonidae > Oncorhynchus > Oncorhynchus masou. Next base: position 85,976,768 of record NC_088243.1, read on the forward strand.
TCGTGTTTCATACCTGGATGCTACTAAACCTTACAGTGCGTGTTAACATTTACTTTGTTTAATAACATCGGAGTAAAACAAGCTTATATTTTTGGGTTCTGATGGGGTACGACCGTTGAACTAAGCTCATGAGACATTTATAAGTTCTATTCTTTAATAATCAATGGGTACGTATCATTCATTTATAAGTCCAAAAATGGGAGGTAGCAACTGCAGATTGTCCCTCTAACATCACTGTGAGGCTCCACTACGGCCATCACTGTGAGGCTCCACTACGTCCATCACTGTGAGGCGCCACTACGGCCATTATAAACCTGCTGAGGGAGGCAAAGATAGGGTTGTTTGGAATAGAGACGTTCTCAGGTATTACCACCCTCCTATTTATCCTGTTAGTCTAAGTGTAAAGGTGTAAATTGCAGCTGTACAAGCCTACGTCGCAAGCGACAACCTATTTCCTATGTAGTGCACTACTTTGACCAGGCCCTGTGGGCTCAGGTCAAAATTAGTGCACTCCTGTATGTGGAGTAGAGGATGCCATTTGGGACATGCCAAAGTCTATTATATTTTCCCGTGTGACCCTTCTGGCAGCGCCTCGCCTGCAGCAGGAAAACTGTGAACACCCCTACGGTCAGCACACCTGTCCATAACGGACACTAATCCAAACTTTGACTTGGGGCTAATTGTATGGATAAATCCAATCCATTCAATGTATTGCAGTGCACTCGTGAACCAAGGAAGGGGTCTCCCATGGGATTAGGGAGATGGTAGGGTAGAGGGGGGTAATCTTGTCTGAAAGGAAAATAATGCCTTTCATAGACAAATGGCACTGGGAAATAATATTAACTGGCCAATCATATGAAGACTGGAATGGCTGATAGATAATCCTATCGATCTGGTGACCTCCCTTCCATCACAACATCCCTATACTCCTCCATCCCTCTATCCCACTCTATGGGCCACTCTATGGGCCACTCTATGGGCCACTCTATGGGCCAATCTATGGGCCACTCTATGGGCCACTCTATGGGCCAATCTATGGGCCACTCTATGGGCCACTCTATGGGCCAATCTATGGGCCACTCTATGGGCCACTCTATGGGCCACTCAATGGGCCACTCAATGGGCCACTCTATGGGCCACTCTATGGGCCACTCTATGGGCCACTCTATGGGCCACTCAATGGGCCACTCTATGGGCCGTCCTATGGGCCACTCTATGGGCCACTCTATGGGCCACTCTATGGGCCGTCCTATGGGCCGTCCTATGGGCCACTCTATGGGCCACTCTATGGGCCACTCTATGGGCCGTCCCATGGGCCACTCTATGGGTCACTCTATGGGCCGTCCTATGGGCCACTCTATGGGCCACTCTATGAGCCGTCCAATGGGCCACTCTATGGGCCACTCTATGGGCCACTCTATGAGCCGTCCAATGGGCCACTCTATGGGCCACTCTATGGGCCACTCTATGGGCCGTCCTATGGGCCACTCTATGGGCCACTCTATGGGCCGTCCTATGGGCCGTCCTATAGGCCGTCCTATGGGCCGTCCTATGGGCCACTCTATGGGCCGTCCTATGGGCCGTCCTATGGGCCGTCCTATGGGCCGTCCTATGGGCCACTCTATGGGCCGTCCTATGGGCCACTCTATGGGCCACTCTATGGGCCGTCCTATGGGCCACTCTATGGGCCACTCTATGGGCCACTCTATGGGCCGTCCTATGGGCCACTCTATGGGTCGTCCTATGGGCCGTCCTATGGGCCACTCTATGGGCCACTCTATGGGCCGTCCTATGGGCCACTCTATGGGCCACTCTATGGGCCACTCTATGGGCCACTCTATGGGCCGTCCTATGGGCCGTCCTATGGGCCGTCCTATGGGCCGTCCTATGGGCCACTCTATGGGCCACTCTATGGACCACTCTATGGGCCACTCTATGGGCCGTCCTATGGGCCACTCTATGGGCCACTCTATGGGCCACTCTATGGGCCACTCTATGGGCCGTCCTATGGGCCACTCTATGGGCCACTCTATGGGCCGTCCTATGGGCCACTCTATGGGCCACTCTATGGGCCGTCCTATGGGCCACTCTATGGGCCACTCTATGGGCCACTCTATGGGCCACTCTATGGGCCGTCCTATGGGCCGTCCTATGGGCCGTCCTATGGGCCACTCTATGGGCCACTCTATGGGCCACTCTATGGGCCGTCCTATGGGCCACTCTATGGGCCATTCTATGTGCCACTCTATGGGCCGTCCTATGCAACTTTGTACCCGGAAACATGTTACATTGGTTCTAAACCAAAATGCCCCCCAGGACCAAGAAGGAACCTTGCATCTTCTCTACATCACTGATTATCAACTGAATGACATCATCAACAGTGTTTGTATTTTGGATCAGATAACTGTTTGTAGTATATATACATTATCAACATATGGAGAACAGTGCAGTATTTATCTACAGATTGGGTACAGTGCAGTATTTATCTACAAATGGAGTACATTGCAGTATTTATCTACAGATGGAGAACAGTGCAGTATTTATCTACAGATTGGGTACAGTGCAGTATTTATCTACAAATGGAGTACATTGCAGTATTTATCTACAGATGGAGAACAGTGCAGTATTTATCTACAAATGGAGTACATTGCAGTATTTATCTACAGATGGAGTACAGTGCAGTATTTATCTACAGATGGAGTACAGTACAGTATTTATCAACATATGGAGTACAGTGCAGTATTTATCAACATATGGAGTACAGTTCAGTATTTATCTACAGATGGAGTACAGTGCAGTATTTATCTACAGATGGAGTACAGTGCAGTATTTATCTACATATGGAGTACAGTGCAGTATTTATCTACAGATGGAGTACAGTACAGTATTGATTAACATATGGAGTACAGTGCAGTATTTATCAACATATGGAGTACAGTTCAGTATTTATCTACAGATGGAGTACAGTGCAGTATTTATCTACAGATGGAGTACAGTGCAGTATTTATCTACAGATGGAGTACAGTGCAGTATTTATCTACATATGGAGTACAGTGCAGTATTTATCAACATATGGAATACAGTGCAGTATTTATCAACATATGGAGTACAGTGCAGTATTTATCAACAGATGGAGTACAGTGAAGTATTTATTAACATATGGAGTACAGTGCAGTATGTATCTACAGATGGAGTACAGTGCAGTATTTATCTACATACGGAGTACAGTGCAGTATTTATCAACATATGGAGTACAGTGCAGTATTTATCAACAGATGGTGTACAGTGCAGTATTTATCAACATATGGAGTACAGTGCAGCATTTATCTACAGATGGAGTACAGTGCAGTATTTATTAACATATGGAGTACAGTTCAGTATTTATCTACATATGGAGTACAGTGCAGTATTTATCAGCATATGGAATACAGTGCAGTATTTATCAACATATGGAGTACAGTACAGTATTTATCAACATACGGAGTACAGTGCAGTATGTATCTACAGATGGAGTACAGTGCAGTATTTATCTACATATGGAGTACAGTGCAGTATTTATCTACAGATGGAGTACAGTGCAGTATTTATCTACAGATGGAGTACAGTGCAGTATTTATCTACAGATGGAGTACAGTGCGGTACTTATCAACATATGGAGTACAGTGCAGTATTTATCTACAGATGGAGTACAGTACAGTATTTATCAACATATGGAGTACAGTGCAGTATTTATCAACATATGGAGTACAGTACAGTATTTATCCACAGATGGAGTACAGTGCAGTATTTATTAACATATGGAGTACAGTGAAGTATTTATTAACATATGGAGTACAGTGCAGTATTTATCTACAGATGGAGTACAGTACAGTATTTATCAACATATGGAGTACAGTGCAGTATTTATCAACATATGGAGTACAGTACAGTATTTATCCACAGATGGAGTACAGTGCAGTATTTATTAACATATGGAGTACAGTGAAGTATTTATTAACATATGGAGTACAGTGCAGTATTTATCTACAGATGGAGTACAGTGCAGTATTTATCTACATATGGAGTACAGTACAGTATTTATCAACATATGGAGTACAGTGCAGTATTTATCTACAGATGGAGTACAGTGCAGTATTTATCTACAGATGGAGTACAGTGCAGTACTTATTAACATATGGAGTACAGTGCAGTATTTATCTACAGATGGAGTACAGTGCAGTATTTATCAACATATGGAGTACAGTGCAGTATTTATCAACATATGGAGTACAGTGCAGTATTTATCTACAGATGAATTACAGTACAGTATTTATCAACATATGGAGTACAGTGCAGTATTTGTCAACATATGGAATACAGTACAGTATTTATCTACAGATGGAGTACAGTGCAGTATTTATCTACAGATGGAGTACAGTACGGTACTTATCAACATATGGAGTACAGTGCAGTATTTATCAACATATGGAATACAGTGCAGTATTTATCTACAGATGGAGTACAGTACAGTATTTATCAACATATGGAGTACAGTACAGTATTTATCAACATATGGAGTACAGTACAGTATTTATCTACAGATGGAGTACAGTACAGTATTTATCAACATATGGAGTACAGTACAGTATTTATCAACATATGGAGTTTAGTGCAGTATTTATCTACAGATGGAGTACAGTGCAGTATTTATCGGTTCTGGAAATCATTGCTTTTGCTGGCCTATTGATTAGATTGACTAGATCAACCATCCTTCATTTGCCTTTACATATTGACATTTTCCATTGAAAATCACCTTTTCTCCTTTACAATAAAATAATCATATATTTTTCTGGTTGACATCGTCTTCATTTCCTATTAGTGCAACAATAGGTTGACATGCATAGCACCGCTCCTTAAATAATCAATTGTCGTGTGCAAAATAGATTGTGACTTATCCCTTTTCTGGTATGTCACAGCAAGGGGACTGTGATGGTTTAGAACCATGGGTTGTGGGGCCTTTCAGACCTCTCCTGCTGGAGGCTTTCATACCATACAACCCTCAGATGTACTTACTCACAGCTTTCACAACCTATTACTGCTTTAACATGAAGGTGCCTTTCATTCCCTGTTCGGATCGCTCACTTGTCTACGATTAGCTGGCTGAGTGTCTCTCCTAATGTCTAGGAAGACATTGTGACATCAGCATAAATATTTTAGCAGTTAAGGTCAGGATCCATTCTAAGTTTAGATGTACCTTCAATGCAATTGTACTGTATCTACATTTAGTCAATAGTCACAGTGCCTAGAAGCTAGTATTTATATTAGCCAGATGCTTCAATGTAATGTCATGTGTGACACTACTATTGCAGGGAAGCCACAGTAAACATTCAACCCAGTACAGCAAGTGACAGCAGAACCGTCCCTGAGGGGGAGATATGCCATGGTACAGCATTCTGTCATCTGAATGGTTTGGTTGGTACAGTGGCGTTGTCGTTTGTGCTCATTTAGGGTGGTTATTTCAAAAAGGCTAGTCAATAACAAATGAACAAGAACAAGTGATATACAGGTATTTGTTTATGACTGTCAGAACATTTTCCCAGCAGTTAAGTCATTTAAATGTTTTTATTTTGTTTTCACACATGGACTACACACTCAGTTTAATAAATATATAATGTACTGTATAATATTCATGCCTTTGCACATGTGGACTACCCCGCTCAGCACCGGAGGGTGGAGCAGAGGCGGACGCCTACCTCGGGGGCGAGGTCCGGCAGGCTGGTTCAAGGAGGTTGTGTACTGACCCGACGTTCTGCATCGAGGCTGAGGTCCAGTGGGTTTGTTCTGCGGGTTGACCCCGAGATCGGGGAGCGGGACGATCATGGTGAAATGCCTGAATCATCTCTGGGTCGAGGATGTCTTGGTCGGGGACCCAGGCCCGGTCTTCAGGCCCATAACCTTCGCAGTCCACTAGGTAGTGGGGGCGACCTCTCAGGCATTTGGAATCAAGGATGGCCCGTTTGGCGTAGGCAGGTTCCCCATCCTAGAGACTGGATGATGAAGAGGACTGTAGGTGACCACTTTTAACAGAGACACATGGAAGGACGAGGAGATTTTATAATGACGGGGTAACTGGATGGGGCAGGTGACAGGGTTATCTTGGAGGGACCAATGAAGCTAGGACAGAACTTTTTGCAGGGGAGGCAGATCCGGATGTCTCCGGTAGAGAGCCACAAACTCTGTCCGGGGTGAAAGAGTGGCGTTGGTCGGCGAAATCTGTCGGCAAAGCGTTTCTGGGTATTAGAGGCTTCCTGCAGACGCCGGTGGACGGTCTCCCATACCCGCTCAGTTGTCGACAACTGGGACAGTACCAGGCGCCGACTCCCGTGAAACATGGGAGAGTTTGGTAACCAAGGAAACACTAAAATGGAGTAAGGCGGAGGGATGAGTGCATAAGTGAGTTCTGTGTGTATTCGGGCCAGGCCATATATCGACTCCAGTCGTGTGGAGAGGCAGAACATTGTTTGCAGAGGTACTTCCTTATTTCTTGGTTCAGGTGATCCGTCTGCCTGTTAGTCTGGGGGTGGTACCCGGAGGAGAGACTGAGAAGGCTCTCCACACATGGGAGACAAACTGGGGACAAACTGGGGAACATACACTCTGCCAATTCCATGGCGTTAGGTAGATGATAAAGACGGCTTGCCTGTCAAAACGTTGGACATTACATTTTTGCATCTGAGCTCCTAGAGTGTGCGGCTCTTCTTTATTTTCAAGATGAGGAACCAGACGACATATTTTTGAAAAACTGTATACTATGACAAGGATGGTGGTGTTACCAGAGGATTCAGGAAGGTCTGTGATGAACAGCTATGTGGGACCAGGGTCTGTGAGGGATGGGCAAAGGTTGAAGCTTCCCGGAAGGGAGATGACGAGGGCTTTTGGTTTGGGCGCAGACTGGACAGGACGTAATCCCTTTTGTCGGATGCCAGTGAGGACCACCAGAACTTCCGGGCTGGAAGTTCGGTGGTTCGTGTAAAGCCTGGATGTCCTGACCCCAAGGACGTATGACACCAGTGCATGAGTTGGGGTCTAACAGCTGCTGGTACGTAACTCCTCCCAGCTGGTGTCTCAGGAGGAGCCGGGTCTGAGGCTAGGGCTTCCTTTATGGCAGAGTGAACCTCCCACTGTACTAGGACCTGTCTCAGGACCATAATGCAAGAGGAAGGAAGAATGGGTGTAGGGTCTGAGTTACTGGTTGGAAGGTCAAATTGGGGATAGATTGAATCAGCTTTTACATATTTCTTTCCAGGGATGTAAGAAACATGAAAATGGAAGCATGTGAAGAGCCCAGCGGGTCTGAAGTTTTACCTTTTGGCCCCTCTGATATATTCCAGATTACGATGATCTTTAGGACGAGGAAGGGATGTTGTTAGCCTTCCAACCTGTGGCACCACTACTCGAGGGCTGTTCCCCACATTGTAATTTTGCTCAGCGGGGGATAACTTCCTGGAGAAGAAGGCACAGGGATGTGATTTGGGAGGTGTCCCCACCCACTGAGGGAGTATGGCTCCTACTCCTACTTCGGAGGAATCCACCTCCAGGGTCAAAGGAAGGGTCGGATCAGGTTGGCAAAGGACAGGAGCTGAGGTGAAGAAGCGTTTGAAGTTGTTGAACGCCGTCAGGGTGGTATCAGTCCATTGAAGGGCCTGGGTTTTTGGCTGGTAAGGGCAGTGAGGGGAGCGGCCATAGAACTGAAGTTCCAAATGAACCGACGATAGAAGTTGAAGTTCCTTAACCGTGGTGGGTTTGGGCCAGTTACTGACGGCACTGACTTTGTCCTCATCCATACGGACCCCTCCAGGTGTCAGTACGAAGCCGAGGAAGCTTACATGGAAGGCACTCTTTTCAGTCTTCACATAAAAGGTTATGGTCAAGGAGCCGTTGAAGAACCTTTTGCACATGCTGTATGTGTTCCTTCAGGGAGTAAATCAGGATGTCATCAATGTAGACGATGAGAAAGCAGGTTATCATATCCTGGGAAATCTCGTTCATAAAGGATTGGAAGACGAAGGGGGCCGTCGTAAGGCCGTAGGGCTTGACCAGGTATTCGTAGTGCCCTCGAGTGGTAATAAAGGGTGTCTTCCATTTGTCGCCTTCACGTATACGGACAAGGTTCTATGCACTTCGCAGGCCGAGTTTAGTGAGGATGTTGGCACGGCCCACTTGTTCAAGGGTCGCTGGGATCAGAGGGAAACAGTTTTTGACCATGACGTCATTCAGGGAACGATAATCAATACATGGACGGAGACCACAGTCCTTTTTTCCAACGAAGAAGAAGTTGGACGCAACCGGGGAAGTAGGATGAATGAAACTGTTTGAGTGATTCAATGTAGTATGGTGGTGGCTCTGCAGGGTGGGCTGAGACAACTGGAGAAGCAGGTAGAAGACCAGGAAACTAGTTTACCTTGTTGCCACAAGATTGTAAGTCGCTCTGGATAAGAGCGTCTGCTAAATGACTTAAATGTAAATGTAAATGAGATGGCAGGGTCGTGTCGACAAAGCCAGGGGTGTCCGAGGATGAGTGGATGTTTGAGGGACGAGAGTTCCATGAGTTGAATGGTTTCGGTGTGGAAGACTCCAATCTGGAGGGTGACACTCTGTGTCAGGTGCGTGATGAAGCCCAATGGCTGCCCGTCCAGGGTGTTAATCCTTAAGGAAGGGGTGGCAGGTGTTAAATAAATGTCAAGCTCTTGTACTAGCTGGTGATCGATACTGCTCCCGAATCTATCAAGCCTTCTACGTACTTGGTAACCCCGTTCACGGTTATCAATACTGGGACGGAGAATTGCTTCTGGGAGATATTTAGAAATTAGGACACACCTACCTGCATGGCAGCGGGGGGACCCTTATTTCCCTGTGGGAGCGAACAGGGCAATGGCTGAGCGCAGAGTGCGGCAGATGTTAATTAAGCCTTCGCAAAAGGCAGAAATCATAGTCGCAGGCAATGGTCAAACACAGGTAGGCAGTCAAACAACAAACAATACCTCACAACCATACAAACAGAAAGAACTGAACTAAATAGGGAGCTGATGAGACCAGGTGGGAAACCAACACAGGTGAAATCCATGAACCAAAATGAAAGACAGGGCTAAGTTCCAGAACACAAAGAAGCAGGGCTATGTTCCAGAACACAAAGAAACAGGCCTACGTTCAAGAACACAAAGAAACAGGGCTACGTTCCAGAACACAAAGAAACAGGGCAAAGTTCCAGAACACAAAGAAACAGGGCTATGTTCCAGAACACAAAGAAACAGGGCTACGTTCCAGAACACAAAGAAACAGGGCTATGTTCCAGAACACAAAGAAACAGGGCTACGTTCTAGAACACAAAGAAACAGGGCTACGTTCCAGAACACAAAGAAACAGGGCTACGTTCCAGAACATAAAAAAACAGGGCTACATTCCAGAACACAAAGAAACAGGGCTACGTTCCAGAACACAAACAAAACAGGGCTATGTTCCAGAACAAAAAGAAAAAGAACACAAGATTGAGCAAGATAAAATAAAGCAGAACCTTACACATATTCAGCTTAATAAATATTATGTATATTTTCACACGTTTGCACATGTGGACTACGCATTCAGTTTAATACCTATCCCGGATCCGGGAGCGTTGTCATCAACTGGCACTAATTAGCATAACGCAACGGACAGAAAATATTCATATTCATGAAATCACAAGTGAAATATATTGAAGCACAGCGTAGTCTTTTGTTAATCACCCTGTCACCTCAGATTTAGAAAATATGCTTTACAGCCAAAGCAAGACAAGCATTTGTGTAAGTTTATCGATAGCATTATGCCTAGCTAGCAGCAGGCAACCTGGTCACGAAATTCAGAAAAGCAATCAAATTAAATCATTTACCTTTGATGAGCTTCGGATGTTTTCACTCACAAGACTCCCAGTTAGATAGCAAATGTTCCTTTTTTCCAAAAATATTATTTTTGTAGCCGAAATCACTCCGTTAGTTCTTCACGTTTGGCTGAGAATTAGACCGGAAATTGAGGTCACAACCCCGAAAAATATTCCAAATTAGCTACATAATATCGACAGAAACATGGCAAACGTTGTTTATAATCAATCCTCAAGGTGTTTTTCAAATATGTATTCGATAATATATCAACCGGGACAGTTGGCTTCTTAGTAGGACAGAGAGAAACAATGGCTGCATTTGTCTTTTACCCACGAAACACTCTGAGAGACTCCAGCTGACCACTGACGCAATGGTCAGGCTCATTTTTCAAAATAAAAGCCTGAAACTATGTATTGTGACACTAGACACATTAGGGAAGCCATAGAAAAAGGAACGTAACTCGTTCTGTTATAGTCACAGACATCATTTAAACAGTTTTAGAAAGAAAGGTGTTTTCTATCCACACATACTAACCATATGCATATACTATATTCCTGGCATGACTAGCAGGACGTTGAAAATTCGCAGCATCCTTAACAGGTTAAGGAGAAGTATATCTATAATTCTGTGCACAATAGTTGTATCTTTTATCAAAGTTTATTATGAGTATTTCTGTAAATTGATGTGGCTCTCTGAAAATTCGCTGGATGTTTTCGAGGCACAACATTACTGACCATAAAGCGCTAATGTAAACGGAGATTTTTGGATATAAATATGAACTTTGTCGCACAAAACATACATGTATTGTGTACCATGAAGTCCTATGAGTGCCATCTGATAAAGATCATCAAAGGTTAGTGATGAATTTTTATCTCTATTTCTGCTTTTTGTGACGCCTCTCTTTGGCTGGAAAATGGCTGTGTGTGTTTTTGTGACTAGGCTCTGACCTAACATAATCATATGGTGTGATTTCGCTGTAAAGCCTTTTTGAAATCGGACACGATGGGTAGATTAGCAAGAAGATTATCTTTAATTTGGTGTATTGCACTTGTGAATGTATGAAAGTTACATATTTAAAAAATATATTTTTGAATTTCGCGCTCTACCTATTCAGCAGAATGTTGTTGAGCCATATTAGTAAATATATCATGTATATTTTCACACATTTTCACATGTTGACGTCACCTTTAGTTTCATAAATATATCATTTATATGTTCACACTTTTGCAGATGTGGACTACCAATTCAGCTTAATAAATATATCATGTATATTTTCACACATTTTCACATGTGGACCTCACCTTCAGTTTAATAAATATACCATGTATATTTTAACACCTTCGCCGATGTGGACTACGCATTCAGTTTAATAAATATATAATGTACAGTATATTTTCACACCTTTTATCATGTGGACCTCACCTTCAGTTTAATAAATATATAATGTACAGTATATTTTCACACCTTTTAACATGTGGACCTCACCTTCAGTTTAATAAATATATAATGTACAGTATATTTTCATACCTTTTAACATGTGGACTACCGATTCAGTTCCACACAACATCTGAGCAACAATTATTTCCTATCTCACACATCGTAGTTAGGTAAATCAAGTGCTGGAAGCCATGATGTAGCTCCTCCTGGGTAGTAGCACTGGCTTGTAATCTTCTGCGTGTGCACAACCCAGTCAGATCCACACAACTTCTGAGGCAACGATTCTTATCTCACCCAAATGGATCCTTGGACTTCATGATGTATCTCCTCCTGGGTAGTGACTAACTTGCTGCTCTTCCCCAGTATGTATCTCCTCCTGGGTAGTGACTAACTTGCTGCTCTTCCCCAGTATGTATCTCCTCCTGGGTAGTGACTAACTAGCTGCTCTTCCCCAGTATGTATCTCCTCCTGGGTAGTGACTAACTAGCTGCTCTTCCCCAGTATGTATCTCCTCCTGGGTAGTGACTGGCTGGATGCTCTTCCCCAGTATGTATCTCCTCCTGGGTAGTGACTGGCTGGCTGCTCTTCCCCAGTATGTATCTCCTCCTGGGTAGTGACTGGCTGGCTGCTCTTCCCCAGTATGTATCTCCTCCTGGGTAGTGACTGGCTGGCTGCTCTTCACCAGTATGTATCTCCTCCTGGGTAGTGACTGGCTGGCTGCTCTTCCCCAGTATGTATCTCCTCCTGGGTAGTGACTGGCTGGCTGCTCTTCACCAGTATGTATCTCCTCCTGGGTAGTGACTGGCTGGCTGCTCTTCCCCAGTATGTATCTCCTCCTGGGTAGTGACTGGCTGGCTGCTCTTCCCCAGTATGTATCTCCTCCTGGGTAGTGACTGGCTGGCTGCTCTTCCCCAGTATGTATCTCCTCCTGGGTAGTGACTGGCTGGCTGCTCTTCCCCAGTATGTATCTCCTCCTGGGTAGTGACTGGCTGGCTGCTCTTCCCCAGTATGTATCTCCTCCTGGGTAGTGACTGGCTGGCTGCTCTTCCCCAGTATGTATCTCCTCCTGGGTAGTGACTAACTTGCTGCTCTTCCCCAGTATGTATCTCCTCCTGGGTAGTGACTGGCTGGCTGCTCTTCCCCAGTATGTATCTCCTCCTGGGTAGTGACTGGCTGGCTGCTCTTCCCCAGTATGTATCTCCTCCTGGGTAGTGACTGGCTGGCTGCTCTTCCCCAGTATGTATCTCCTCCTGGGTAGTGACTAACTTGCTGCTCTTCCCCAGTATGTATCTCCTCCTGGGTAGTGACTAACTTGCTGCTCTTCCCCAGGATGTATCTCCTCCTGGGTAGTGACTAACTTGCTGCTCTTCCCCAGTATGTATCTCCTCCTGGGTAGTGACTAACTAGCTGCTCTTCACCAGTATGTATCTCCTCCTGGGTAGTGACTGGCTGGCTGCTCTTCCCCAGTATGTATCTCCTCCTGGGTAGTGACTGGCTGGCTGCTCTTCCCCAGTATGTATCTCCTCCTGGGTAGTGACTGGCTGGCTGCTCTTCCCCAGTATGTATCTCCTCCTGGGTAGTGACTGGCTGGCTGCTCTTCCCCAGTATGTATCTCCTCCTGGGTAGTGACTGGCTGGCTGCTCTTCCCCAGTATGTATCTCCTCCTGGGTAGTGACTAACTTGCTGCTCTTCCCCAGTATGTATCTCCTCCTGGGTAGTGACTAACTTGCTGCTCTTCCCCAGTATGTATCTCCTCCTGGGTAGTGACTAACTTGCTGCTCTTCCCCAGTATGTATCTCCTCCTGGGTAGTGACTAACTTGCTGCTCTTCCCCAGTATGTATCTCCTCCTGGGTAGTGACTAACTTGCTGCTCTTCCCCAGTATGTATCTCCTCCTGGGTAGTGACTAACTTGCTGCTCTTCCCCAGTATGTATCTCCTCCTGGGTAGTGATTAACTTGCTGCTCTTCCCCAGTATGTATCTCCTCCTGGGTAGTGACTGGCTGGCTGCTCTTCCCCAGTATGTATCTCCTCCTGGGTAGTGACTGGCTGGCTGCTCTTCACCAGTATGTATCTCCTCCTGGGTAGTGACTGGCTGGCTGCTCTTCCCAGTATGTATCTCCTCCTGGGTAGTGACTGGCTGGCTGCACTTCACCAGTATGTATCTCCTCCTGGGTAGTGACTAACTTGCTGCTCTTCCCCAGTATGTATCTCCTCCTGGGTAGTGACTGGCTGGCTGCTCTTCCCCAGTATGTATCTCCTCCTGGGTAGTGACTAACTTGCTGCTCTTCCCCAGTATGTATCTCCTCCTGGGTAGTGACTGGCTGGCTGCTCTTCACCAGTATGTATCTCCTCCTGGGTAGTGACTAACTTGCTGCTCTTCCCCAGTATGTTTCTCCTCCTGGGTAGTGACTGGCTGGCTGCACTTCACCAGTATGATGTATCTCCTCCTGGGTAGTGACTAACTAGCTGCTCTTCCCCAGTATGTATCTCCTCCTGGGTAGTGATTAACTTGCTGCTCTTCCCCAGTATGTATCTCCTCCTGGGTAGTGACTGGCTGGCTGCACTTCACCAGTATGTAATCTCCTCCTGGGTAGTGACTGGCTGGCTGCTCTTCACCAGTATGTATCTCCTCCTGGGTAGTGACTAACTTGCTGCTCTTCCCCAGTATGTATCTCCTCCTGGGTAGTGATTAACTTGCTGCTCTTCCCCAGTATGTATCTCCTCCTGGGTAGTGACTGGCTGGCTGCTCTTCCCCAGTATGTATCTCCTCCTGGGTAGTGACTGGCTGGCTGCTCTTCACCAGTATGTATCTCCTCCTGGGTAGTGACTGGCTGGCTGCTCTTCCCCAGTATGTATCTCCTCCTGGGTAGTGACTGGCTGGCTGCACTTCACCAGTATGTATCTCCTCCTGGGTAGTGACTAACTTGCTGCTCTTCCCCAGTATGTATCTCCTCCTGGGTAGTGACTGGCTGGCTGCTCTTCCCCAGTATGTATCTCCTCCTGGGTAGTGACTAACTTGCTGCTCTTCCCCAGTATGTATCTCCTCCTGGGTAGTGACTGGCTGGCTGCTCTTCACCAGTATGTATCTCCTCCTGGGTAGTGACTAACTTGCTGCTCTTCCCCAGTATGTTTCTCCTCCTGGGTAGTGACTGGCTGGCTGCACTTCACCAGTATGATGTATCTCCTCCTGGGTAGTGACTAACTAGCTGCTCTTCCCCAGTATGTATCTCCTCCTGGGTAGTGATTAACTTGCTGCTCTTCCCCAGTATGTATCTCCTCCTGGGTAGTGACTGGCTGGCTGCTCTTCCCCAGTATGTATCTCCTCCTGGGTAGTGACTGGCTGGATGCTCTTCCCCAGTATGTATCTCCTCCTGGGTAGTGACTGGCTGGCTGCACTTCACCAGTATGTATCTCCTCCTGGGTAGTGACTGGCTGGCTGCACTTCACCAGTATGTATCTCCTCCTGGGTAGTGACTGGCTGGCTGCTCTTCCCCAGTATGTATCTCCTCCTGGGTAGCGACTGGCTGGCTGCTCTTCACCAGTATGTATCTCCTCCTGGGTAGTGACTGGCTGGCTGCTCTTCCCCAGTATGTATCTCCTCCTGGGTAGCGACTGGCTGGCTGCTCTTCACCAGTATGTCTCTGTTAGTACACTGCATGACATTGGGGGGTGTTTTGCTATTTAGTCAGCGGGGGAATCCTCTAGCCCTCTATGAAACAGTAGTCTATTGACACAACCAGGGGGTACAACTGTGCCTGCCATCCTATTTATAACCTGGCACATCCTTTCCACAGTCCCTGTCTGCATCCCAAATGGCAACCTATTTCCTATTTAGTTCACTCATTTTGAACAGAGCTCTGGTCAAAAGTAGTGCACTATATATTGAATAGGGTGCCATTTGGGATGCAGCCCCATGCCATGGTAAATCTGCATGATTTTAGCTAAAGGCTGTGGATTTTGCAATGTTTTCCTGATTTGAATTACTTGTGACGTTACATTTTGAATCCCTTGAAGCGGGACATTCTTTCTCTCTCCGTATAGGAAATATATACTGTTTATTACATGCATTATACATGTATGTACCGAAAGCAAAGCATACGGCTTCAGTGCATTCTTGTATACCCTCTAATTATGAGCTTAACATCACTAGTATAGTGGAGAAGGCCAAGCGTAGTACTCTATGCCTCCCTCAATCATTGCATTACTGTGACGTTTTGTGTATTTTGACACTAGTCTTTTACTACTACCAGAGATTGTCCATTTACACTTGGAAGTGACAGCCACAAGAACAACAGTCTCTTCTGATCAAGCGACGTCTGCGTAACACACCAGGGGCTCCCGAGTGGCGCTGCGGTCTGAGGCACTGCATCTCAGGGCTAGAGGCGTCACCACAGGCACCCTGGTTTGATTCCAGACCGTATCACAACTGGCCGTGATTGGGAGTCCCATAGGGCGGCGCACAATTGGCCCAGCGTCGTTAGGGTTTGGCCCGGGGGTAGGCCGTCATTGTCAATAAGAATTAGTTCTTAACTGACTTGTCTAGTTACATAAAATAGAATACAGAGTTGACTTTGACAAGATAATTGGAGGTATATTGCATTAATCATTGTCATGATGTTTGTCTGCTTCTCTTTTTGATTGATGAAACCATAGCTGTGTGTCCCTTTTAATATGGAAAACAAATATTTCACAATTAGAATTTATATTTTTTTAATCAATTGAATTCTTAGTGACTGTTCTGTTCTGTGCAACACACACCTCAGACATTACCGTGGCACTAGAACCTCATATAATGTCATGTCAAATTTGCAGTTTCACATGTTGAGCTTAAATTTCACATGCGCAAGCATATTTTCCCGTTTAACATTTGGAGTTCACATGTTAACACCACCTTTTCACGTGAAAAGAAGAAAAACATGTTTTTACCTCATATGCAATTTCAAAAGGTGATGTTTTCACATTTAAGAAAATGCAAAGTAAAAAATCTCACTTGTACATATGGAAGGGCATTTTCACATTATAAAAAAAACAATCACATGAAATAATCCCATTTGCAGTTTCACATGTAAGAAAACTCCAATGTAAAATCGTCACTTTCACCTGTGGTTTTGCAAGTTCACATGTGAAAACCATTTACATATAAACATCAAATTTGCAGTTTTATATGTAAGAAACATTCACAGGTGAAATTGCAAGTTCTGTAAATGTAAATAGTGTTATTCTCCTCACATGTGAAAAGATAGGGTTAACAGGTTACAGTAGCAATGTTTCCATACATGAAATTGCAAATGTTGTAATGCCATTCTGTAAAAATGTAACTTATCCTACCTGAGTATAATAACTCAAGTGTATTAAAAATAATTTCTTATTTCTGAGACATCCATTCGGGCGTGTTACTGCTGCTGGCACACGCCTCTCTTCTTCAGGGTCAGTGACCGTTGGAAGAAGCCCAGTGAAAAGAACAGAGAAGCTAGCGCTCTGTGTCTCCTTATTTATCCTGTTTAACATGTTAAAATTAGCTCTCTCTTCCGAGTGGCGCAGTGGTCTAAGGCACCGCATCGCCGTGCTTCAGGCGTCACTACAGACACAGGTTCGAGCCCATGAGGCAGCACACAATTGGCCCAGCATCTTCTGGGTTAGGAGAGGGTTTGGCCAGCCGGGATTTCCCCTGTTCCATCGCTCTCTAGCGACTACTTGTGGCGGGCCGGGTGCTGCAAGCTGACCTCGGTCGCCAGTGTGGCAAGCAGAGTGGTCAGGCAGGTGGGCTCAGAGTCAGGGGCAAAGCAGAGTGGTCAGGCAGGTGGGCTCAGAGTCAGGGGCAAGCAGAGTGGTCAGGCAGGTGGGCTCAGAGTCAGGGGCAAGCAGAGTGGTCAGGCAGGTGGGCTCAGAGTCAGGGGCAAGCAGAGTGGTCAGGCAGGTGGGCTCAGAGTCAGGGGCAAGCAGAGTGGTCAGGCAGGTGGGCTCAGAGTCAGGGGCAAGCAGAGTGGTCAGGCAGGTGGGCTCAGTGTCAGAACAGGCAAGCAGAGTGGTCAGGCAGGTGGGCTCAGAGTCAGGGGCAAGCAGAGTGGTCAGGCAGGTGGGCTCAGAGTCAGGGGCAAGCAGAGTGGTCAGGCAGGTGGGCTCAGAGTCAGGGGCAAGCAGAGTGGTCAGGCAGGTGGGCTCAGAGTCAGGGGCAAGCAGAGTGGTCAGGCAGGTGGGCTCAGAGTCAGGTGGGCTCAGAGTCAGGGGCAAGCAGAGTGGTCAGGCAGGTGGGCTCAGAGTCAGTGGCAAGCAGAGTGGTCAGGCAGGTGGGCTCAGTGTCAGAACAGGCAAGCAGAGTGGTCAGGCAGGTGGGCTCAGAGTCAGGACAGGCAAGGGACAAAACCAGGAGGATGAGAAAAAGAGAGACGGAGAAAATAACAGGAGCTGAGAAAACGCTGGTTTACCTTGACAAACAAGACGAACTGGCACAGAGACAGAAAACAACAGGTATAAATAACCAGGGAATATGTGGGAAAGATGGGCGACACCTGGAGGAGGGTGAGACAAGCACAAGGACAGGTGAAACAGATCAGGGCGTGACAGTACCCCCTCTAGGGACACCACCTGATGAGACGGGGGGTGGGGGTTGAGACAAGCATAAGGACAGGTGAAACAGATCAGGGCGTGACAGTACCCCCTCTAGGGACACCACCTGATGAGATGGGGGGTGGGGGGGGGGCCTGGAAGCAGGAGACAAGGGGCAGTCAGACAGGGGATAAGTAGGGGAGATGGGCAACACCTGGAGGGGGTGAGACAAGCATAAGGACAGGTGAAACAGATCAGGGTGTGACAAGTGTGTTTATCTGATCTTACTAACCATTCCTTTGAACAAAATCAAACAATCAAAACTGCAATATTCTTCTACGGCTTTTTGTATAGAAAATCTTAAATTACAGCTCAATTTGAGAAAAGTATGAATTTGCAATGAATCGCGATGAATCACAGCAAATCCTGCAATAAAGTGTTTTTGAATCGTTTGACAGCCCTAGTTGACATTAAATATGAAAATGCACATGTGAAAGTGTTGTGGACATGAGTGGGGATTGTTGTTCATGGTCACGTGACGAGGAAGTCCCACCTGCGACTTCAAAATGAGTGACGCCCCTCTTGGTTGAATGGTGACCATTCTAACAACACTCGTGTTTACGTCGCAGGCGAAGCTTCCTCATCACAAATGTATCACTAGCCACTTTAAACAATGCTACCTAATATAATGTTTACATACCCTACATTATTCATCTCATATGTACACGTAGATACTGTACTCTATATCATCTACTGCATCCTTATGTAATACATGTATCACTAGCCACTTTAAACAATGCAACCTAATATAATGTTTACATACCCTACATTATTCATCTCATATGTATACGTATATACTGTACTCTATATCATCTACTGCATCCTTATGTAATACATGTATCACTCAGCCACTTTAAACAATGCTACCTAATATAATGTTTACATACCCTACATTATTCATCTCATATATATACGTATATACTGTACTCTATATCATCTACTGCATCCTTATGTAATACATGTATCACTAGCCACTTTAACTAAGCCACTTTGTTTACATACTCATCTCATATGTATATACTGTACTCGATACCATCTACTGTATCTTGCCTATGCCGCTCTGTATCATCACTCATTCATATATCTTTATGTACATATTCTTTATCCCCTTACACTGTGTATAAGAAATTAGTTTTGGAATTGTTAGTTAGATTACTAGATTATTACTGCATTGTCGGAACTAGAAGCACAAGCATTTCGCTACACTCGCATTAACATCTGCTAACCATGTGTATGTGACAAATAAATTTGATTTGATTTGATCACATGACCATGAGCAACCATTCTATTTTACGTTTAAAAATTTTCAAGATATCTGCAGTTATTATTTTTTTAAATAATTTCAAGTTGTTCACAGTTAATTTGAAATGAACATAACGTTGGCTTCTCCCGTATGAGAACCGGGTTCTAATCCCTCCAGCTATAAAAACACCTACAATAATATCATATGCAGAATGTTGGGAAACCACGTGTCTGAGTCGTGAAACTTCACACGTGTCCGAAAACCTCACATGTTTGTTTGTCCCAAGTGACATGATTTGTTCACGTGAAAAATTCACGTGAAATGTTAGACGTGTCCACAAACCACTCGTGAAAATTTCAAATCTAAAAAAAACAAAATTTTAACCTGTGTCTGAAATCCACGTGTTTTCTCACGTGTTCTTTTCACATGTGATTTTTTTCAGGTGTGTATTTTTGTTGTTGTAAGGGTTGGCCCTGCACCTTCTAATTGGGTGCCCTCTTTCTCCAAGGTAATGAAGAGGTTAAGAGTTCCATGCAGTGCAGTTTAGCCTCCTAGGACAAGGCTGGAAGGAAGCAGGAAGCCTTGATGGGATTTCATCTTCTATAGTCTACGACAACATAGATCTCTCTTTTATATCACACTGCTTGATTAGTATTTTAATGGTGCGTGTTAGAGTTGGCTGCAGCCCTTCAGCTCTTCTACTGCCACTTCAGCTTCACCAATTAATTATGCAGAATGTTACACATCACAAAGGTGGGAGGGGCTTGGCTGAACCAATTAGAAGGAATTATATGCCTTCACAGAGCCAAATTGGTGAGAGGAGAGGGGAGACATTTACTTTATTTAGAGATTAGGATTTCCATGGCTGAGGAAAGGAAAAATGGTTTAATTAAAGTCATATATAATTGCGTGGCCACATCTGAACGGTTCCCCTCCTTCATTCCTGCACCAATAATTATCATGACAAAAAGCTGCATCCACTCAATGGGGGTGTATTTGAGTTTATGTTCATAAATTAACAATGATCTGGGTAGATCTTAGAGAACTTTATTTCCAAACAGTATTTATTTATTTAACAATACAATGGATAACTCATTTTGTTAAGTGAATTGGTATGTTAAATCTTCAATTATCATGTCAAATGAACAGTGACCAATTTCAAATGTAAAAAAAAATTAAAATATCAGCAGATAGCTTGAAATATTGAAACACAAAATAGAATGAGTAAGGAAAGGTCAGGTGGGGAAACATGCTGAACAATACCAGTGGTCAACTTTGTGCAAATGCCTTCTCTTACCTAATGAATTTGCTTTCCTTTATTACTGTACAAATGTCTAACGTATACAGTACATGACTGGACAGAGATACACACATCTCTCTCAAAGTATATATATATGTATATATATATATATATATATATATATATATTTATATATATATATATATATATATATATATATATATATATATATATATATATATATATATATAATCCACATACAGTGTGTAGAAAGGTATGAGGTGATATCAGCCGTCCTTAGTAGTAATACTAGCATTTCGATACACCTGCAATAATATCTACTAAATATGTGTATGCGACCAATAAAATGTGGTTTATTTCAATACTAGAGATGATATCAGTCATCCTTGGCGGATTCCATTGTTTCATCTCCATCTGATCGTCATCCTGTAGTCCTAGTGGTCCTGGTCCAGTCCTGCTGTGGTGCAGTGTGACGTTCAGTATTCCACTCAGCCCTGGAGTCAATGCCCAATGTGGGTTGCAGAGAAATACGAGCCTTACTGTCGCGTTGCTGCTGTCCCTGTATCTGCTCTCTCTCTCTGTGTATCTGCTCTCTCTCTCTCCGTGTATCTGCCCTCTCTCTCTCTGTGTATCTGCTCTCTCTCTCTCTCTCTGTGTATCTGCTCTCTCTCTCTCTCCGTGTATCTGCTCTCTCTCTCCGTGTATCTGCTCTCTCTCTCTGTGTATCTGCTCTCGCTCTCTCTCCGTGTATCTGCTCTCTCTGTGTATCTGCTCTCTCTCTCTGTGTATCTGCTCTCCCTCTCTCTCTCTCTCTCTCTGTGTATCTGCTCTCTCTCCGTGTATGTGCTCTCTCTCCCTCTCTCTCTCTGTGTATCTGCTCTCTCTCTCTCTCTCTCTCTCTCTCTCTCTCCCTCTCCGTGTATCTGCTCTCTCTCTCTGTGTATCTGCTCTCTCTCTCTCTCTGTGTGTATCTGCTCTCTCTCTCTCTGTGTGTATCTGCTCTCTCTCTCTCTGTGTATCTGCTCTCTCTCTTTCTCTCTCTCTCTGTGTATCTGCTCTCTCTCTCCGTGTATCTGCTCTCTCTCTCCTTCTGTGTATCTGCTCTCTCTCTTTCCGTGTATCTGCTCTCTCTCTCTCTGTGTATCTGCTCTCTCTCCCCCTCTGTGTATCTGCTCTCTCTCTTTCCGTGTATCTGCTCTCTCTCTCTGTGTGTATCTGCTCTCTCTCTCTCCGTGTATCTGCTCTCTCTCTCCGTGTATCTGCTCTCTCTCTCTGTGTATCTGCTCTCGCTCTCTCTCCGTGTATCTGCTCTCTCTGTGTATCTGCTCTCTCTCTCTCTCTGTGTATCTGCTCTCTCTCTCTCTCTCTCTCTCTCTCTCTGTGTATCTGCTCTCTCTCTCTCTCCGTGTATCTGCTCTCTCTCTCTCTCTCTCTCTCTCTCTCTGTATCTGCTCTCTCTCTCTCTCTCTCTGTGTATCTGCTCTCTCTCTCTGTGTATCTGCTAAATGACTTAAATGTAATGTAAATGTAAATGTAATGCTCTCTCTCTCTCTGTGTGTATCTGCTCTCTCTCTCTCTGTGTATCTGCTCTCTCTCTCTCTCTCTGTGTGTATCTGCTCTCTCTCTCCGTGTATCTGCTCTCTCTCTCCCTCTGTGTATCTGCTCTCTCTCTTTCCATGTATCTGCTCTCTCTCTCTCTCCGTGTATTTGCTCTCTCTCTCCCTCTATGTATCGGCTCTCTCTCTTTCCGTGTATCTGCTCTCTCTCTCTCTGTGTATCTGCTCTCTCTCTCTCTCTCTCTCTGTGTATCTGCTCTCTCTCTCTCTCTGTGTATCTGCTCTCTCTCTCTCTCCGTGTATCTGCTCTCTCTCTATCTTCTCTCTGTCTCAGTCTTTAACCTATGTGATAGAGGGGGGACATATGTACAGGGGTAAACATTCAGCCCACCTCTTTTTCGAGTCTCCACCGTTTGAGTATATTTAAGGCTTTTGAAAAACAATGCACTAGGCAAGCAGCATCTTCTTCACAGATTTAACTCTACAGTATGTATACTGAAACATTGATAGAACTACATGTATACTGAAACATTGATAGAACTACATGTATACTGACACATGATATAACTACATGTATACTGACACATGATATAACTACATGTATACTGACACATGATATAACTACATGTATACTGACACATGATATAACTACATGTATACTGACACATGATATAACTACATGTAAACTGACACATGATATAACTACATGTATACTGACACATGATATAACTACATGTATACTGACACATGATATAACTACATTTATACTGAAACGTTGACAATATATATGCAGTTAGAATCATGTGTTTTGGAATATTTTTTACTACAACAGTTCTAAATGTTCTCCACCACTGAACATAGTCCTCTGTGCCCTTCACCACGGAACATAGTCCTCTGTGTCCTTCACCACAGAACATAGTCCTCTGTGTCCACCACAGAACATAGTCCACCACGGAACATAGTCCTCTGTGTCCACCTCTGAACATATTCCTCTGTGTCCACCACAGAACCTAGTCCTCTGTGTCCACCACGGAACATAGTCCTCTGTGTCCACCACAGAACATAGTCCTCTGTGTCCACCACGGAACATAGTCCTCTGTGTCCACCACAGAACATAGTCCTCTGTGTCCACCACAGAACATAGTCCTCTGTGTCCACCACGGAACATAGTCCTCTGTGTCCTCCACGGAACATAGTCCTCTGTGTCCACCACGGAATATAGTCCTCTGTGTCCACCACGGAACATAGTCCTCTGTGTCCACCACGGAACATAGTCCTCTGTGTCCACCACGGAACGTAGTCCTCTGTGTCCACCACAGAACGTAGTCCTCTGTGTCCACCACATAACATAGTCCTCTGTGTCCACCACATAACATAGTCCTCTGTGTCCTTCACCACGGAACATAGTCCTCTGTGTCCTTCACCACGGAACATAGTCCTCTGTGTCCACCACGGAACATAGTCCTCTGTGTCCACCACGGAACATAGTCCTCTGTGTCCACCACATAACACAGTCCTCTGTGTCATCCACAGAACATAGTCCTCTGTGTCCTCCACAGAACATAGTCCTCTGTGTCCTCCACAGAACATAGTCCTCTGTGTCCTCCACAGAACATAGTCCTCTGTGTCCACCACAGAACATAGTCCTCTGTGTCCACCACAGAACATAGTCCTCTGTGTCCACCACATAACATAGTCCTCTGTGTCCTCCACAGAACATAGTCCTCTGTGTCCTCCACAGAACATAGTCCTCTGTGTCCACCACAGAACATAGTCCACAGTGTCCACCACAGAACATAGTCCTCTGTGTCCACCACGGAACATAGTCCTCTGTGTCCACCACGGAACATAGTCCTCTGTGTCCACCACAGAACATAGTCCTCTGTGTCCACCACAGAACATAGTCCTCTGTGTCCACCACAGAACATAGTCCTCTGTGTCCTCCACAGAACATAGTCCTCTGTGTCCATCACAGAACATAGTCCTCTGTGTCCACCACAGAACATAGTCCTCTGTGTCCACCACGGAACGTAGTCCTCTGTGTCCACCACAGAACGTAGTCCTCTGTGTCCACCACATAACATAGTCCTCTGTGTCCACCACATAACATAGTCCTCTGTGTCCTTCACCACGGAACATAGTCCTCTGTGTCCTTCACCACGGAACATAGTCCTCTGTGTCCACCACGGAACATAGTCCTCTGTGTCCACCACGGAACATAGTCCTCTGTGTCCACCACATAACACAGTCCTCTGTGTCATCCACAGAACATAGTCCTCTGTGTCCTCCACAGAACATAGTCCTCTGTGTCCTCCACAGAACATAGTCCTCTGTGTCCTCCACAGAACATAGTCCTCTGTGTCCACCACAGAACATAGTCCTCTGTGTCCACCACAGAACATAGTCCTCTGTGTCCACCACATAACATAGTCCTCTGTGTCCTCCACAGAACATAGTCCTCTGTGTCCTCCACAGAACATAGTCCTCTGTGTCCACCACAGAACATAGTCCACAGTGTCCACCACAGAACATAGTCCTCTGTGTCCACCACGGAACATAGTCCTCTGTGTCCACCACGGAACATAGTCCTCTGTGTCCACCACAGAACATAGTCCTCTGTGTCCACCACAGAACATAGTCCTCTGTGTCCACCACAGAACATAGTCCTCTGTGTCCTCCACAGAACATAGTCCTCTGTGTCCATCACAGAACATAGTCCTCTGTGTCCACCACAGAACATAGTCCTCTGTGTCCACCACGGAACATAGTCCTCTGTGTCCTTCACCACTGAACCTCCAGGGGACCATGACACAATGTCCCAAGAACGTCCTTGGGGACTTTCCCGTGACAAACCGGTGTCGTAACGTGATTATCATTCATGTGATGACATACTATTTATCAAATAATTAACTATGATTAATTTATTACGTGATTAAATTAATCATGTAAGACTTAACTCATGAGTAACTTGGGGCACCACGGGAGAAGTTTGTTTAATGAGTTACAGTTTCCCGAAATAAGTCAAGAATATGTCAGAATCTCTCGATATCATAACAGTCAATAATCAATAATTTCCTCATATCGGTCTCATTCTGAACATCGTTGACCTCATAAATCTGCACGAACCCTAGCCTAAATGATGAATTAGCGATACACAAGTTGGCTTAATTATTTATTTACTAACTAACTATATAACCACACAGAATTACATAAACACACACACAGTATAGATCATCAATTACTAACATAATGCAATGAAAAGTCCCTAGTGGACTAACCCAATATGACCGTTTGGTTACGCAATGGGAAGGGAGAGGCAAGATAAAGAGAGTGGGAGAGACAAAGAGAGTGGGCTGGTATATACATGTTGAATTTATACTTATGAGAATGAATACTTTTGCACATGAACGACCACTCATTCGAAAATAATTGCAATGTGTATATTTACGCTTGTATGTCTTTGCCTTCTCGCTGTTGAAATCACCCAGTCCGTCTTTGAGGAGGAGTTCGACAGAAGTCTCCAACAGAGGTCACAATGTCCTTTTTAGTTGTGGTTGTAGTTGTAGTTTAGCTTTGTCTTGGAGCGTTATGCGAGAATGTATCCTCCAGCTGTTGTACACGTGGTGGTCTTTGGTCAAGTTCACTAGGCTACTGGTACTTGAACAGCTGCAGACCGCATGTTCTGGGATAGTCTTTATCTTCTTCACTTGAGAGTTTCAGAGGGTCTTACAATTGTCTGGTCTTGTAAGTTTTATACCATTTGTCAACCGTGTAGCCCCCAATCCACAAAAGTCTGGTCTCATTTAAATTCCAACCATTTCAACGTGTGGATGGTCCTCACGTTCTCTGGTCTAATGTAATTCTTCAGCGAGTCCTTTAAAGCTGTCACACCCTGACCATAGTTTATTTGTATGTTTGTATGTTTTGGTTGGTCAGGGTGTGATCTGAGTGGGCATTCTATGTTGGATGTCTTGTTTGTCTATTTCTATGTCTGGCCTGATATGGTTCTCAATCAGAGGCAGGTGTTAGTCATTGTCTCTGATTGGGAACCATATTTAGGTAGCCTGGGTTTCACTGTGTGTTTGTGGGTGATTGTTCCTGTCTCTGTGTTTGTTGCACCAGATAGGGCTGTTTCGGTTTTCCACGTTTGTTGTTTTGTATTGTTCGTGTTTCATCTTCATTAAAGATGTATCTAACTAACCACGCTGCATTTTGGTCCGATCCTTGTTCCACCTCTTCGTCAGAGGAGGAGTTCGAAGAAACTCGTTACAAAAGCACTCTGTAAAAAAAAAGGGGGCGTTCTATCATGTGGACACAAACTCTGACCTCATTCGGGGCATAGCCACTGACTTGCACAAGTCTTTGCAAGAAAAACAATTATTATTGGGAAGGCTAAAATCACATTACTATCTTTTCACAAATGGATTCATATACGTTTTACAACCTTTAGATGCAAACCTGACACCTCAAATGCGTAAACTTTCAAAGATAGTTATTTAGTTATAACATCCTTAATGATGTCACAAAACAATAAACTTTTGACATGATTTATTGTTTAGATCCCCACCAACTATTCCAAACGATATGATCTCAAAACTAATATTTAAATTGCCAATAGTTAGATGTTAGAGTTTTTAGGCCAGAGTCTCTCTCTACGTACAAAGGAATTTCACTCAATACTGCAGAGCAGAAGGGAGAGTTTCTGCCAGGTATTTACGATCCGGTTGTTAAGTGTCATGACACCGAGAACTAGACAAAACTTCCAGGGGACCATGACACAATGTCCTGACCACTCTAGGCAACCAGTTAGTGAAGTCCTGCAGACGTCCTAACGTCTAATATTTGTTTTGCTGGGACGTTCCCTTGGGACCATCACGCAACATCCTAATGACGAGTAAAATGAAAGTCCTGAGAAAGTCCTGATAAAGAACTGACATGGTCCTCAGTGACGTCCCGCAGAGAACGTTCCCTTGGGACCATCATGAAACGTTCCCTTGTGGTCAATGAATGTCTCATGGATAACTTTCTATCAGAACCAAATAGGAACCTTTTCATAACGTTCCCTAATGGACATCAAAATACCTTATTATAATGTTATACTGTGACCAAACGGGACCTGCACTGAATCTCATGATTTAATGTTCCTAGAACATTCTCAGTACGTCAGTGAGATAACGTCTAGCCGAAACCGTTAAAGGGACCTAATCGGAATGTTGCTACAGAACAATCTTTTGGTTCTAATCTTCAGCCCTCTTTATCTGCAAATGTAGATATAAAAAATATACTTCAAGTCAACTGCCAACCTTTCACAGCAACTGTCTTGCTGGCAAACATGTGGATTGCCATTGTTTAAGGCTGTCTCAAATAGCTCCCTATTCCGAAGTGCCTTATGGGCCCTGGTCCAAAGTAGGGCACTATGTAGGGAATATGGTGCCATTTGAGATGAAAACCTAGTGTTTAAATCTGCCCTCGATTCTCTCTGCAGATTGAAGAGGCAGCCTCAGTAACAAGCAGAGCTCAATTTAAGTGCCAAGACGTTACTGGACTCTCTGGGGCCTATGATAGATTGCATCTCTCCTTTGTTCAGGGGGAATTGCATTGTTTCGGGTTAACAATCCACAAGCTTCCCTGAGTAATGGTGAAGAAAGATAGTATGTGCTTCAGAATTGATGTGTGGAATATAAACACTTAAAATGTGTGATGCTACATGGATATGTGGGAATCGTTTGTGCAAAAGTTTGCATATTCTTCAAAAAGGAAGAACAGAAAAATTATTGAGCTGCTTTGACTCAGACACATTAAAACATTTACCAACTCAGGCAGAAAACTTCTCATACTACAATAGGAGCCTAAGTGCAAAGAGGAGAGATTTACAACATCTCTTGGGGCTGCAGAATCACATTTTCATGTTACACTTCCCCTTCCCTTGACTCCCAGCATGCAACCTGCAACAGCTCCCTCCCTCTCTATGGCCTTGTCTCTTCACCAGCCAATGATATCCTGACCTGACCTCTTGGTATCCTCACTATAGCGTTGTCTCTTCACCAGCCAATGATATCCTGACCTGACCTGACCTCTTGGTAGACCTTGTCTCTCCACCAGCCAATGATATCCTGACCTGACCTCTTGGTAGGCCTTGTCTCTCCACCAGCCAATGATATCCTGACTTGACCTCTTGGTAGGCCTTGTCTCTCCACCAGCCAATGATATCCTGACCTGACCTCTTGGTAGGCCTTGTCTCTCCACCAGCCAATGATATCCTGACCTGACCTCTTGGTAGGCCTTGTCTCTCCGCCAGCCAATGATATCCTGACCTGACCTCTTGGTAGGCCTTGTCTCTCCACCAGCCAATGATATCCTGACCTGACCTCTTGGTAGGCCTTGTCTCTTCACCAGCCAATGATATCCTGACCTGACCTCTTGGTATCCTCGTAGTGCACAATTCTTCTCTCCCAGGCATTCCATGGAGCCGTGAGGCCTGAATGCCATCTTAGTGGCTGACTTGACATGCAGCCATTTGAAGGGGACATATGGCTTTATTCATTGGCGTTAGTTCATGCGGATGCAGCACACCTCGGAGGCCGACCTGCCACTGCAGATACAGAGAGCAGCTTGATACAGGTGTAGTCTCTGAGTTACTATGGCTACGCAGGACCTTGCTGTAGCACACACGACACCATGCCCTGCCTGCACACTGAACACGCTCTACTCTACAGGACTGCTACGGGGGAGCAGGAAACAGTGCTGCTTACTGCCTGCATGAGAGGAAGACTGCCTGGGAAGATGCAGTTCATGTGTTATTTTGACTTAAGTATACAGATGTACTGGAGATTTCGCTATATTTCCTAAACTATACAGCAACATTCCCTTTATTCATCATCATTATAACACACAGTAGCTGACTGAAGACTTCTAGATATTTCTCAATATACTGTAAGGGTAATGTGTATCTCTACATACTGTAGAACTTTGTTTGAGTGCAACAACACTGTCCAAGATTGTTGTTTAGTTTTATTGGCTGATATAAACTTCACATCCCGGTGTTACACTCTAAAAGTATGATTATTTCTAACAATACACACAAAGCCACTTTAAATGTGCTTAATATCCCCTGGCTGCGGTTTAAATGGCCTTAACATCCCCTGGCTGCGGGTTAAATGGCCTTAACATCCCCTGGCCGTAGTTTCAATGTGCTTAACATCCCCTGGCCGTGGTTTCAATGTGCTTAACATCCCCTGACCGTAGTTTCAATGGCCTTAACATCCCCTGGCCGTAGTTTCAATGTGCTTAACATCCCCTGGCCGTAGTTTCAATGTGCTTAACATCCCCTGGCCGTAGTTTCAATGTGCTTAACATCCCCTGACCGTGGGTTTCAATGTGCTTAACATCCCCTGGCCGTAGTTTCAATGTGCTTAACATCCCCTGACCGTAGTTTCAATGTGCTTAACATCCCCTGACCGTAGTTTCAATGTGCTTAACATCCCCTGGCCGTAGTTTCAATGTGCTTAACATCCCCTGACCGTAGTTTCAATGTGCTTAACATCTCCTGGCCGTAGTTTCAATGTGCTTAATATCCCCTGGCCGTAGTTTAAATTGGCTTAACATCTCTTGGCCGTAGTTTCAATGTGCTTAACATCCCCTGGCCGTAGTTTCAATGTGCTTAATATCCCCTGGCCGTAGTTTAAATTGGCTTAACATCTCTTGGCCGTAGTTTCAATGTGCTTAACATCCCCTGGCCGTAGTTTAAATTGGCTTAACATCCCCCGGCCGTGGTTTAAATTGGCTTAACATCCCCCGGCCGTGGTTTAAATTGGCTTAACATCTCCTGGCCGTGGTTTCAATGTGCCTAACATCTCCTGGCCGTGGTAGTCAGGACAGCAGTCTGAAAGCAGTAGCTAATGATGGGTCACGTTGATGATCATACTCAGGTGTAGAATTCACTCCTGTTCAGCCTAAATTCACAATACTGTTGGCGCACACGACGTGCCCAGAAGACAGCAGAGCGGAAGGTGACAGATTAAAAGGAACTACCAATTACTGTGACCTGAAATTAGTTAGGGCATCTTTTTTTTAAATTATTCTTCACATTCCCTCTCACAGTTTCTCTTTCAAAAGGACATGAATTCTTATATTTTGTTTCAGATCGGAAAAACAATGGTCATGAAAATGGCTTTTCCCAAACAGAATAGTAAATGGACTGTGTGTAATAATGTTTAATTTAATTCTATCTAACCTTACAGTACAGTGCATATTATGATGATATGAAAACCATCTCTATTCCTCCTTGCTACCAGCTCGTTCAGTTCTTCCATGAAGACAGATGAAAGAACTCAGGGATTTATAAATGCAGTCCATTTGGATGTGGAAGGTATATAATAAGAAGCTGTCTAATAAGAGATGTATGCTAACGGTGCTATCTGTAATTCATTCAGCCCTGCCAGGGCTATCACAAACAGAGATTATTTATAGATGTGTTATTTTCCTTTCACCACTACACCTTCTCAGGGTACCACCCACTTATAATATTCCAGGAAATGGGAGTGTCAGAGGAGGACCCATAACACACCCTCTGTCTTTGTCTCTCTGTCTTTGTCTCTCTCTCTCTCTCTCTCTGTGTCTCTCTCTCTCTCCTGTCTCTCTCTCTCTCTCTGTCTCTCTCTCTCCTGTCTCTCTCTCTCTCCTGTCTCTCTGTCTCTCTCTCTCCTGTGTCTCTGTCTCTCTGTCTCTCTGTCTCTCTGTCTCTCTGTCTCTCTGTCTCTCTGTCTCTGTCTCTGTCTCTCTGTCTCTCTGTCTCTCTGTCTCTGTCTCTGTCTCTGTCTCTCTCTCTGTCTCTCTCTCTCTCTCTCTCTCTCTCTCTCTCTCTCTCTCTGTCTCTCTGTCTCTCTCTCTCTCCCTGCACTTACTGTACCTGTCCGTGTGTAAGAGCAGTAACTGATGCAAACAGCAACGGGGTACAACAATGAGGTACAGGAATAGCTACAACAAAGGGGTACAGCCATGGGCAATAATATGGCACCACTGTGAGCACATTCACTGTGATTACTAATGAACCTGTATTCCCAGAATCAGAGGAATTCCTTGTGGAATACACACTGTCCTTTAGCATGCATAAACAAGGGGCTTCTACCTACCTGTGCTCAAGAGCATGAAAAACATAAGGTGGATGAGTAGAAGCCTGTGTGCCATCTGTGGTCTGTGGCGTTGTGCCATCTGTGGGTCTGTGGCGTTGTGCCATCTACAATTATCACTCTGTAGAGTAGCACTGAGAGTGTAAACTGGGCAGAAAGAGTGGATCTGATTAGGGAGGCCTACAGTAATGTATGTCGTCTATAGACTTTGTAGTCTTCCGTTTTTTCTAGTTTTTGAATGTTGTTTGTGAGATATCCCCCCTCGTGGTGAAATTATATACTTGTGGTTTATGGTTTTGGTAAAGTATGTCTAAACAAATTTAGACTGAGGACTCGATTCAATCCGTAGCGCTGAAGAGCTGAGTTACAGCGTAATAGAAATTTAAAGCCTATGTTCCCACCTTCGCGGAGACAGCAGTCACGGTAAACGCTGCATATGTCGGTCGCGCCAAGGTGCAGATCTTTAGTGTTACAGATTAAATCAATCCCTAAATATGTTGTTGTTGTTTTTTTTGGGGGGGGGGTGAAGTGAAGGCACAAAGTGAAGAAGAATTTCCTACCCATTCTAGAATGCAATTAGGGTTCACATTCCAACACCCTTATCAGTGTGGAAATACCTGGGGAGCCACATAACGGTCAGCAATATGAATATCTGTATACCCAAAAGTCCATTCGTAATTCCGACTCATTATAATTAGCATTATAATACTTGCTTCTATCAGTGGGAGCCAGCGCAGCAACAAGTGAATGTACAGCCTCATCTGGGTGTACTGTGAGTTCTAATTAAAAGTGCTTGAAAATGACTTGTATCATCATTAACACAGTTGTATTGTGAGCTAATATTCCCGATGCTTTTAGCGGGTGCCCTTTGTTACAGTGATAATGTTAAACTAAGTGCATTTAGCCTAGACTAGTAAAATGACTCAAAATCTGCACTTTCTCTCCCAAACATACCAATAGCTGTCCACATGTTTCATTGCTTGTGCAACTTACACATCAAGGGCAAACATGTTTATGCAGTAGGAGAAAATGATACATTTAAAGCAAGGAGGCTGCAGTTACAGCTCAGTGGGTTTAATGAGAGTTTAAACCGTCCAACGGGACTGAGAATTTAAAGTTGATAATCAGGGAAATGTCCTGCTGGTATTTAGTTGATAATCAGGGAGATGTCCTGCTGGTATTTAGTTGATAATCAGGGAGATGTCCTGCTGGTATTTAGTTGATAATCAGGGAGATGTCCTGCTGGTATTTAGCTGATAATCAGGGAGATGTCCTGCTGGTATTTAGTTGATAATCAGGGAGATGTCCTGCTGGTATTTAGTTGATAATCAGGGAGATGTCCTGCTGGTATTTAGTTGATAATCAGGGAGATGTCCTGCTGGTATTTACTTGATAATCAGGGAGATGTCCTGCTGGTATTTAGTTGATAATCAGGGAGATGTCCTGCTGGTATTTACTTGATAATCAGGGAGATGTCCTGCTGGTATTTAGTTGATAATCAGGGAGATGTCCTGCTGGTATTTAGTTGATAATATGGGAGATGTCAGGGAGATGTCCTGCTGGTATTTAGTTGATAATCAGGGAGATGTCCTGCTGGTATTTAGTTGATAATATGGGAGATGTCCTGCTGGTATTTACTTGATAATCAGGGAGATGTCCTGCTGGTATTTAGTTGATAATCAGGGAGATGTCCTGCTGGTATTTAGTTGATAATATGGGAGATGTCAGGGAGATGTCCTGCTGGTATTTAGTTGATAATCAGGGAGATGTCCGGCTGGTATTTAGTTGATAATCAGGGAGATGTCCTGCTGGTATTTAGCTGATAATCAGGGAGGGAGATGTCCTGCTGGTATTTAGCTGATAATCAGGGAGATGTCCTGCTGGTATTTAGCTGATAATCAGGGAGATGCCCTGCTGGTATTTAGTTGATAATATGGGAGATGTCAGGGAGATGTCCTGCTGGTATTTAGTTGATAATCAGGGAGATGTCCTGCTGGTATTTAGTTGATAATCAGGGAGATGTCCTGCTGGTATTTAGTTGATAATCAGGGAGATGTCCTGCTGGTATTTAGTTGATAATCAGGGAGATGTCAGGGAGATGTCCTGCTGGTATTTAGTTGATAATCAGGGAGATGTCCGGCTGGTATTTAGCTGATAATCAGGGAGGGAGATGTCCTGCTGGTATTTAGCTGATAATCAGGGAGATGTCCTGCTGGTATTTAGTTGATAATCAGGGAGATGTCCTGCTGGTATTTAGTTGATAATATGGGAGATGTCAGGGAGATGTCCTGCTGGTATTTAGCTGATAATCAGGGAGATGTCCTGCTGGTATTGGTGGTACTGGTGTTGGTGGAGCAGGTTATAGTGCTAAACAGGGATTGCATCCCAAATATAACCCTGTTCCCTAAATTTAACCCTATTCCCTGAATTGGGACCTGGTCAAAAGTAGTGCACTATTCAGGGAATAGAATGACATTCTAGGAATAACCATCCTTCACAAGGAGCTGATTGAGACAAGGGAGGGGTTTGATACTTGACATCTGGAGATCATGACTTACCCTGGTGTGTAAAGCCGGGGACTGTAACGTCTGTCACAGCAAACAACATGACGTTCTCTGGTGTGCTGTGACCTGACTAGAGCCGGGGACTGTAACTTCTGTCACAGCAAACAACATGATGTTCTCTGGTGTGCTGTGACCTGACTACAGCCGGGGATTGTAACTTCTGTCACAGCAAACAACATGACGTTCTCTGGTGTGCTGTGACCTGACTAGAGCCGGGGACTGTAACTTCTGTCACAACAAACAACATGACGTTCTCTGGTGTGACTTGACTTATAACGTTTAACACAACAAACCGTGTATTTCCTTTCTGTATTGAGGTTCCTAATGGCTGACTCTGGTGTGACTTGACTGCAGTTCATCATTGTGTATCACAACAAATGCTTGACAGTGTCTCTCTGTTAGTATTTTATACCGGCTCCTGCCGGACAGTTTATTAGGTACAACACCCCATTCATAAAAATGGATCGCTCCTACAGACAGTGAGTCACGATTCTGTGTAGCCATTGACTCCTTCTGCCGCTCTTGTAGAACGGTTCTGTGTAGGCGTTGACTCCTTCTGTCGGTCTTGTAGAACGGTTCTGTGTAGGTGTTGACTCCTTCTGTCAGTCTTGTAGAATGGTTCTGTGTAGGTGTTGACTCCTTCTGTCAATCTTGTAGAACGGTTCTGTGTAGGCGTTGACTCCTTCGGTCGGTCTTGTAGAACGGTTCTGTGTAGGCGTTGACTCCTTCTGTCAGTCTTGTAGAACGGTTCTGTGTAGGCGTTGACTCCTTCTGTCAGTCTTGTAGAACGGTTCTGTCTAGGCATTGACTCCTTCTGCCGGTCTTGTAGAACAGTTCTGTCGGTCTTGTAGAACGGTTCTGTGTAGGCGATGACTCCTTCTGCCAGTCTTGTAGAATGGGATGAAGTTTGTCGTTAAGCTCTCCACTCACTCAGGATAATGATGACAGCCTGCTCATAACTTTGGAGGAAACCTTCTTAGTGACAAATGCTCACCGTGCAGTCCCTCTTATGGAGTCAGGAGACAGTAGAAACATAAAAAATAAGATGGTTTATTCAAATCAAATTTCACTAACATGAGTTAGCTAGCTTGGTACAATCGCTAGCTAGTTATCTTGAGAAAGCTGATTTGCCATGAATTCACGGGCAGGAAACCAATATATGTAATTCAGATGGAACGGACTGTTTGCAGCATTAATATGCCTCCGTCCAATCTGCAGCAACTGCATAATGCCATTGCATCATCATGGACAAGCATTCCTGTGGAACGTTTCCGACACCTTGTAGAATGTTCCAAAGAATTCAGGAAGTTCTAGAGGCAACAGGGGTCCGACCCAGTTCTAGATGTGTGTACCTAATATACTGTCCGGTGAGTGTATATAAACCTGCCTGACGAACACATGGAGTAATGAAGACTACCTGGACTGTGGAGCCTCCAAAAATCTGTAATTCACTAAAAGGTCTTTCCAGCCTTCAACTGCAAGTGTTGGTTGAGCTACACTGTAGAGAATTCTGCTTCTATCTGCACCCACCTTGGTTCCATTCTGCTGTTGAATTAGCAACCTGTCAATCAAATTGAAAACCCATTTCCCCTTTTTAATTGGCTAAGGCAGTTCCATTTGGTCCTAAAACTCACAGCATCACAAAAGCGATTTTCAGATGAGTTTGATTGGTTGCTGTGTATATCTCAGAGACATGCTTGTAACCACGTTTGTATCCACAGTTTTTATGCACGTAAAGTCATACCATTAAAATAAAATCACAACAGCTCAGGACAGCTGTGATGTAAACAGGAAGTTTCAGCACAATTTTACAAATGCTGACAGATCATTTGTTCGTTCCATATGGTGGGATCGTTTTATGGCTGTAAAAATATATTATGTGAGAAATAGCGGTGGAAACGCATTTATGCACGAATATAGATATATTATAATGATAATATTGAAGTAAACTTGGAGTCACGCGATGATGGTGTGTGGTCCTCCCACTATGACTCGGGAAACCATGCAGTTTATTAAGCTACAGATTAAATCAATTATTAGGAACTTCACAGGGTAGTGAAAGTGCATGGTTATCTTGATGCTCCTTTCAATACATTTTGAGGGTGTTATTCTGGTGACATGATGATTAATGCTTGACTGCCGTTTGACTACTAAATAGGCTCTCTCTTATCCATAATAATCTCATCATGTAGACTAGTCTACCCTCACTGTATCTGTGAACTGTTGGCTAGAGAGCAGGTGCCAAGACCAGAGTGGGCACATTTGCTATTTAACCAACAGTTTTCGTGACAAATTTATGGGTAGAGTTGAAAATGCAATGGAAAAAAATGTAACTTCAGATTTTTGTGCTCTTAATGAAAACTTAAGCGAAAAAAATGTATTTTTGGAAACACTACTGGTGGGAATATGTGCATATTTTCTTTAGGCAGATTCTAGAATATTCTCATAAAAATCTGTTACTGGTAGTGGGAGAAAAGTATAATCATTTGTTTTGATGTTTGAGTTGGTCCAGGATCGGTGTCCCCCCCGCGGGACGGTTTAGCTAACGTGGGCTAATGTGATTAGTATGATGTTGCAAGTAACAAGAACATTCCCCAAGACATAGACACGTCTTATATGAGCAGAAAGGTTACATTGTTGTTAATCTAACTGCACTGTCCAATTTACAGTAGCTATTACAGTGAAATAATACCATGCTATTGTTTGAGGAGAGTGCACAGTTATGAACTTGAAAATTGATCAATAAACCAATAAACAACATTTTGAACAGTAATGCAATGGTTCATTGGATCAGTCAAAAAAATGCACATACACTGCTGCCATCTAGTGGCCAAAATCTAAATTGTGCCTCGACTCCTAAGTCACATAATGGCCTTTCTCTTACATTTAAAAGCTGATGGAACAAAAGAAAATAGAAAACACATTTTGTTTTCTTTGAATTATCTGTTACCAGATCAAATGTGTTATATTCTTCTACATTAATTTCACATTTCCACAAACTTCAAAGTGTTTCATGTCAAATGGTATCAAGAATATGCATATCCTTGCTTCAGGTCCTGAGCTACAGGCAGTTAGATTTAGGTATGTCATTCTCAGGGCGAAAATTGAAAAAAAGGGCCCGATCCTTTTAAGGCTAAACGATGGCAGTATTCTGCCCCAAGAGTCACCAGGATCTCTGAATGTGTTTTGACATATAAAACAGGCCCTGCTAGAGGCACAACCAGATGGATGCACATCCCTCAGCGTGAAGGTGGCCAGCATCATCACCACAAACCCCTCAGAGTAATCAATTATTCTCCCCTTGAGAAAATACTGTACTTCAAATGCCATAGTCTTTTTTATTTATTTTTAAATATTTAAACAGAGAGGATATTGCAACAGCACCAACCACATGTATTTTCATTTCACACGCCATTTCAGATCAGTGAATAAACTAATCACATGTTTTATAGAATAGTTGAGATAGAGTAAAGAAAATACAATGTGGCTGGATGGAAAATAACAAACCCACATGCAATAGAAAAGACCGGAAGAAAAGATAGACACACACACACGCACGCACACACACACACACACACACACACACACACACACACACACACACACACACACACACACACACACACACACACACACACACACACACACACACACACACACACACACACACACACACACACACACACACACACACACAGTGAGTAGAGAGAGCATGCTGTGCATTCCAAACGCCGTGCTGCTTTCTCCTTTTTGCCACGTGGAGGTCAGGAAGGTGACTCCTCTGTCTAGTTCAATCACAACTCTGAGGCCGTTCCTCTCGTGTTCTCATATGCTGCACTGAGTAAACCATTACTACCGTCGTTAATCACAATCTCATGTCCACTCATATTAAAGAGATCGAGCTACGTCTTTAAACAGAGCCAATTGTTCATAGAGGCAGAAAATAAATGCAATTCCGAAAATAAAGCCCCCCCCATCAACGGTCCCATTGCCGTACCTGTTGATTGTAATAAATTCGTATGTAGCTATTTTAACTCCCAATTTACTGTGTATTTAAAAGATAGGTAATTTCTGTTAGTGAAATTAATGGGATTTCAAAATAAAAGCCCCTCCCCCCCATCTATATACCCATTGTCATACCTGTTGTTTTTGACAAATTCTCACGTGGGTTTTTAACTCCTGATTTACTACAACCATTTGTGATCATCTCTGTTGTTTCGGTCATGAGGTGCTGCTAGATGTGTTTTCATTTTGTTTAACTCAAAGCCTTGTAAAAAAATGTATCTCCCTCAAGTCCCTTGGGTTTCCCCACAAAGGCTTCTAAAGTTTATATTTCCACTTTGAAATGTCAGACTTGATCTGCTCTGACAAAATACAAATCAATGTCACGGTGCCCTCTGGAACTGTGTCATTACGCACACCTGATCTCCATTTCCCTGATTGTAATTGTATGAATGTGCCCTTCGGTTCACCATTGGGCTGTCGATTATTGTTCCAATGTCCGTCGGTCGGCTGATGTGAAAATGGCTTTGTAAATACAGTTGATTAATTGATTGGCCGTGTGAGTACCTGTGCTGTGTTGTTTCGGGTTTCGCGCCGCTTGTATTGTGCAGATGATTACGGGTCTCGTCCCGTGTGGAATCATTATGTGCATGTACATATCATTGCCTAATATGCATGCCTGATTTGGGTGTGAGATGTACATTTTCTCATGTAAAAGTAATACAATAATAATAATAATATGTATATTTATTTTTTTACCGTCATGTGTGCATGCGCATACCCTGTTAACCTAGCCCTAGTGTCTAACAACTGAGAGATGCTATATGTAATGGTTGGGTCAGATATAGACCCCGGGTGCATGAGGGACATAGAGCTGTCATAGAAATGACAGAGATGTCTCAATGCAATTTCAATTTGGGAAAAGAGCAGAGAAAAACCATCATTACCCAAGAGTCACTTGGGCTGTCTACAGACAGGTTCAATGGTTACAGAGAGTCTTATATTCTTGACATAAGGCTCTAGAGAAACAATTTATTCCCAACCTTCAGTGTGAAATGACTGACATTCAGGCTTCAACCCTAGTCTCCGACTCTCCTCGGTAACGTGTCTGTGTGCTCTGTGAGCTCGTGTGATTCACATTGAGTCACACCGTGGAGGTCTGTTTGAAAGCATCCCTCCAAGGAAGCCTTGTCAACAGCAGCTTGACAGAAAGACATCCAAGACGTTCATCCTTCAGATCCCCACTTTCAACCGCCGTGTGTGTGTGTGTGTGTGTGTGTGTGTGTGTGTGTGTGTGTGTGTGTGTGTGTGTGTGTGCGTGCGTGCGTGCGTGCGTGCGTGCGTGCGTGCGTGCGTGCGTGCGTGTGTGTGTGTGTGTGTGATTCTTTGTTTCTGAATCAAAAATCTAAAAGATGTCTCCTGACATACTAATCACACTGAAGAACGGTTTCTTTCATTTTGTGTTTATGATGTTTTTTGTTGTTGTTGTTTTTTTTTAACAGAAGTCTGCATCCTTGGTGATATGTGTGTTCGCTGCATCCACTCCAATATTGAAACTCAATATACTGCCACGGCTAGCAGGTCACTTCTCTGATTCAACAATACAGCAGGGAAATGCCAGTTGCAGCGGCCAAGAAACTGCATCCTACATGACAACCTCGTCCCTACACATAGTGCACTATTTTTAACCCGGGCTCATAGTACAATATGCAGGGAATAGGGTGTGATTTAGGCCACGTGCAGACAGTATTTTCTAAATGCAGCGCTGTGTGGAAATGAGAAGCACATGGGACATTAAACCAGGCTGCACTCTGCTGAATCCAGCTTTTCCCAAGCCGGTCTAGCGTTAACATGCAGAGGGAAAAGAACATGGACTGCACAATCATCTCCTCTCTTCAAACCCATGGAGTCACTCATTGCTCAGACTAATTCATTATTCCTTTTCTCTGATGTGTCGGTATCATTCTCCTTCCATTTAGAGGTTTATTTCCTTTATTCTTCTCAAACACAACGAGGAGTTTCCCTCTACGTCCCAAATGGCAACCTTTTCCCTTTATAGTGCACTAATTTTGACTAGAGGGGACACACCCTAAGTATGTAATTCCTGTTCTGGAGTAAAAGTTTTAACCTCAAGAGCAGAGAGGCGCAATGAGAAGAGCTCTATGGTCTTTGTAGATATTGACATAAGGGTCTCTAGTGCTTTACAAATACATTTGATTGAATTTGATTGATTGACAAGCTGTGACTCTTTAGTGTTAGTCACCAACACGGCCTCGAGGAGGAGAGGTTCGTGACTACGAAGAGAATGCAATGAGACAAGAGTATTGCTGAAAAGCAATTCAACTGAACTGCATTCTGAATTAATGTCTTTCTCCCTCTGCAGCAGCATACCTCGTGTAGGTCCTAAATTACATCCTATTCCCTTTGTAGTGCACTACTTTTGGGTCATGCAATATAAAGTAGTCCACTACTTTTGGGTCATGCAATATAAAGTAGTGCACTACTTTTGGGTCATGCAATATAAAGTAGTGCACTACTTTTGGGTCATGCAAAATAAAGTAGTGCACTACTTTTGGGTCATGCAATATAAAGTAGTGCACTACTTTTGGGTCATGCAATATAAAGTAGTGCACTACTTTTGGGTCATGCAATATAAAGTACTGCACTACTTTTGGGTCATGCAATATAAAGTAGTGCACTGCTTTTGGGTCATGCAAAATAAAGTAGTGCACTACTTTTAGGGTCAATCAATATAAAGTTGTGCACTATAAAGGGAATAGGGCACCATTTGCGATGCAACCCTTAATGTGTGTCCCCCCCCCCCCCACACACACACACACACACACACAGCACTCATGAACACTGTAATGCTGACCTGGATGGAAGCCGTTGTTGATGAAAAGGACTTTTTTTAATGACTTTCTCATTTTGGGACTGGACACAGATAAGGACCTAGCCAGCCAGTCCTTATAGTATGATCAAATCTGCCTGTGGAACCCTATCGCCATTAATAGGAAATAGAACGTTCCGGAAAGAATGGAGAATTTGGTTAACCTATTATGTGATTATGTTGTGTTGTGATGTGTTTGTTTTGTTGTGCTTAGTGATGTTTGAAAAACAACATTAAAAAATATATATATATTATGATCCGATTGTGTAAGTTCCATTGTGTGGTGTTAAATTATGGACTGACACAATTATTTTGTAACCTAACTACCACAAACCAAATGCAAAAAAAATGTTAAACATTCAACATTCCCCTTTTATTTAAGATTAATCACGCTTTAATTACCAGTGTCATCGTAAAAAAAATATATCAAAGAAATTGCTAATTAAAGCATAAACATTATGGGCTCCTCATCAGCCAGCAGGCTCTGCCATCCATAGCCACCCGAATACCAAGACAATGTAGTATTGTTACTCTGCTAGGAAAGGTTTTGTAAGTCCAACCTATCTTCTATCAGAACGAAGGTACAATCATGTGGTCAGTTTGCAGGAGGAATTGACAACTAGAGTTTGTTTGTTGACACCTGAGGAAAATATATTTGGTACATTTTCAGACAATATCCACATATCCCTTTTCTCATGCAGTGGATCGTCTGGAGTTGTTGGGATGGTGTGTAATGTGTTTGTTGTGGCTTGTGACATGAATGTTCTCTTTCACCATGCAAACCCACTAGTATGCAGTCCTGTGTATTCCTGTGTATTTATGTTGATTGTTAAAACATCTCATTTGTGAAGCTAATTGCACTTTGTAATAGAAAAGCAATCAATAAACCCATTATGAAGTTGGCTACCATTAGATTCTAAACATGTGAGGACTTTCTAAATAACCTTAGAACGTTAATCATTTAAACACATATTTGTGAACACGCTCCGGTGCCATACGGCCATACCTTTAGCCGGGCTAGGGAAATAGAAAATAGCCTGGTGGCCTCTGGGCTAGGCTAACTGCTAGTGCTGTGGTAACATGACTGAAGAGGCTAACTGCTAGTGCTGTGGTAACATGACTGAAGAGGCTAACTGCTAGTGCTGTGGTAACATGACTGAAGAGGCTAACTGCTAGTGCTGTGTTAACATGACTGAAGAGGCTAACTGCTAGTGCTGTGGTAATATAATGGAAGAGGCTAACTGCTAGTGCTGTGGTAACATGACTGAAGAGGCTAACTGCTAGTGCTGTGTTAACATGACTGAAGAGGCTAACTGCTAGTGCTGTGGTAACATGACTGAAGAAGCTAACTGCTAGTGCTGTGGTAACATGACTGAATAGGCGAACTGCTAGTGCTGTGGTAACATGACTGCTGAAGAGGCTAACTGCTAGTGCTGTGGTAGCATAACTGAAGAGGCTAACTGCTAGTGCTGTGTTAACATAACTGAAGAGGCTAACTGCTAGTGCTGTGGTAACATTACTGAAGAGGCTAACTGCTGGTGCTGTGTTAACATGACTGAAGAGGCTAACTGCTAGTGCTGTGGTAACATTACTGAAGAGGCTAACTGCTGGTGCTGTGTTAACATGACTGAAGAGGCTAACTGCTAGTGCTGTGGTAACATGACTGAAGAGTCTAACTGCTAGTGTTGTGTTAACATGACTGAAGAGGCTAACTGCTATTGCTGTGGTAACGTAACTGAAGAGGCTAACTGCTAGTGCTGTGGTAACATGACTGAAGAGGCTAACTGCTAGTGCTGTGGTAACATAACTGAAGAGGCTAACTGCTAGTGCTGTGTTAACATAACTGAAGGTGTCAAAACATTCAGTTCACATTGAGAGCAGACATTATTAATCCTGTCGTTTAAGTGCACCTTTAGAATCCCCTCAATCTAATGAATGTGAACGTCACCGGATAGCACAGCCCACAGCAAGCACACACACACACACACACACACACACACAAACACACACACACACACACACACACACACACACACACACACACACACACACACACACACACACACACACACACACACACACACACACACAAAGACACACAAAGACACACAAAGACACACAAAGACAGACACAGTCAAGCCTGTTCCCTTCCAGGGCTGTTTTACGGGTTTTTGTGTTTGCCTTCTGC
Source organism: Oncorhynchus masou masou (assembly GCF_036934945.1). NCBI lineage: Eukaryota > Metazoa > Chordata > Actinopteri > Salmoniformes > Salmonidae > Oncorhynchus > Oncorhynchus masou. The sequence goes on from NC_088243.1 coordinate 86,019,534, forward strand.
CATCCCAGTTGATGCCGTGGACGGTCAATAGCCTACATTCTACTTTATGTGGTTATATGAATTGCACATTCCAGCCATGCAATCTCTCAGTGGCCTGCTTACATTACAGCCTAGGCATGTTGCCAGATTAGACGTTCAAACCGCAGAGTGCTGGAATACAATCAAATATACCAGGCTGATTTTATCAGATTGCTGACATTTATATGGTGACGATATTTGATGTCTGGCATGTTTCCGTATAGGCTTCATCTCGGAGATGACTGTTGACCACACAGTCATGACTAGTGGTTCCATCATGGTTGACCAGTCATGACTAGTGGTTCCATCATGGTTGACCAGTAATGACTAGTGGTTCCATTATGGTTGACCGGTCATGACTAGTGGTTCCATCATGGTTTACCACCCAGTAATGACTAGTGGTTCCATCATGGTTGACCACCCAATAATGACTAGTGGTTCCATCATGGTTGACTAGTCATGACTAGTGGTTCCATCTTGGTTGTGGTTGACCAGTCATGACTAGTGGTTCCATCGTGGTTGTGGTTGACCAGTCATGACTAGTGGTTCCATCATGTTTGACCAGTCATGACTAGTGGTTCCATCTTGGTTGTGGTTGACCAGTCATGACTAGTGGTTCCATCATGGTTGTGGTTGACCAGTAATTACTAGTGGTTCCATCACGGTTGACCAGTCATGACTAGTGGTTCCATCATGGTTGACCAGTCATGACTAGTGGTTCCATTATGGTTGACCAGTCATGACTAGTGGTTCCATCATGGTTTACCAGTCATGACTAGTGGTTCCATCTTGGTTGTGGTTGACCAGTCATGACTAGTGGTTCCATCGTGGTTTACCAGTCATGACTAGTGGTTCCATCTTGGTTGTGGTTGACCAGTCATGACTAGTGGTTCCATCTTGGTTGTGGTTGACCAGTCATGACTAGTGGTTCCATCGTGGTTGTGGTTGACCAGTCATGACTAGTGGTTCCATCATGGTTGTGGTTGACCAGTAATTACTAGTGGTTCCATCACGGTTGACCAGTCATAACTAGTGGTTCCATCACGGTTGACCAGTCATAACTAGTGGTTCCATTATTTATTTTGCTTTCATGAAAAGGAAATTGAGAAAGTCAAATATTAAATATGAATGTTTACCAAAGCTACTTACGAATTTAGCCTTTGGGGCAGAACTGTGCATGGGGTAGACTTCTAATGTACTCATATAGATGACTTATTTATGCAAAGCTTGCCGTTTATGATCTATGATATTGCTCCCCGAAGGGAGATAACTTCCCTCCATCTAGATAGCAGGATGGACCTTCAGGAATACATCAAGGAGATGGGAAATGAATGTCACTTCTGTATCAGTCCAGAAGAAACCTCTTTGAAAAAAAGCACACACACACACTTTCTCTGCATATATATATATATATACATATATGTTTAAAATATATAAATTAAGCATTGTTTAACTGTTCCCAACAGTTCATTTTGGAGATATCCTCTGAAGTCTTTGGTTTGACTCCAGTGAAAAAGAAAAGATTGGTATGTTTTATTAGCATATTATTCTCTCACATGCGGATTCTTTAAGCATGCTGTGTATAATGAAAAGACATAAAACAGTATTAGATGGAGACAGCGTATTTTTACCGAACCAAAAACTAGACTACTGATTTTGCTGCACTAGTTATGTCTAGGGGCAATTCTGCCCTCAAGGATAAATTCATAACTAGCTTTAGTAAGTAGCTTTAGGGGTCTTAGGCCTAGCTACATGGTCTGTAACCTGACTCATTATGTCTAGGGGTCCTAGCTACATGGTCTGTAACCTGACTCATTATATCTAGGGTTCTTAGGCCTAGCTACATGGTCTGTAACCTGACTCATTATGTCTAGGGTTCTTAGGCCTAGCTACATGGTCTGTAACCTGACTCATTATGTCTAGGGGTCCTAGCTACATGGTCTGTAACCTGACTCATTATGTCTAGGGGTCCTAGCTACATGGTCTGTAACCTGACTCATTATGTCTAGGGGTCCTAGCTACAGGGTCTGTAACCTGACTCATTATGTCTAGGGGTCCTAGCTACATGGTCTGTAACCTGACTCATTATGTCTAGGGGTCCTAGCTACATGGTCTGTAACCTGACTCATTATGTCTAGGGGTCCTAGCTACATGGTCTGTAACCTGACTCATTATGTCTAGGGGTCCTAGCTACAGGGTCTGTAACCTGACTCATTATGTCTAGGGGTCCTAGCTACATGGTCTGTAACCTGACTCATTATGTCTAGGGGTCCTAGCTACATGGTCTGTAACCTGACTCATTATGTCTAGGGGTCCTAGCTACATGGTCTGTAACCTGACTCATTATGTCTAGGGGTCCTAGCTACATGGTCTGTAACCTGACTCATTATGTCTAGGGGTCCTAGCTACATGGTCTGTAACCTGACTCATTATGTCTAGGGGTCCTAGCTACATGGTCTGTAACCTGACTCATTATGTCTAGGGGTCCTAGCTACATGGTCTGTAACCTGACTCATTATGTCTAGGGGTCCTAGCTACATGGTCTGTAACCTGACTCATTATGTCTAGGGTTCTTAGGCCTAGCTACATGGTCTGTAACCTGACTCATTATGTCTAGGGTTCTTAGGCCTAGCTACATGGTCTGTAACCTGACTCATTATGTCTAGGGTTCTTAGGCCTAGCTACATGGTCTGTAACCTGACTCATTATGTCTAGGGTTCTTAGGCCTAGCTACATGGTCTATAACCTGACTCATTATATCTAGGGTTCTTAGGCCTAGCTACATGGTCTGTAACCTGACTCATTATGTCTAGGGTTCTTAGGCCCAGCTACATGGTCTGTAACCTGACTCATTATGTCTAGGGTTCTTAGGCCTAGCTACATGGTCTATAACCTGACTCATTATATCTAGGGTTCTTAGGCCTAGCTACATGGTCTGTAACCTGACTCATTATGTCTAGGGTTCTTAGGCCTAGCTACATGGTCTGTAACCTGACTCATTATGTCTAGGGTTCTTAGGCCTAGCTACATGGTCTGTAACCTGACTCATTATGTCTAGGGTTCTTAGGCCTAGCTACATGGTCTATAACCTGACTCATTATGTCTAGGGTTCTTAGGCCTAGCTACATGGTCTGTAACCTGACTCATTATGTCTAGGGTTCTTAGGCCTAGCTACATGGTCTGTAACCTGACTCATTATGTCTAGGGTTCTTAGGCCTAGCTACATGGTCTGTAACCTGACTCATTATGTCTAGGGTTCTTAGGCCTAGCTACATGGTCTGTAACCTGACTCATTATATCTAGGGGTCTTAGGCCTAGCTACATGGTCTGTAACCTGACTCATTATATCTAGGGTTCTTAGGCCTAGCTACATGGTCTGTAACCTGACTCATTATATCTAGGGGTCTTAGGCCTAGCTACATGGTCTGTAACCTGACTCATTATGTCTAGGGTTCTTAGGCCTAGCTACATGGTCTGTAACCTGACTCATTATGTCTAGGGTTCTTAGGCCTAGCTACATGGTCTGTAACCTGACTCATTATGTCTAGGGTTCTTAGGCCTAGCTACATGGTCTGTAACCTGACTCATTATGTCTAGGGTTCTTAGGCCTAGCTACATGGTCTGTAACCTGACTCATTATGTCTAGGGTTCTTAGGCCTAGCTACATGGTCTGTAACCTGACTCATTATATCTAGGGGTCTTAGGCCTAGCTACATGGTCTGTAACCTGACTCATTATGTCTAGGGTTCTTAGGCCTAGCTACATGGTCTGTAACCTGACTCATTATGTCTAGGGTTCTTAGGCCTAGCTACATGGTCTGTAACCTGACTCATTATATCTAGGGGTCTTAGGCCTAGCTACATGGTCTGTAACCTGACTCATTATGTCTAGGGTTCTTAGGCCTAGCTACATGGTCTGTAACCTGACTCATTATATCTAGGGTTCTTAGGCCTAGCTACATGGTCTGTAACCTGACTCATTATGTCTAGGGTTCTTAGGCCTAGCTACATGGTCTGTAACCTGACTCATTATATCTAGGGTTCTTAGGCCTAGCTACATGGTCTGTAACCTGACTCATTATGTCTAGGGTTCTTAGGCCTAGCTACATGGTCTATAACCTGACTCATTATGTCTAGGGTTCTTAGGCCTAGCTACATGGTCTATAACCTGACTCGTTATGTCTAGGGGTCCTAGCTACATGGTCTGTAACCTGACTCATTATATCTAGGGTTCTTAGGCCTAGCTACATGGTCTGTAACCTGACTCATTATATCTAGGGTTCTTAGGCCTAGCTACATGGTCTGTAACCTGACTCATTATATCTAGGGTTCTTAGGCCTAGCTACATGGTCTGTAACCTGACTCGTTATGTCTAGGGTTCTTAGGCCTAGCTACATGGTCTGTAACCTGACTCATTATATCTAGGGTTCTTAGGCCTAGCTACATGGTCTGTAACCTGACTCATTATATCTAGGGTTCTTAGGCCTAGCTACATGGTCTGTAACCTGACTCATTATATCTAGGGTTCTTAGGCCTAGCTACATGGTCTGTAACCTGACTCATTATATCTAGGGTTCTTAGGCCTAGCTACATGGTCTGTAACCTGACTCATTATATCTAGGGTTCTTAGGCCTAGCTACATGGTCTGTAACCTGACTCATTATGTCTAGGGTTCTTAGGCCTAGCTACATGGTCTGTAACCTGACTCATTATGTCTAGGGTTCTTAGGCCTAGCTACATGGTCTGTAACCTGACTCATTATATCTAGGGTTCTTAGGCCTAGCTACATGGTCTGTAACCTGACTCATTATGTCTAGGGGTCTTAGGCCTAGCTACATGGTCTGTAACCTGACTCATTATGTCTAGGGGTCTTAGGCCTAGCTACATGGTCTGTAACCTGACTCATTATATCTAGGGTTCTTAGGCCTAGCTACATGGTCTGTAACCTGACTCATTATGTCTAGGGGTCTTAGGCCTAGCTACATGGTCTGTAACCTGACTCATTATGTCTAGGGTTCTTAGGCCTAGCTACATGGTCTGTAACCTGACTCATTATGTCTAGGGTTCTTAGGCCTAGCTACATGGTCTGTAACCTGACTCATTATGTCTAGGGTTCTTAGGCCTAGCTACATGGTCTGTAACCTGACTCATTATGTCTAGGGGTCTTAGGCCTAGCTACATGGTCTGTAACCTGACTCATTATGTCTAGGGTTCTTAGGCCTAGCTACATGGTCTGTAACCTGACTCATTATATCTAGGGTTCTTAGGCCTAGCTACATGGTCTGTAACCTGACTCATTATGTCTAGGGTTCTTAGGCCTAGCTACATGGTCTGTAACCTGACTAATTATGTCTAGGGTTCTTAGGCCTAGCTACATGGTCTGTAACCTGACTCATTATGTCTAGGGTTCTTAGGCCTAGCTACATGGTCTGTAACCTGACTCATTATATCTAGGGTTCTTAGGCCTAGCTACATGGTCTGTAACCTGACTCATTATGTCTAGGGGTCTTAGGCCTAGCTACATGGTCTGTAACCTGACTCATTATGTCTAGGGTTCTTAGGCCTAGCTACATGGTCTGTAACCTGACTCATTATGTCTAGGGGTCTTAGGCCTAGCTACATGGTCTGTAACCTGACTCATTATGTCTAGGGGTCTTAGGCCTAGCTACATGGTCTGTAACCTGACTCATTATATCTAGGGTTCTTAGGCCTAGCTACATGGTCTGTAACCTGACTCATTATGTCTAGGGGTCTTAGGCCTAGCTACATGGTCTGTAACCTGACTCATTATGTCTAGGGTTCTTAGGCCTAGCTACATGGTCTGTAACCTGACTCATTATGTCTAGGGTTCTTAGGCCTAGCTACATGGTCTGTAACCTGACTCATTATGTCTAGGGTTCTTAGGCCTAGCTACATGGTCTGTAACCTGACTCATTATGTCTAGGGGTCTTAGGCCTAGCTACATGGTCTGTAACCTGACTCATTATGTCTAGGGTTCTTAGGCATAGCTACATGGTCTGTAACCTGACTCATTATATCTAGGGTTCTTAGGCCTAGCTACATGGTCTGTAACCTGACTCATTATGTCTAGGGTTCTTAGGCCTAGCTACATGGTCTGTAACCTGACTCATTATGTCTAGGGTTCTTAGGCCTAGCTACATGGTCTGTAACCTGACTCATTATGTCTAGGGTTCTTAGGCCTAGCTACATGGTCTGTAACCTGACTCATTATGTCTAGGGGTCTTAGGCCTAGCTACATGGTCTGTAACCTGACTCATTATATCTAGGGTTCTTAGGCCTAGCTACATGGTCTGTAACCTGACTCATTATGTCTAGGGGTCTTAGGCCTAGCTACATGGTCTGTAACCTGACTCATTATGTCTAGGGTTCTTAGGCCTAGCTACATGGTCTGTAACCTGACTCGTTATGTCTAGGGGTCTTAGGCCTAGCTACATGGTCTGTAACCTGACTCATTATGTCTAGGGGTCTTAGGCCTAGCTACATGGTCTGTAACCTGACTCATTATGTCTAGGGGTCTTAGGCCTAGCTACATGGTCTGTAACCTGACTCATTATATCTAGGGTTCTTAGGCCTAGCTAAATGGTCTGTAACCTGATTCATTATATCTAGGGTTCTTAGGCCTAGCTACATGGTCTGTAACCTGACTCATTATGTCTAGGGTTCTTAGGCCTAGCTACATGGTCTGTAACCTGACTCATTATGTCTAGGGTTCTTAGGCCTAGCTACATGGTCTGTAACCTGAGTCATTATATCTAGGGTTCTTAGGCCTAGCTACATGGTCTGTAACCTGACTCATTATATCTAGGGTTCTTAGGCCTAGCTACATGGTCTGTAACCTGACTCATTATATCTAGGGTTCTTAGGCCTAGCTACATGGTCTGTAACCTGACTCATTATGTCTAGGGTTCTTAGGCCTAGCTACATGGTCTGTAACCTGACTCATTATGTCTAGGGTTCTTAGGCCTAGCTACATGGTCTGTAACCTGACTCATTATGTCTAGGGTTCTTAGGCCTAGCTACATGGTCTGTAACCTGACTCATTATGTCTAGGGTTCTTAGGCCTAGCTACATGGTCTGTAACCTGACTCATTATGTCTAGGGTTCTTAGGCCTAGCTACATGGTCTGTAACCTGACTCATTATGTCTAGGGTTCTTAGGCCTAGCTACATGGTCTGTAACCTGACTCATTATATCTAGGGTTCTTAGGCCTAGCTACATGGTCTGTAACCTGACTCATTATGTCTAGGGTTCTTAGGCCTAGCTACATGGTCTGTAACCTGACTCATTATATCTAGGGTTCTTAGGCCTAGCTACATGGTCTGTAACCTGACTCATTATGTCTAGGGTTCTTAGGCCTAGCTACATGGTCTGTAACCTGACTCATTATATCTAGGGTTCTTAGGCCTAGCTACATGGTCTGTAACCTGACTCATTATATCTAGGGTTCTTAGGCCTAGCTACATGGTCTGTAACCTGACTCATTATATCTAGGGGTCTTAGGCCTAGCTACATGGTCTGTAACCTGACTCGTTATGTCTAGGGTTCTTAGGCCTAGCTACATGGTCTGTAACCTGACTCATTATGTCTAGGGTTCTTAGGCCTGGCTACATGGTCTGTAACCTGACTCATTATGTCTAGGGTTCTTAGGCCTAGCTACATGGTCTGTAACCTGACTCATTATGTCTAGGGTTCTTAGGCCTAGCTACATGGTCTGTAACCTGACTCATTATGTCTAGGGTTCTTAGGCCTAGCTACATGGTCTGTAACCTGACTCATTATATCTAGGGTTCTTAGGCCTAGCTACATGGTCTGTAACCTGACTCATTATATCTAGGGTTCTTAGGCCTAGCTACATGGTCTGTAACCTGATTCGTTATGTCTAGGGTTCTTAGGCCTAGCTACATGGTCTGTAACCTGACTCATTATGTCTAGGGTTCTTAGGCCTAGCTACATGGTCTGTAACCTGACTCATTATATCTAGGGGTCTTAGGCCTAGCTACATGGTCTGTAACCTGACTCATTATGTCTAGGGTTCTTAGGCCTAGCTACATGGTCTGTAACCTGACTCATTATATCTAGGGTTCTTAGGCCTAGCTACATGGTCTGTAACCTGACTCATTATATCTAGGGTTCTTAGGCCTAGCTACATGGTCTGTAACCTGATTCGTTATGTCTAGGGTTCTTAGGCCTAGCTACATGGTCTGTAACCTGACTCATTATGTCTAGGGTTCTTAGGCCTAGCTAAATGGTCTGTAACCTGACTCATTATGTCTAGGGTTCTTAGGCCTAGCTACATGGTCTGTAACCTGACTCATTATATCTAGGGTTCTTAGGCCTAGCTAAATGGTCTGTAACCTGATTCGTTATGTCTAGGGTTCTTAGGCCTAGCTACATGGTCTGTAACCTGACTCATTATGTCTAGGGTTCTTAGGCCTAGCTACATGGTCTGTAACCTGACTCGTTATGTCTAGGGTTCTTAGGCCTAGCTACATGGTCTGTAACCTGACTCATTATGTCTAGGGTTCTTAGGCCTAGCTACATGGTCTGTAACCTGACTCATTATATCTAGGGTTCTTAGGCCTAGCTACATGGTCTGTAACCTGACTCATTATATCTAGGGTTCTTAGGCCTAGCTACATGGTCTGTAACCTGATTCGTTATGTCTAGGGTTCTTAGGCCTAGCTACATGGTCTGTAACCTGACTCATTATGTCTAGGGTTCTTAGGCCTAGCTACATGGTCTGTAACCTGACTCATTATGTCTAGGGTTCTTAGGCCTAGCTACATGGTCTGTAACCTGACTCATCATGTCTAGGGTTCTTAGGCCTAGCTACATGGTCTGTAACCTGACTCATTATGTCTAGGGGTCTTAGGCCTAGCTACATGGTCTGTAACCTGACTCATTATATCTAGGGTTCTTAGGCCTAGCTACATGGTCTGTAACCTGACTCATTATATCTAGGGTTCTTAGGCCTAGCTACATGGTCTGTAACCTGACTCATTATATCTAGGGTTCTTAGGCCTAGCTACATGGTCTGTAACCTGACTCATTATATATAGGGGTCTTAGGCCTAGCTACATGGTCTGTAACCTGACTCATTATATATAGGGGTCTTAGGCCTAGCTAAATGGTCTGTAACCTGACTCATTATGTCTAGGGGTCTTAGGCCTAGCTACATGGTCTGTAACCTGACTCATTATGTCTAGGGTTCTTAGGCCTAGCTACATGGTCTGTAACCTGACTCATTATGTCTAGGGTTCTTAGGCCTAGCTACATGGTCTGTAACCTGACTCATTATGTCTAGGGTTCTTAGGCCTAGCTACATGGTCTGTAACCTGACTCATTATATCTAGGGTTCTTAGGCCTAGCTACATGGTCTGTAACCTGACTCATTATATCTAGGGTTCTTAGGCCTAGCTACATGGTCTGTAACCTGACTCATTATGTCTAGGGGTCTTAGGCCTAGCTACATGGTCTGTAACCTGACTCATTATGTCTAGGGTTCTTAGGCCTAGCTACATGGTCTGTAACCTGACTCATTATGTCTAGGGGTCTTAGGCCCAGCTACATGGTCTGTAACCTGACTCATTATATCTAGGGTTCTTAGGCCTAGCTACATGGTCTGTAACCTGACTCATTATATCTAGGGTTCTTAGGCCTAGCTACATGGTCTGTAACCTGACTCATTATGTCTAGGGTTCTTAGGCCTAGCTACATGGTCTGTAACCTGACTCATTATGTCTAGGGGTCTTAGGCCCAGCTACATGGTCTGTAACCTGACTCATTATATCTAGGGTTCTTAGGCCTAGCTACATGGTCTGTAACCTGACTCATTATGTCTAGGGTTCTTAGGCCTAGCTACATGGTCTGTAACCTGACTCATTATGTCTAGGGTTCTTAGGCCTAGCTACATGGTCTGTAACCTGACTCATTATATCTAGGGTTCTTAGGCCTAGCTACATGGTCTGTAACCTGACTCATTATATCTAGGGTTCTTAGGCCTAGCTACATGGTCTGTAACCTGATTCGTTATGTCTAGGGTTCTTAGGCCTAGCTACATGGTCTGTAACCTGACTCATTATGTCTAGGGTTCTTAGGCCTAGCTAAATGGTCTGTAACCTGACTCATTATGTCTAGGGTTCTTAGGCCTAGCTACATGGTCTGTAACCTGACTCATTATATCTAGGGTTCTTAGGCCTAGCTAAATGGTCTGTAACCTGATTCGTTATGTCTAGGGTTCTTAGGCCTAGCTACATGGTCTGTAACCTGACTCATTATGTCTAGGGTTCTTAGGCCTAGCTACATGGTCTGTAACCTGACTCGTTATGTCTAGGGTTCTTAGGCCTAGCTACATGGTCTGTAACCTGACTCATTATGTCTAGGGTTCTTAGGCCTAGCTACATGGTCTGTAACCTGACTCATTATATCTAGGGTTCTTAGGCCTAGCTACATGGTCTGTAACCTGACTCATTATATCTAGGGTTCTTAGGCCTAGCTACATGGTCTGTAACCTGATTCGTTATGTCTAGGGTTCTTAGGCCTAGCTACATGGTCTGTAACCTGACTCATTATGTCTAGGGTTCTTAGGCCTAGCTACATGGTCTGTAACCTGACTCATTATGTCTAGGGTTCTTAGGCCTAGCTACATGGTCTGTAACCTGACTCATCATGTCTAGGGTTCTTAGGCCTAGCTACATGGTCTGTAACCTGACTCATTATGTCTAGGGGTCTTAGGCCTAGCTACATGGTCTGTAACCTGACTCATTATATCTAGGGTTCTTAGGCCTAGCTACATGGTCTGTAACCTGACTCATTATATCTAGGGTTCTTAGGCCTAGCTACATGGTCTGTAACCTGACTCATTATATCTAGGGTTCTTAGGCCTAGCTACATGGTCTGTAACCTGACTCATTATATATAGGGGTCTTAGGCCTAGCTACATGGTCTGTAACCTGACTCATTATATATAGGGGTCTTAGGCCTAGCTAAATGGTCTGTAACCTGACTCATTATGTCTAGGGGTCTTAGGCCTAGCTACATGGTCTGTAACCTGACTCATTATGTCTAGGGTTCTTAGGCCTAGCTACATGGTCTGTAACCTGACTCATTATGTCTAGGGTTCTTAGGCCTAGCTACATGGTCTGTAACCTGACTCATTATGTCTAGGGTTCTTAGGCCTAGCTACATGGTCTGTAACCTGACTCATTATATCTAGGGTTCTTAGGCCTAGCTACATGGTCTGTAACCTGACTCATTATATCTAGGGTTCTTAGGCCTAGCTACATGGTCTGTAACCTGACTCATTATGTCTAGGGGTCTTAGGCCTAGCTACATGGTCTGTAACCTGACTCATTATGTCTAGGGTTCTTAGGCCTAGCTACATGGTCTGTAACCTGACTCATTATGTCTAGGGGTCTTAGGCCCAGCTACATGGTCTGTAACCTGACTCATTATATCTAGGGTTCTTAGGCCTAGCTACATGGTCTGTAACCTGACTCATTATATCTAGGGTTCTTAGGCCTAGCTACATGGTCTGTAACCTGACTCATTATGTCTAGGGTTCTTAGGCCTAGCTACATGGTCTGTAACCTGACTCATTATGTCTAGGGGTCTTAGGCCCAGCTACATGGTCTGTAACCTGACTCATTATATCTAGGGTTCTTAGGCCTAGCTACATGGTCTGTAACCTGACTCATTATGTCTAGGGTTCTTAGGCCCAGCTACATGGTCTGTAACCTGACTCATTATGTCTAGGGTTCTTAGGCCTAGCTACATGGTCTGTAACCTGACTCATTATATCTAGGGTTCTTAGGCCTAGCTACATGGTCTATAACCTGATTCGTTATGTCTAGGGTTCTTAGGCCTAGCTACATGGTCTGTAACCTGACTCATTATATCTAGGGTTCTTAGGCCTAGCTAAATGGTCTGTAACCTGACTCATTATATCTAGGGTTCTTAGGCCTAGCTAAATGGTCTGTAACCTGATTCGTCATGTCTAGGGTTCTTAGGCCTAGCTACATGGTCTGTAACCTGACTCATTATGTCTAGGGTTCTTAGGCCTAGCTACATGGTCTGTAACCTGACTCATTATGTCTAGGGTTCTTAGGCCTAGCTACATGGTCTGTAACCTGACTCATTATGTCTAGGGGTCTTAGGCCTAGCTAAATGGTCTGTAACCTGATTCGTCATGTCTAGGGTTCTTAGGCCTAGCTACATGGTCTGTAACCTGACTCATTATGTCTAGGGTTCTTAGGCCTAGCTACATGGTCTGTAACCTGACTCATTATGTCTAGGGTTCTTAGGCCTAGCTACATGGTCTGTAACCTGACTCATTATATCTAGGGTTCTTAGGCCTAGCTACATGGTCTGTAACCTGACTCATTATGTCTAGGGTTCTTAGGCCTAGCTACATGGTCTGTAACCTGACTCATTATGTCTAGGGTTCTTAGGCCTAGCTAAATGGTCTGTAACCTGACTCATTATATCTAGGGTTCTTAGGCCTAGCTAAATGGTCTGTAACCTGATTCGTTATGTCTAGGGTTCTTAGGCCTAGCTACATGGTCTGTAACCTGACTCATTATGTCTAGGGTTCTTAGGCCTAGCTACATGGTCTGTAACCTGACTCATTATGTCTAGGGTTCTTAGGCCTAGCTACATGGTCTGTAACCTGACTCATTATGTCTAGGGTTCTTAGGCCTAGCTACATGGTCTGTAACCTGACTCATTATCTCTAGGGTTCTTAGGCCTAGCTACATGGTCTGTAACCTGACTCATTATGTCTAGGGTTCTTAGGCCCAGCTACATGGTCTGTAACCTGACTCATTATGTCTAGGGTTCTTAGGCCTAGCTACATGGTCTGTAACCTGACTCATTATGTCTAGGGTTCTTAGGCCTAGCTAAATGGTCTGTAACCTGATTCGTCATGTCTAGGGTTCTTAGGCCTAGCTACATGGTCTGTAACCTGACTCATTATGTCTAGGGTTCTTAGGCCTAGCTACATGGTCTGTAACCTGACTCATTATGTCTAGGGTTCTTAGGCCTAGCTACATGGTCTGTAACCTGAGTCATTATGTCTAGGGGTCTTAGGCCTAGCTACATGGTCTGTAACCTGACTCATTATGTCTAGGGTTCTTAGGCCTAGCTACATGGTCTGTAACCTGACTCGTTATGTCTAGGGTTCTTAGGCCTAGCTACATGGTCTGTAACCTGATTCGTTATGTCTAGGGTTCTTAGGCCTAGCTACATGGTCTGTAACCTGACTCATTATGTCTAGGGTTCTTAGGCCTAGCTACATGGTCTGTAACCTGACTCATTATGTCTAGGGTTCTTAGGCCTAGCTACATGGTCTGTAACCTGACTCATTATGTCTAGGGTTCTTAGGCCTAGCTACATGGTCTGTAACCTGACTCATTATGTCTAGGGTTCTTAGGCCTAGCTACATGGTCTGTAACCTGACTCATTATGTCTAGGGTTCTTAGGCCCAGCTACATGGTCTGTAACCTGACTCATTATGTCTAGGGTTCTTAGGCCTAGCTACATGGTCTGTAACCTGACTCATTATGTCTAGGGTTCTTAGGCCTAGCTACATGGTCTGTAACCTGACTCGTTATGTCTAGGGTTCTTAGGCCTAGCTACATGGTCTGTAACCTGACTCATTATGTCTAGGGTTCTTAGGCCTAGCTACATGGTCTGTAACCTGACTCGTTATGTCTAGGGTTCTTAGGCCTAGCTACATGGTCTGTAACCTGACTCATTATATCTAGGGTTCTTAGGCCTAGCTACATGGTCTGTAACCTGACTCATTATATCTAGGGTTCTTAGGCCTAGCTACATGGTCTGTAACCTGACTCATTATGTCTAGGGTTCTTAGGCCTAGCTACATGGTCTGTAACCTGACTCATTATGTCTAGGGGTCTTAGCTCTAGCTAAATTTTCTGTAACCTGATTTTATGCGTGTATAAATGTAAGAATTCAGTGTATGCAACCAGCTGTTGAGTATACATGTGCCCAGGGAGACGATTCATAATACATCCTAATTACTTACACCTGTGTGCAAATAATTACTTCCGGCACAGACGGAAATGGCCGCCTCGCTTCGCGTTCCTAGGAAACTATGCAGTATTTTTTTTTTAAATGTGTTTATTTCTTACATTGTTACCCCAGGAAATCTTAGGTTTTATTACGTACTGTGGGGAGGAACTATTGGATATAAGAGCAACGTCAATTCACCAACATTACAACCAGGAATACGACTTTCTTGAAGCGGATCCTCTGTTGGGTCCACCACCCAGGACAATTGATCGGATCCCAGCTGGCGACCCAAAACATCGGTGCTGCAGAAGGGGAAGACGGAGCGGTCTTCTGGTCAGGCTCCGTAGACGGGCACATCGCGTACCTCTCCCGAGCATACTACTCGCCAATGTCCAGTCTCTTGACAACAAGGTAGACAAAATCCGAGCAAGGGTAGCCTTCCAGAGATACATCGGAGATTGTAACGTTCTTTGTTTCACGGAAAAATGGCTCACTCAGGATATGTCATCAGAGTCGGTACAGCCACCCGGCTTCATCACGGATCGCGCAGACAGAAACAAACATCTCTCTGGTAAGAAGAAGGGCGGGGGTGTATGCCTTATGATTAACGAGGCGTGGTGTGATCATAACAACACAGGAACTCAAGTTATTTTTTTCACCTGACCTAGAATTCCTTACAATCAAACGCTGACCGTGTATATCTCGCCCCAATCAGACACATCGACGGACCTGAAAGAATTTCATTTGACTCTATGTAAACTGGAAACCACATGTCCTGAGGCTGCGTTTATTGTAGCTGGGGATTTTAACAAGGCTCATCTGAAAACAAGGCTCCCTAAATTTTATCAGCATATCGAATGCGCGACCCGGGCTGGCAAACCCTGGATCATTGTTATTCTAACTTCCACAAGGCATATAAAGCCCTCCCCCACCCTCCTTTTGGAAAATCTGACCACGACTCCATTTTGTTGCTCCCAACCTATAGACAGAAACTAAAACAGGAAACGCCCATGCTCAGGTCTGTTCAATGCTCGTCCCGACCAATCGGATTCCACGCTTCAAGATTGCTTCGATCACATAGACTGTGATATGTTCCGCATAGCTTCTGACAATAACATTGATGAATACGCTGATTCGGTGAGCGAGTTTATTAGCAAGTGCATCGGCGATGTTGTACCCACATCAACTATTAAAACATTCACCAACCAGAAACTGTGAATTGATGGCAGCATTCGCACAAAACTGAAAGCTCGAACCATTGCTTTTAATCAGGGCCAAGGTGACCGGAAACAAGACCGAATACAAACAGTGTAGCTATTCCCTCAGCAAGGCAATCAAACAAGCTAAGCGTCAGTATAGAGACAAAGTAGAGTCGCAATTCAACGGCTCAGACACGAGAGGTATGTGGCAGGGTCTACAGTCAATCACGGACAACAAAAGGAAAACCAGACCCGTCACGGACCACGATGTCTTGCTCCCAGACAAACTAAACAATTTCTTTGCTCTCTTTGTGGACAACACAGTGCCACTGACATGGCCCGCAACCAAAACCTGCGGGCTCTCCTTCACTGCAGCCAACGTGAGTAAAACATTTAAACGCAAACTACCTGCCCTCCAGGACACCTACACCACCCGATGTCACAGGAAGGTCAAAAAGATCTCATATGTATATACTGTACTCTATACCATCTACTGCATCTTGCATATGCCGTTCGGCCATCGCTCATTCATATATTTATATGGACATATTCTAATTCATTCCTTTACACTTGTGTGTATAAGGTAGTTGTTGTGAAATTGTTAGGTCAGATTACTTGTTAGATATTACTGCACGGTCAGAACTAGAAGCACAAGCATTTCTCTACACTCGCATTAACATCTGCTAACCAGGTGTATGTGTCAAATAAAATGTAATGTGATTTGATTTGATTTGATAAAGGCTTGACTCAGCAGCTAGACTCGGTTGGTGCTGCCACCTTGGGATGGAATATGGAACTGTATCCTGGATAGTGGGTTGTTCTATATCCTAACACGAACACTAAACTACACCCCATATCATAACAGTATATTCTACCACAGTGTAGAATGTCCCCACTGCAATTTCCCAGTAAAGATATTGTAAACACTAGCTGAAGGGTTTAATGTTCCTTCTGACATTCAATGCCCAACTCTGGGTTTGTATTTGTGGCTGTTGTTGGAAATAGATTGTTTTAGATTGTTATTGCTTCTAGGACTGTCTTATTGAGTTAAATCAGTCCCAGTACAGGGACCTGAGACCATGAAGACTAAATACTGATTACACACGCACACACGCACACACGCACACACACACAAGGCACACGCACACACACGCACACACACGCACACACGCACACACACGCGCACACGCACACGTGCACACGCACACACACACACACACACACACACGTGCACACACACACACGCACACACACACACACGTGCACACGCACACACACACACGTGCACACGCACACACACACACACGTGCACACACACACACACGCACACACGCACACACACACACACGCGCACACACACACACGTGCACACGCACACACACACACACGTGCACACACACACACACACACACACACACACACACACACACACACACACACACACACACACACACACAATAATAATGCTGAGTCCTTCCTTTAATGTTAAAAAATCTTTCTGCTCCTGACTGACTGCTTGTTCTCTTGTTGCAACTCATATTAAACCCGATTGATTCCAAGTCAATATATGTCTCATTCTGGGAGGATGTGATTTCCTTAGCTTACTGCAGAACCCATATCATGTTGTCTAAGAAATCACCATAAGCCTGCAGAGACATGTGTTGGAATGGTATTCCATTCTTGCTCAAGACAACAACAAAAGCTGCCATCTCCCCGAAGCTGTGAAAACACATTATTGCTAGATTATATGGAGAAGAGAAAACAGAACCAGCCAGGATGATTATTTCTATTATGCATGCAGCAGCTACACCGTTTATTATTGAAGTGGTAATACCCTAACTAATCAGTTGATGTCTTAATTAACCACATTACTCATTTTAATAATGACCCAAGATGTTGACTTCATTGTTTCTCAGCGGGGAAGACGATTCATACCCAGTGACCTTTGTGACACAGTGGAATCCATTAGAATATTTCAGTGGGAAGCCCTTACTAGTCGGGCCAACGTTGTTGTTTATTTGTCCACAAAATAAGCACCCATCACTTTCTCATAAGACACCGGTACTGAGAAAGTTTTAAACATAGACCCCGTCCTAAATGGCACTCTAATTCCTATATAGTGTACTACTTTTGACCAGGGCCCATAGTAGTGCACTGTATATGGAGTAGGTGCCATTTCGGATGCATATGTGTTTTGCACTTAATGCCCATAGGACCCTGGTCAAAAGTAGTGCACTAGGGAACAGGGTGCCATTTCAGAGGTGCGATTTGCATGACAACGCCTCACCTTACACATGGTTAATTAACCTTTACTGTTCACAGCAATGCAATTAACAGACCCCTATCCTACCAGAATCCTAATAGACTCCGGGAATTCTGTTAAGTGTTTGACTTTCAGAGATAGGGCAAGTAGGACTGAGTCTCAAATGGCTCCCTAGTTCCTATATAGTGCACACGTTTTGACCAGAGACCTATGGGCACTCTATGGGGAATGCAATGCCATTTCAGACATAGCCCAAGTTATTCCAGTCCTATACCTGTCTATCGTAAAAGATTTCATCTCATCGTCACAGTAATTTATAGAAAAGGGGGTTGGGCTCCGGAACACGGAGAGATAAATCATCCTATCCTGGAAGGCCGGATGGAACTCACTCGTCTCTCTGTTTCATAGGCTACAGATATTGCATCGTCAACCACTGCGGTGCTGGGAGAACACGTGCCATCAGTGGGAAGCATTGTGGAATCTCATGAACATGGTATGAACAGGGTCATGTGAATGGCAAGTGGGCCGCTGTAGATTTTGCATTTGTGTCCTTATTGTACTGTGGATCCAAGTGTTTCTATAGAAGCAGATTTCCCCAAAGGATTGAGACTCTAGCAGGAGATCTTCCAACCTTGCTGTCATGGAGACAATAATAATCTGGGGTCAAATGCATATTACAATACAAAACACAGAGGGCATTACCGTATGTCCTGATTATATTGAGGAACCAATTCAGGATTGACACGAGCCTCACAAACCACCCTGAAAACACTATTCCTATAAGCTCGAGAGATCAGGGTGCCTCGCGAGGCTATTGAGACTCCAGCAGAACTCAAGTTCCTTTCCACTTCATCCACGGAACCAGATTGCACAAGAACCACCTATCGTTGTGTCAACCGGCAGTCTTTATATTCTATAATGTGTTTCCCCCTCCTGGGTCAGGCAATAGTGTTTGGCCGCGGTTGTTTACCTGGCTGTCATATCGGTTGAACTCTGAACTGAGAATGACATTAATTGGGTAGAGAGGAGAGTAGGATAGTATATTTTCTAGTTTTCTGTCATGGTTGTTCATTAGATAGAGGCTCAACCTCCAACCATTACTCTAAAGAAAGCTCTTTTTCTCATTTTCTCTCAGCCCAGGCTTGGCTACAGTACATTAAGTACCAGAGCAGAGGCCGACTGTCTCGGTCCAGCCTCAGGACTTGATTTAATGGCAGACCTATGAGTCACAATCTGGTCATTGGTGACTGTAAACATTCTCTGCCCTTGACAGTGCTCAAACTAAAGATATCCTCTGTTTCCCAAGTATAGTGTCAGACCAACCTGGGTTATCTCTGTATAGTGCCTGATTAACCTGGGTTATCTCTGTATAGTGTCAGACCAACCTGGGTTATCCCTGTATAGTGTCAGACCAACCTGGGTTATCTCTGTATAGTGCCTGATTAACCTGGGTTATCTCTGCATAGTGTCAGACCAACCTGGGTTATCTCTGTATAGTGTCAGACCAACCTGGATTATCTCTGTATAGTGTCAGACCAACCTGGGTTATCTCTGTATAGTGTCAGACCAACCTGTATATTGTTACAGTCTACTATGATGTTGTCATGCTTAGTGTCTCAGTCTACTATAATGTTTAGTGTAACAGTATGCTATAATGTTTAGTGTAACAGTCTACTGTAATGTTTAGTGTCTCAATCTACTATAATGTTTAGTGTAACAGTCTACTGTAATGTTTAGTGTAACAGTCTACTGTAATGTTTAGTGTAACAGTCCACTGTAATGTTTAGTGTAACAGTCCACTGTAATGTTTAGTGTAACAGTATGCTATAATGTTTAGTGTAACAGTCTACTATAATGTTTAGTGTAACAGTCTACTGTAATGTTTAGTGTAACAGTATGGTATAATGTTTAGTGTACCAGTCTACTATAATGTTTAGTGTTACAGTCTACTGTAATGTTTAGTGTAACAGTCTACTGTAATGTTTAGTGTACCAGTCTACTATAATGTTTAGTGTTCCAGTCTACTATAATGTTTAGTGTAACAGTCTACTGTAATGTTTAGTGTACCAGTCTACTGTAATGTTTAGTGTTCCAGTCTACTATAATGTTTAGTGTAACAGTCTACTGTAATGTTTAGTGTGACAGTCCACTGTAATGTTTAGTGTTACAGTATGCTATAATGTTTAGTGTAACAGTCTACTGTAATGTTTAGTGTAACAGTATGCTATAATGTTTAGTGTTACAGTCTACTGTAATGTTTAGTGTAACAGTCTACTGTAATGTTTAGTGTACCAGTCTACTATAATGTTTAGTGTTCCAGTCTACTATAATGTTTAGTGTAACAGTCTACTGTAATGTTTAGTGTACCAGTCTACTATAATGTTTAGTGTTCCAGTCTACTATAATGTTTAGTGTAACAGTCTACTGTAATGTTTAGTGTGACAGTCCACTGTAATGTTTAGTGTTACAGTATGCTATAATGTTTAGTGTAACAGTCTACTGTAATGTTTAGTGTAACAGTATGCTATAATGTTTAGTGTAACAGTCTACTGTAATGTTTAGTGTAACAGTCTACTGTAATGTTTAGTGTAACAGTATGCTATAATGTTTAGTGTTACAGTCTACTGTAATGTTTAGTGTAACAGTCTACTGTAATGTTTAGTGTACCAGTCTACTATAATGTTTAGTGTTCCAGTCTACTATAATGTTTAGTGTAACAGTCTACTGTAATGTTTAGTGTAACAGTCCACTGTAATGTTTAGTGTTACAGTATGCTATAATGTTTAGTGTAACAGTCTACTGTAATGTTTAGTGTAACAGTATGCTATAATGTTTAGTGTAACAGTCTACTGTAATGTTTAGTGTAACAGTCTACTGTAATGTTTAGTGTAACAGTCTACTGTAATGTTTAGTGTAACAGTCCACTGTAATGTTTAGTGTAACAGTCCACTGTAATGTTTAGTGTAACAGTATGCTATAATGTTTAGTGTAACAGTCTACTATAATGTTTAGTGTAACAGTCTACTGTAATGTTTAGTGTAACAGTATGCTATAATGTTTAGTGTAACAGTCTACTGTAATGTTTAGTGTAACAGTATGGTATAATGTTTAGTGTACCAGTCTACTATAATGTTTAGTGTTACAGTCTACTGTAATGTTTAGTGTAACAGTCTACTGTAATGTTTAGTGTACCAGTCTACTATAATGTTTAGTGTTCCAGTCTACTATAATGTTTAGTGTAACAGTCTACTGTAATGTTTAGTGTACCAGTCTACTATAATGTTTAGTGTTCCAGTCTACTATAATGTTTAGTGTAACAGTCTACTGTAATGTTTAGTGTGACAGTCCACTGTAATGTTTAGTGTTACAGTATGCTATAATGTTTAGTGTAACAGTCTACTGTAATGTTTAGTGTAACAGTATGCTATAATGTTTAGTGTAACAGTCTACTGTAATGTTTAGTGTAACAGTCTACTGTAATGTTTAGTGTAACAGTATGCTATAATGTTTAGTGTTTCAGTCTACTGTAATGTTTAGTGTAACAGTCTACTGTAATGTTTAGTGTACCAGTATACTATAATGTTTAGTGTTCCAGTCTACTATAATGTTTAGTGTAACAGTCTACTGTAATGTTTAGTGTAACAGTCCACTGTAATGTTTAGTGTTACAGTATGCTATAATGTTTAGTGTAACAGTCTACTGTAATGTTTAGTGTAACAGTATGCTATAATGTTTAGTGTAACAGTCTACTGTAATGTTTAGTGTAACAGTCTACTGTAATGTTTAGTGTAACAGTCTACTGTAATGTTTAGTGTAACAGTCTACTGTAATGTTTAGTGTAACAGTCCACTGTAATGTTTAGTGTTACAGTCCACTGTAATGTTTAGTGTTACAGTATGCTATAATGTTTAGTGTAACAGTCTACTGTAATGTTTAGTGTAACAGTCCACTGTAATGTTTAGTGTTACAGTATGCTATAATGTTTAGTGTAACAGTCTACTGTAATGTTTAGTGTAACAGTCTACTATAATGTTTAGTGTAACAGTCTACTATAATGTTTAGTGTTACAGTATGCTATAATGTTTAGTGTAACAGTCTACTGTAATGTTTAGTGTTACAGTATGCTATAATGTTTAGTGTTACAGTATGCTATAATGTTTAGTGTAACAGTATGCTATAATGTTTAGTGTAACAGTCTACTGTAATGTTTAGTGTAACAGTCTACTGTAATGTTTAGTGTAACAGTCTACTGTAATGTTTAGTGTAACAGTCTACTGTAATGTTTAGTGTTACAGTCTACTATAATGTTTAGTGTCTCAGTCTACTATAATGTTTAGTGTCTCAGTCTACTATAATGTTTAGTGTCTCAGTCTACTATAATGTTTAGTGTAACAGTCTACTATAATGTTTAGTGTAACAGTCTACTGTAATGTTTAGTGTAACAGTCTACTGTAATGTTTAGTGTAACAGTCTACTGTAATGTTTAGTGTAACAGTCTACTATAATGTTTAGTGTAACAGTCTACTGTAATGTTTAGTGTAACAGTCTACTATAATGTTTAGTGTAACAGTCCACTGTAATGTTTAGTGTAACAGTCTACTGTAATGTTTAGTGTAACAGTCTACTGTAATGTTTAGTGTAACAGTCCACTGTAATGTTTAGTGTTACAGTCCACTGTAATGTTTAGTGTTACAGTATGCTATAATGTTTAGTGTAACAGTCTACTGTAATGTTTAGTGTAACAGTCCACTGTAATGTTTAGTGTTACAGTATGCTATAATGTTTAGTGTAACAGTCTACTGTAATGTTTAGTGTAACAGTCTACTATAATGTTTAGTGTAACAGTCTACTATAATGTTTAGTGTTACAGTATGCTATAATGTTTAGTGTAACAGTCTACTGTAATGTTTAGTGTTACAGTATGCTATAATGTTTAGTGTTACAGTATGCTATAATGTTTAGTGTAACAGTCTACTGTAATGTTTAGTGTAACAGTCTACTGTAATGTTTAGTGTTACAGTATGCTATAATGTTTAGTGTTACAGTCCACTGTAATGTTTAGTGTAACAGTCTACTGTAATGTTTAGTGTAACAGTCTACTATAATGTTTAGTGAAACAGTCTACTATAATGTTTAGTGTTACAGTATGCTATAATGTTTAGTGTAACAGTCTACTGTAATGTTTAGTGTTACAGTCCACTGTAATGTTTAGTGTTACAGTATGCTATCATGTTTAGTGTAACAGTCTACTGTAATGTTTAGTGTAACAGTCCACTGTAATGTTTAGTGTTACAGTATGCTATAATGTTTAGTGTAACAGTCTACTGTAATGTTTAGTGTAACAGTCTACTATAATGTTTAGTGTAACAGTCTACTGTAATGTTTAGTGTTACAGTATGCTATAATGTTTAGTGTAACAGTCCACTGTAATGTTTAGTGTTACAGTATGCTATAATGTTTAGTGTAACAGTCTACTGTAATGTTTAGTGTAACAGTCTACTATAATGTTTAGTGTAACAGTCTACTGTAATGTTTAGTGTTACAGCATCTTTTTCTGCATCTGTGCGAAACATTAGGAACACCTGATTTATACCCCCTTTTGCACTAACACCAGCCGTAATTCGTCAGACTCTATAATGTGTCAAAAACGTTTCACAGGGATGCTGGCCCATGTTCAATCAATGCTTCCCACAGTCGTGTCAATATGACCGGATGTGCTTTGGGTGGTGGATCATTCTTGATGCACACGGGACACTGTTTAGCGTGAAAAACCCAGCAACATTCCAGTTCTTGACACACTCAAACCGGTAAACCTTGCACCCATTACCATACCCTGTTCAAAGGCACTTCAATATTTTGTCTTGCCCCCTTCACCCTCTGAATGGCACTCATACACAATCAATGTCTCAATTATCTCAAGGTTTAAAAATCCTTAACCTGTCTCTTCCCCATCTACGCTGATTGAAGTGGATTTAACAAGTGATGTCAATAAGGGATCATAGCTTTCACCTGGATTCAACTGGTCAGTCTCTGTCATGAAAAAGCATGTGTTCCTAATGTTTTGGACACTCAGTGTGTATGGTGACATTGTACTACTCTAATTGCATGATTTTGAGATATATGATCAACTGTTCTTATTATATCACAAAATCATGTTTTCCTAGTAGAAATACAACTTAGACAACTTAGAATGTCACACATCCATCTCTTGATGAGCTATTAGCCATAGTAGAGGAGGTATTTTTTGGACACATTACCATGAGTTCCTTTTTAAGTTCTTACTGATTACCTAACTAAAAACAAGCATGTCCTCAGGTAGCTCCTCCACCTTGGTGAACATGTTCTCAGGTAGCTCCTCCACCTTGGAGCACATGTTCTCAGGTAGCTCCTCTACCTTGGAGCACATGTTCTCAGGTAACTCCTCCACCTTGGTGAACATGTTCTCAGGTAACTCCTCTACCTTGGAGCACATGTTCTCAGGTAACTCCTCTACCTTGGAGCACATGTACTCAGGTAACTCCTCTACCTTGGAGCACATGTCCTCAGGTAGCTCCTCCACCTTGGAGCACATGTACTCAGGTAGCTCCTCCACCTTGAAGCACATGTCCTCAGGTAGCTCCTCCACCTTGGAGCACATGTCCTCAGGTAGCTCCTCCACCTTGGAGCACATGGCATCAGGTAGCTCCCCTACCATGGAGCACATGGCCTCTGGTAACTCCTCTACCTAAGAACACAACGTTTGGAAAGTGTATTCAGGTCTGTTGCATGCATCTTGCTAACTGAAAGTTTGAACTCTCTCCAGTATCCACGTTCCATGAAACATCCAGGAATAAAGTTATTTGATACTATAAAATGCACATTTACGTATACGCTGACTCAATGAGCGAGTTTATAAGGAAGTGTATAGTAGATGTTGTACCCACTGTGATTCTTAAAACCTTCCCTAACCAGAAACCGTGGATTGATGGCAGCATTCGTGCAACACTCAAAGCATGTACCACTGCATTTAATCATGGCACGGCGACTGGAAGCATGGCCAAATACAAACACTGTAGTTATTCCCTCCAAAAGGCAATCAAACAAGCAGTGTCAGTATAGAGACACATTGGAGTCGCAATTCAATGCCTCTAGTACGAGACGTATGTGGCAGGGTCTACAGACAATCATGGATTACAAAAAGAAAACCAGCCACATCGCGGATATTGAAGTCTTGCTTCCAGACAAATTGAACAACTTATTTGCGAGCTTCGAGGACAATAGAGTTCAACCGACACAACCCGCTACCAAAGACTGTTGGCTCTCCTTCTCTGTGGCCGATGTGAGTAAAATATTTAAACGTGTTAACCCTCGCAAGGCTGCTGGCCCAGACGGCATCCCCAGCCGCGCCCTCAGAGCATGCACAGACCAGCTTGCTGGTGTGTTTACGGACATATTCAATCAGTCCATATCCCAGTCTGTTGTCCCCACATGCTTCAAGATGGCCGCCGTTGTTTCTGTCACCATGAAGTGCTTTGAGAGATTAGTCAAGGATCATATCACCTCCACCTTACCTGTCACCCTAGACCCACTTTAGACCCACTTCAATTTGCATACCACACCAATAGGTCCACAGACGATCCAATCACCATCACACTGCACACTGCCCTATCCCATCTGGACAAGAGGAATACCTATGTAAGAATGCTGTTCATTGACTACAGCTCAGCATTCAACACCGTGGTACCCTCCTAACTCATCATCAAGCTGGAGGCTCTGGGTCTCAACCCCGCCCTGTGCAACTGGGTCCTGGACTTCTTGACGGGCCACCCCCAGGTGGTGAAAGTAGGAAACAACATCTCCACTTCGCTGATCCTCAACACTGGGGCCCCACAACGGTGTGTTCTCAGCCCCATCCTGTACTCCCCATTCACCCACGACTCCGTAGCCATGCACGCCTCCAACTCAATCATCAAGTTTGCAGACGACACAACAGTTGTATGCTTGATTACCAACAACAACAAGGCATCCTACAGGGAGGAGGTGAGGGAGTTTGGTGTCAGGAAAACAACCTCTCACTCAACGTCAGAAAAACAAAGGAGATGATCGTGGACTTCAGGAAACGGTAGAGGGAGCACCCCCCCCCCCCATCCTCATCGACGGGACAGTAGTGGAGAAGGTAGAACGTTTATGTTCCTTGGTGTACACATCACGGACAAACTGAAATGAGCCACGCGCACAGACAGCTTGGTGAAGAAGGCACAGCAGCGCCTCTTCAACTTCAGGAGGCTGAAAAAATATGTCTTGTCACCAAAAACCCTCACAAACTTTTACAGATGCACAATCGAGAGCATCCTGTCAGGCTGTATCACCAGATGGTACAGCAACTGCACCGCCCTCAACCGTAAGGCTCTCCAGACCGTGGTGCAGTCTGCACAACGCATCACCGGGGGCAAACTACCTGTCCTCCAGGACACCTACAGCACCCGATGTCACAGGAAGGCAAAAAAAAAGATCAAGAACAATAAACACCCGAGCCAGTGCCTGTTCACCCCGCTATCATCCAGAAGGCGAGGTCAGTACAGGTTCATCAATGCTGGGACAGAGAAATTGGAAAACAGCTTCTATCTCAAGGCCATCAGATTGTTAACAGCCATCACTAGCACAGAAACACGGCTGTCTACCTACAGACTTGATATCTTTGGCCACATATATAAATGTAACACTAGTCACTTTAATAATGTTTACACATCTCGCTTTACTCATCTCACATGTATATAATGTATAATGTATCCTACACTATCTATTCTTTACTATTTATTGCGTCTTAGCCGCTCTGTCACTGCTCATCCACATATTTTATACTTATATATTCTCCTCCCATTCCTTTACTAGATTGTGTGTATTAGGTTTTGCAGTGGAATTTGTTAGATATTAGGTTTTTTGTGGAATTGTTTGTTAATTACCTGTTAGATATTGATACACTGTCGGATCTAGAAGCACAAGCATTTCGCTACACTAACAATAACATCAGCTAACCATGTGTATGTGACCAATAACATCAGCTAACCCTGTGTATGTGACCAATAACATCAGCTAGCCACGTGTATGTGACCAATAACATCAGCTAGCCACGTGTATGTGACCAATAACATCAGCTAGCCATGTGTATGTGACCAATAACATCAGCTAACCATGTGTATGTGACCAATAACATCAGCTAACCATGTGTATGTGACCAATAACATCAGCTAGCCATGTGTATGTGACCAATAACATCAGCTAGCCATGTTTATGTGACCAATAACATCAGCTAACCATGTTTATGTGACCAATAACATCAGCTAAAAATGTTTATGTGACCAATAACATCAGCTAGCCATGTGTATGTGACCAATAACATCAGCTAACCATGTTTATGTGACCAATAACATCAGCTAGCCATGTGCATGTGACCAATAACATCAGCTAGCCATGTTTATGTGACCAATAACATCAGCTAGCCATGTGTATGTGACCAATAACATCAGCTAGCCATGTTTATGTGACCAATAACATCAGCTAGCCATGTGTATGTGACCAATAACATCATCTAACCATGTGTATGTGGCCAATACAATTTGATTTGATTTCACATATAACACGTTTATTTCTTTGTTAGTGTGCATGTGGGGTATTTTCTTTCTCCCAAATCCCTTTTGTTCTTTTTCTGCTTGACAGTGAAGTCTAAAGAGCTCCGCCTCTCCGACCGTAAACTGGAAACAAAAATGTAGTCACAAAGCAGTGTGTATTTCCTCACCTCTTCCTCCAACCTCTTCCTCCAACTTACCACTAATGTCGTGAAGCGATTGCTGACGTGGGTCCATAGCCTTAGCAGCGTATCAGTGCTGTCTCAATAGCTACAAATCAATCTGTGTCCCTCCCGACAGCCTCTGCATTGCAGACACAATGCTGTGCTCTGCTCCCACTACGCCTGCAGCTCCATGTACTGTAGGGCACAGAGGAGCTCTGTTCAGCCAGCATAGACAACAAAGGAGAAGAAGAGGCCATCTATTTAAATCATCCTGATACTGGCTGTTAAACAAAAATGTAAATATCCCATATATTCACACACACAGGAAGGCGGCAGTATGGCTAAATCAATGTGGCGTTGGATGTGTGTGATGTTCGGCACACCTAACTCAGGGCTGAGTCCAAAGTGTATCCTTCATCATTCACAGTCAGTCACAACAGTTTTGTTGGATAACCCTCACGTAGTGTATAGCAACATGGATAACCCTCACGTAGTGTATAGCAACATGGATAACCCTCACGTAGTGTATAGCAACATGGATAACCCTCACGTAGTGTATAGCAACATGGATAACCCTCACGTAGTGTATAGCAACATGGATAACCCTCATGTAGTGTATAGCAACATGGATAACCCTCATGTAGTGTATAGCAACATGAATAACCCTCATGTAGTGTATAGCAACATGGATAACCCTCATGTAGTGTATAGCAACATGGATAACCCTCACGTAGTGTATAGCAACATGGATAACCCTCACGTAGTGTATAGCAACATGGATAACCCTCATGTAGTGTATAGCAACATGGATAACCCTCATGTAGTGTATAGCAACATGGATAACCCTCATGTAGTGTATAGCAACATGGATAACCCTCATGTAGTGTATAGCAACATGGATAACCCTCACGTAGTGTATAGCAACATGGATAACCCTCACGTAGTGTATAGCAACATGGATAACCCTCACGTAGTGTATAGCAACATGGATAACCCTCATGTAGTGTATAGCAACATGGATAACCCTCACGTAGTGTATAGCAACATGGATAACCCTCACGTAGTGTATAGCAACATGGATAACCCTCACGTAGTGTATAGCAACATGGATAACCCTCATGTAGTGTATAGCAACATGGATAACCCTCACGTAGTGTATAGCAACATGGATAACCCTCACGTAGTGTATAGCAACATGGATAACCCTCATGTAGTGTATAGCAACATGGATAACCCTCACGTAGTGTATAGCAACATGGATAACCCTCACGTAGTGTATAGCAACATGGATAACCCTCACGTAGTGTATAGCAACATGGATAACCCTCATGTAGTGTATAGCAACATGGATAACCCTCACGTAGTGTATAGCAACATGGATAACCCTCACGTAGTGTATAGCAACATGGATAACACTCACGTAGTGTATAGCAACATGGGTAACGTTCATGTACTGTATAGCAACATGGATAACCCTCATGTGGTGGATAGCAACATGGATAACCCTCATGTAGTGTATAGCAACATGGATAACCCTCAAGTAGTGTATAGCAACATGGATAACCCTCATGTGGTGGATAGCAACATGGATAACCCTCACGTAGTGTATAGCAACATGGATAACCCTCATGTACTGTATAGCAACATGGATAACCCTCACGTAGTGTATAGCAACATGGATAACCCTCATGTAGTGTATAGCAACATGGATAACCCTCAAGTAGTGTATAGCAACATGGATAACCCTCATGTAGTGTATAGCAACATGGATAACCCTCATGTGGTGGATAGCAACATGGATAACCCTCATGTAGTGTATAGCAACATGGATAACCCTCATGTAGTGTATAGCAACATGGGTAACGTTCATGTACTGTATAGCAACATGGATAACCCTCACGTAGTGTATAGCAACATGGATAACCCTCATGTAGTGTATAGCAACATGGATAACCCTCATGTAGTGTATAGCAACATGGGTAACGTTCATGTACTGTATAGCAACATGGATAACCCTCATGTGGTGGATAGCAACATGGATAACGCTCATGTAGTGTATAGCAACATGGATAACCCTCACGTAGTGTATAGCAACATGGATAACCCTCATGTAGTGAATAGCAACATGGATAACTCTCACGTAGTGTATAGCAACATGGATAACCCTCACGTAGTGTATAGCAACATGGATAACCCTCATGTAGTGTATAGCAACATGGATAACTCTCACGTAGTGTATAGCAACATGGATAACCCTCACGTAGTGTATAGCAACATGGATAACCCTCACGTAGTGTATAGCAACATGGATAACCCTCATGTAGTGGATAGCAACATGGATAACCCTCACGTAGTGTATAGCAACATGGATAACCCTCACGTAGTGTATAGCAACATGGATAACCCTCACGTAGTGTATAGCAACATGGATAACCCTCACGTAGTGTATAGCAACATGGATAACCCTCACGTAGTGTATATCAACATGGATAACCTCACGTAGTGTATTGCAACATGGATAATCCTCACGTACTGTATAGCAACATGGGTAACCCTCATGTAGTGGATAGCAACATGGATAACGTTCATGTAGTGGATAGCAACATGGATAACCCTCACGTAGTGTATAGCAACATGGATAACCCTCATGTAGTGTATAGCAACATGGATAACCCTCACGTAGTGTATAGCAACATGGATAACCCTCATGTAGTGTATAGCAACATGGATAACTCTCACGTAGTGTATAGCAACATGGATAACCCTCACGTAGTGTATAGCAACATGGATAACCCTCACGTAGTGTATAGCAACATGGATAACCCTCATGTAGTGGATAGCAACATGGATAACCCTCACGTAGTGTATAGCAACATGGATAACCCTCACGTAGTGTATAGCAACATGGATAACCCTCACGTAGTGTATAGCAACATGGATAACCCTCACGTAGTGTATAGCAACATGGATAACCCTCACGTAGTGTATATCAACATGGATAACCTCACGTAGTGTATTGCAACATGGATAATCCTCACGTACTGTATAGCAACATGGGTAACCCTCATGTAGTGGATAGCAACATGGATAACGTTCATGTAGTGGATAGCAACATGGATAACCCTCACGTAGTGTATAGCAACATGGATAACCCTCATGTAGTGTATAGCAACATGGATAACCCTCACGTAGTGTATAGCAACATGGATAACCCTCACGTAGTGTATAGCAACATGGATAACGCTCATGTAGTGGATAGCAACATGGATAACCCTCACGTAGTGTATAGCAACATGGATAACGCTCATGTAGTGTATAGCAACATGGATAACCCTCACGTAGTGTATAGCAACATGGATAACCCTCATGTAGTGTATATCAACATGGATAACCCTCACGTAGTGTATAGCAACATGGATAACGCTCATGTAGTGGATAGCAACATGGATAACCCTCACGTAGTGGATAGCAACATGGATAACCCTCATGTAGTGTATAGCAACATGGATAACCCTCATGTAGTGTATAGCAACATGGATAACCCTCACGTAGTGTATAGCAACATGGATAACGTTCATGTAGTGGATAGCAACATGGATAACGCTCATGTAGTGTATAGCAACATGGATAACCCTCATGTAGTGTATAGCAACATGGATAACCCTCATGTAGTGGATAGCAACATGGATAACGCTCATGTAGTGTATAGCAACATGGATAACCCTCATGTAGTGGATAGCAACATGGATAACCCTCATGTAGTGTATAGCAACATGGATAACCCTCATGTAGTGGATAGCAACATGGATAACCCTCACGTAGTGTATAGCAACATGGATAACCCTCATGTAGTGGATAGCAACATGGATAACCCTCATGTAGTGGATAGCAACATGGATAACCCTCATGTAGTGGATAGCAACATGGATAACCCTCATGTAGTGTATAGCAACATGGATAACCCTCATGTAGTGTATAGCAACATGGATAACGTTCATGTAGTGTATAGCAACATGGATAACGTTCATGTAGTGGATAGCAACATGGATAACCCTCATGTAGTGTATAGCAACATGGATAACGTTCATGTAGTGTATAGCAACATGGATAACCCTCATGTAGTGGATAGCAACATGGATAACCCTCACGTAGTGTATAGCAACATGGATAACCCTCATGTAGTGTATAGCAACATGGATAACCCTCACGTAGTGTATAGCAACATGGATAACCCTCACGTAGTGTATATCAACATGGATAACCTCACGTAGTGTATTGCAACATGGATAACCCTCACGTACTGTATAGCAACATGGGTAACCCTCATGTAGTGGATAGCAACATGGATAACGTTCATGTAGTGGATAGCAACATGGATAACGCTCATGTAGTGTATAGCAACATGGATAACCCTCACGTAGTGTATAGCAACATGGATAACCCTCACGTAGTGTATAGCAACATGGATAACCCTCACGTAGTGTATAGCAACATGGATAACCCTCACGTAGTGTATATCAACATGGATAACCCTCATGTAGTGTATATCAACATGGATAACCCTCACGTAGTGTATAGCAACATGTATAACGCTCACGTAGTGTATAGCAACATGGATAACGCTCACGTAGTGTATAGCAACATGGATAACCCTCATGTAGTGTATAGCAACATGGATAACCCTCACGTAGTGTATAGCAACATGTATAAACCTCACGTAGTGTATAGCAACATGGATAACGCTCATGTAGTGTATAGCAACATGGATAACCCTCACGTAGTGTATAGCAACATGGATAACCCTCATGTAGTGTATATCAACATGGATAACCCTCACGTAGTGTATAGCAACATGGATAACCCTCATGTAGTGTATATCAACATGGATAACCCTCATGTAGTGTATAGCAACATGGATAACCCTCATGTAGTGTATAGCAACATGGATAACTCTCATGTAGTGTATAGCAACATGAATAACGCTCATGTAGTGTATAGCAACATGAATAACGCTCATGTAGTGTATAGCAACATGGATAACTCTCATGTAGTGTATAGCAACATGAATAACGCTCATGTAGTGTATAGCAACATGAATAACGCTCATGTAGTGTATAGCAACATGGATAACCCTCATGTAGTGTATAGCAACATGAATAACGCTCATGTAGTGTATAGCAACATGAATAACGCTCATGTAGTGTATAGCAACATGGATAACCCTCATGTAGTGTATAGCAACATGGATAACCCTCATGTAGTGGATAGCAACATGGATAACGCTCATGTAGTGTATAGCAACATGGATAACCCTCATGTAGTGGATAGCAACATGGATAACCCTCATGTAGTGTATAGCAACATGGATAACCCTCATGTAGTGGATAGCAACATGGATAACCCTCACGTAGTGTATAGCAACATGGATAACCCTCATGTAGTGGATAGCAACATGGATAACCCTCATGTAGTGGATAGCAACATGGATAACCCTCATGTAGTGGATAGCAACATGGATAACCCTCATGTAGTGTATAGCAACATGGATAACCCTCATGTAGTGTATAGCAACATGGATAACCCTCATGTAGTGTATAGCAACATGGATAACCCTCATGTAGTGTATAGCAACATGGATAACGTTCATGTAGTGGATAGCAACATGGATAACCCTCATGTAGTGTATAGCAACATGGATAACGTTCATGTAGTGTATAGCAACATGGATAACCCTCATGTAGTGGATAGCAACATGGATAACCCTCACGTAGTGTATAGCAACATGGATAACCCTCATGTAGTGTATAGCAACATGGATAACCCTCACGTAGTGTATAGCAACATGGATAACCCTCACGTAGTGTATATCAACATGGATAACCTCACGTAGTGTATTGCAACATGGATAACCCTCACGTACTGTATAGCAACATGGGTAACCCTCATGTAGTGGATAGCAACATGGATAACGTTCATGTAGTGGATAGCAACATGGATAACGCTCATGTAGTGTATAGCAACATGGATAACCCTCACGTAGTGTATAGCAACATGGATAACCCTCACGTAGTGTATAGCAACATGGATAACCCTCACGTAGTGTATAGCAACATGGATAACCCTCACGTAGTGTATATCAACATGGATAACCCTCATGTAGTGTATATCAACATGGATAACCCTCACGTAGTGTATAGCAACATGTATAACGCTCACGTAGTGTATAGCAACATGGATAACGCTCACGTAGTGTATAGCAACATGGATAACCCTCATGTAGTGTATAGCAACATGGATAACCCTCACGTAGTGTATAGCAACATGTATAAACCTCACGTAGTGTATAGCAACATGGATAACGCTCATGTAGTGTATAGCAACATGGATAACCCTCACGTAGTGTATAGCAACATGGATAACCCTCATGTAGTGTATATCAACATGGATAACCCTCACGTAGTGTATAGCAACATGGATAACCCTCATGTAGTGTATATCAACATGGATAACCCTCATGTAGTGTATAGCAACATGGATAACCCTCATGTAGTGTATAGCAACATGGATAACTCTCATGTAGTGTATAGCAACATGAATAACGCTCATGTAGTGTATAGCAACATGAATAACGCTCATGTAGTGTATAGCAACATGGATAACTCTCATGTAGTGTATAGCAACATGAATAACGCTCATGTAGTGTATAGCAACATGAATAACGCTCATGTAGTGTATAGCAACATGGATAACCCTCATGTAGTGTATAGCAACATGGATAACCCTCACGTAGTGTATAGCAACATGTATAAACCTCACGTAGTGTATAGCAACATGGATAACGCTCATGTAGTGTATAGCAACATGGATAACCCTCACGTAGTGTATAGCAACATGGATAACCCTCATGTAGTGTATATCAACATGGATAACCCTCACGTAGTGTATAGCAACATGGATAACCCTCATGTAGTGTATATCAACATGGATAACCCTCATGTAGTGTATAGCAACATGGATAACCCTCATGTAGTGTATAGCAACATGGATAACTCTCATGTAGTGTATAGCAACATGAATAACGCTCATGTAGTGTATAGCAACATGAATAACGCTCATGTAGTGTATAGCAACATGGATAACTCTCATGTAGTGTATAGCAACATGAATAACGCTCATGTAGTGTATAGCAACATGAATAACGCTCATGTAGTGTATAGCAACATGGATAACCCTCATGTAGTGTATAGCAACATGAATAACGCTCATGTAGTGCATAGCAACATGAATAACGCTCATGTAGTGGATAGCAACATGGATAACCCTCACGTAGTGTATAGCAACATGGATAACGCTCATGTAGTGTATAGCAACATGGATAACGCTCATGTAGTGGATAGCAACATGGATAACGCTCACGTAGTGTATAGCAACATGGATAACGCTCATGTAGTGTATAGCAACATGGATAACGCTCACGTAGTGTATAGCAACATGGATAACCCTCATGTAGTGTATAGCAACATGGATAACCCTCATGTAGTGGATAGCAACATGGATAACGCTCATGTAGTGTATAGCAACATGGATAACGCTCACGTAGTGTATAGCAACATGGATAACCCTCACGTAGTGTATAGCAACATGGATAACCCTCATGTAGTGTATAGCAACATGGATAACGCTCATGTAGTGTATAGCAACATGGATAACCCTCATGTAGTGGATAGCAACATGGATAACGCTCATGTAGTGTATAGCAACATGGATAACGCTCACGTAGTGTATAGCAACATGGATAACCCTCACGTAGTGTATAGCAACATGGGTAACCCTCATGTAGTGGATAGCAACATGGATAACGCTCATGTAGTGTATAGCAACATGGATAACGCTCACGTAGTGTATAGCAACATGGATAACGCTCATGTAGTGTATAGCAACATGGATAACCCTCATGTAGTGTATAGCAACATGGATAACGCTCATGTAGTGTATAGCAACATGGATAACCCTCATGTAGTGGATAGCAACATGGATAACGCTCATGTAGTGTATAGCAACATGGATAACGCTCACGTAGTGTATAGCAACATGGATAACCCTCACGTAGTGTATAGCAACATGGGTAACCCTCATGTAGTGGATAGCAACATGGATAACGCTCATGTAGTGTATAGCAACATGGATAACGCTCACGTAGTGTATAGCAACATGGATAACGCTCATGTAGTGTATAGCAACATGGACAACCCTCACGTAGCAATTCGATTTTTACTTTAATAATTTACCTTGCTATTTACTTTACATGTGATTGAACACTAATGGCATGGGTCACCAGATCCTCAAAAAATTCTACAGCTGCACCATCGAGAGCATCCTGACTGGTTGCATCACCGCCTGGTATGGCAACTGCTCGGCATCTGACCGTAAGGCTCTACAGAGGGTAGTGTGTATAGCCCATCACTGGGGCCATCACTGGGGCCATTGGTCAACCATGGTTTGCTAGTGCTGTGATAAAATAATGTGTAAAATAGTGAAGAATATATCTGCACTGGTACGTTTGTTAGATAGCTAGCTGGCCACTTTTAGTGTAATGATTCATTTGAGATGACATGAACTGCTAATATGCCAACATTCAGTTCAAATAATGCAGTCAGTCCACAGCCAGATAAAGCCATACACTAACTGAAATCAGTTGATGATATAGGACTTAGACAAGTTGTGAATGAAATAGTAGCTAGTGATATTGTATCAGTGGTGGAAAAAGTACTAAATTGTTATTACTTTACACCGCTGTATTGTATCATATAATAGCACTGCCAGCTTTCCAAGAAAACACCATTTTAAACAGTTATGGTCTGTTTCCATATGTTTTAGTGGATATTTATGCAGACAATTGTTTTTTTTTTGTTATACAGAAAGAACAAAACATGCTGAAAAGCTGCTGTGTTGTTCAATGTACATGTAAACGGTCAGAAATCCCCACTTAAGGAAATAGAGCCTGCAAGAAGAGCCCTGTGGCTTCAGGGTATCCAGCCTGGGAGAAGAGCCCTGTGGCTTCAGGGTATCCAGCCTGCGAGAAGAGCCCTGTGGCTTCAGGGTATTCAGCCTGGGAGAAGAGCCCTGTGGCTTCAGGGTATCCAGCCTTCGAGAAGAGCCCTGTGGCTTCAGGGTATCCAGCCTGCGAGAAGAGCCCTGTGGCTTCAGGGTATCCAGCCTGGGAGAAGAGCCCTGTGGCTTCAGGGTATTCAGCCTGGGAGAAGAGCCCTGTGGCTTCAGGGTATCCAGCCTGCGAGAAGAGCCCTGTGGCTTCAGGGTATTCAGCCTGGGAGAAGAGCCCTGTGGCTTCGGGGTATTCAGCCTGGGAGAAGAGCCCTGTGGCTTCGGGGTATTCAGCCTGGGAGAATAGGAAATGTGTGGACCCGGTGTCCAAGTAGGCTACACGTAGCTATGTGTGTGGAAAACATTTAATCACAGGAAATACATTTAACTTGTTTAGTGTCCTCCGTTTCCACTCACTACTTGTAGCTGTACAGTCCGTTTGTTTGTTGTTGGTCTTGGCTAGCTTAATGTTCCCGGCTTGAAGCTTGCTAACTAGCACTCAGTCATTCACATGTTTGCTAGCGCCATCTTGAAAAAGTTAATGAGGGAAGCCCTACAATGTTACGTTTTTCTAAATAGTGAGAACACTCGGGAGCAGGCAATGTTGAAAAGTAATATTTTCTTAAATATAGTTTTGTAATCGACTAAAACAAACAGACAATAAGAAAATTGCGTTTGAAAAAGGTCAAGTTGTTTGCTGTAACCTAGATATCCATGAGTTGTTTTTCGGTGCCGTGACATTCTATCTAATACCGACTGGGACTATAGGATCTCTGTGGACTATACTCAGTCACGTTCTAAACATTCTAAACATTCTAGACATTCTAGACATTCTCATCAGTACATTCTATGCTCTGTATTTCTTTTTACATTTAACCTTTTTTTACTAGGCAAGTCAGTTAAGAACAAATTCTTATTTACAATGACGGCCTGTCCCGACCAAACCCGGACGATGCAGGGCCAATTGTGCGCCGCCCTATGGGACTCCCGATCACGGCCGGTTGTAATACAGCCTAATAAATTCACATTAAAACATTGCTCATGTGAGCTCTGTCCAGATGCCAACAGGGCTCTCGACCTTCAGCATGGGGCAGAGGTTATTCACCATACATACACACACACACACACACACGCGTACACACACACACACACATGTACACACAGACACACACACACATATACACAGAGGTTATACACCTTACACACACACAGGCACACACACACACGTACAGAAGACACACACACACGTACATTAAAAACAAAAATACACAGAGGTTGTACACAATACACACACACAGGCACACACACACACGTACAGAAGACACACTCACACACACAGAGACACACACACGCGTACCATTAAAAACACACATACACAGAGTTGTACAGCAGCAACAGCCCCATGATCTCATTCCACACATTGTAAATGCTCAGCCAGCCAGGCAAACTCTCACAATTTAGTCTGTCACAAATACTGTAGGTTTTAAAACACGTTCTGCTCCTGCTCAGCACATTTGAAGTCACCTGTCTCCTCCTGTAGAAATGATCCAAATAATTGTTTTCAATGAGTTGGAGGTATTTATAGAATAATGTGTTTATTGTAACAGCAGCAACTACATCCCTATAACATATAAAGTCCCCCTCTCTCGGTGTGTGTGTGTGTGTGTGTGTGTGTGTGTGTGTGTGTGTGTGTGTGTGTGTGTGTGTGTGTGTGTGTGTGTGTGTGTGTGTGTGTGTGTGTGTGTGTGTGTGTGTGTGTGTGTGTGTGTGTGTGTGTGTGTGTGTGTGTGTGTGTGTGTCCTAGTTAATGAGTATCTAAATAGAGCTCTGTTGTCATCCTCACCTCTCCTAATCAATACCAGTCTGTTGTCATCCTCACCTCTCCTAATCAATACCAGTCTGTTATCATCCTCACCTCTCCTAATCAATACCAGTCTGTTATCATCCTCACCTCTCCTAATCAATACCAGTCTGTTGTCATCCTCACCTCTCCTAATCAATACCAGTCTGTTGTCATCCTCACCTCTCCTAATCAATACCAGTCTGTTATCATCCTCACCTCTCCTAATCAATACCAGTCTGTTGTCATCCTCACCTCTCCTAATCAATACCAGTCTGTTATCATCCTCACCTCTCCTAATCAATACCAGTCTGTTGTCATCCTCACCTCTCCTAATCAATACCAGTCTGTTGTCATCCTCACCTCTCCTAATCAATACCAGTCTGTTGTCATCCTCACCTCTCCTAATCAATACCAGTCTGTTGTCATCCTCACCTCTCCTAATCAATACCAGTCTATTGTCATCCTCACCTCTCCTAATCAATACCAGTCTGTTGTCATCCTCACCTCTCCTAATCAATACCAGTCTGTTGTCATCCTCACCTCTCCTAATCAATACCAGTCTGTTATCATCCTCACCTCTCCTAATCAATACCAGTCTGTTGTCATCCTCACCTCTCCTAATCAATACCAGTCTGTTGTCATCCTCACCTCTCCTAATCAATACCAGTCTGTTGTCATCCTCACCTCTCCTAATCAATACCAGTCTGTTATCATCCTCACCTCTCCTAATCAATACCAGTCTGTTGTCATCCTCACCTCTCCTAATCAATACCAGTCTGTTGTCATCCTCACCTCTCCTAATCAATACCAGTCTGTTGTCATCCTCACCTCTCCTAATCAATACCAGTCTGTTGTCATCCTCACCTCTCCTAATCAATACCAGTCTGTTGTCATCCTCACCTCTCCTAATCAATACCAGTCTGTTATCATCCTCACCTCTCCTAATCAATACCAGTCTGTTGTCATCCTCACCTCTCCTAATCAATACCAGTCTGTTATCATCCTCACCTCTCCTAATCAATACCAGTCTGTTGTCATCCTCACCTCTCCTAATCAATACCAGTCTGTTGTCATCCTCACCTCTCCTAATCAATACCAGTCTGTTGTCATCCTCACCTCTCCTAATCAATACCAGTCTGTTGTCATCCTCACCTCTCCTAATCAATACCAGTCTGTTGTCATCCTCACCTCTCCTAATCAATACCAGTCTGTTATCATCCTCACCTCTCCTAATCAATACCAGTCTGTTGTCATCCTCACCTCTCCTAATCAATACCAGTCTGTTATCATCCTCACCTCTCCTAATCAATACCAGTCTGTTGTCATCCTCACCTCTCCTAATCAATACCAGTCTGTTATCATCCTCACCTCTCCTAATCAATACCAGTCTGTTGTCATCCTCACCTCTCCTAATCAATACCAGTCTGTTATCATCCTCACCTCTCCTAATCAATACCAGTCTGTTGTCATCCTCACCTCTCCTAATCAATACCAGTCTTCTCTAACACACTGCCTGGTCGTTTGCTGCTGCCGGCAGACTTTATGTGGATAGGTCAGACTGAATGCTGTCCTCAAAAAAGCTTACAGCAGCATTTCATCCTCAGCGCCAGGCAGTTAAATCATTTTTTCTCATTTAGCATGCTGCATTGAGTCCGACTCGGGTTGTCATTGGTCATTGATTCCGCTGTAGGCTGTAACCATTTACCTAGGCCAGTGTCTTCGCTATAGCTGTTGTGTATAGGCTACATAAAAAATAATAATTTATAATGTTGCAGGAGCGATACTATATCAATTAAATTGTTTG
The DNA here is from genome assembly GCF_036934945.1 of Oncorhynchus masou masou. NCBI lineage: Eukaryota > Metazoa > Chordata > Actinopteri > Salmoniformes > Salmonidae > Oncorhynchus > Oncorhynchus masou. The sequence continues at coordinate 86,059,583 of NC_088243.1, forward strand.
CAATAAAATAATGAACATTGAGGAAGAATATAAACTAAATAAGGTGTTTTATGAATGTGCTGCATGTGACTCATTACAATGGAAAGGGGAATGAGGAAGACTTTTTAAAGTGGACACAAATATTTTGTTTAGTATTTGTGACGGACCGGCTCGATTCGGTCTCATGTAGTAACATTTAAAAAAAATGTTTTTTTTTACATTGGATAAAAGTAGACATGATGGCTATGAAAAACATTGATTACAACTCACATACAACCGGTAAACTGTATGTAGACACTAAACATGCATTTGTGTTCCACCACTGCGCAGACATAAAATCCTAACACAGATGTAGGATTTATACTCTCTCTGTGAGTTATGTCTCACCACCCCCTCCACTGTCTCTGTGAGATATGTCTCACCACCCCCTCCACTGTGTCTGTGAGTTATGTCTCACCACCCCCTCCACTGTCTCTGTGAGTTATGTCTCATGCCCTCTACTGTCTCTGTGAGTTATGTCTCACCACCCCCTCCACTGTCTCTGTGAGTTATGTCTCACCACCTCCTCTACTCTCTCTGTGAGATATGTCTCACCCCCTCTACTCTCTCTGTGAGATATATCTCACCACCTCTACTCTTTCTGTGAGATATGTCTCACCACCTCTACTCTCTCTGTGAGATATGTCTCACCACCTCTACTCTCTCTGTGAGATATGTCTCACCACCTCTACTCTCTCTGTGAGATATGTCTCTCCACCTCTACTCTCTCTGTGAGATATGTCTCACCACCTCTACTCTCTCTGTGAGATATGTCTCACCACCTCTACTCTCTCTGTGAGATATGTCTCACCACCTCTACTCTCTCTGTGAGATATGTCTCACCCCCTCTCCTCTCTCTGTGAGATATGTCTCACCCCCTCTCCTCTCTCTGTGAGATATGTCTCACCCCCTCTCCTCTCTCTGTGAGATATGTCTCACCCCCTCTACTCTCTCTGTGAGATATGTCTCACCCCCTCTCCTCTCTCTGTGAGATATGTCTCACCCCCTCTCCTCTCTCTGTGAGATATGTCTCACCCCCTCTTCTCTCTCTGTGAGATATGTCTCTCCACCCCCTCTACTCTCTCTGTGAGATATGTCTCACCCCCTCTACTCTCTCTACAAAACCTGCAGAGATACTAGACTGTCACGCCGAGTGAAACCGGTGAACCCAAGAGCAGACTCAGACGAGAAGATTGGGATGAGGTAACCAAGGTATTTATTGAAACACGGAGGGAAGACTGAGTGATCCAGACACCTCTCTGCTGCCTTAATCGACAATCAACATCCACGTCTTCGGCGCCCGGGAAACAGTGGGCTAACTGCCTTACTCAGAGGCAGAATGACAGATGTATAGATATACTGTAGGATTGGGAGGAGGAGGTAGTCAGTTATAGATATACTGTAGGATTGGGAGGAGGAGGTAGTCAGTTATAGATATACTGTAGGATTGGGAGGAGGATGTAGGTAGTTATAGATATACTGTAGGATTGGGAGGAGGAGGTAGTCAGTTATAGATATACTGTAGGATTGGGAGGAGGAGGCAGGTATGTGTATGTATACTGTAGGATTGGGAGGAGGCAGGTATGTGTATGTATACTGTAGGATTGGGAGGAGGCAGGTATGTGTACGTATACTGTAGGATTGGGAGGAGGCAGGTATGTGTATGTATACTGTAGGATTGGGAGGAGGCAGGTATGTGTATGTATACTGTAGGATTGGGAGGAGGATGTAGGTAGTTATAGATATACTGTAGGATTGGGAGGAGGAGGTATGTGTATGTATACTGTAGGATTGGGAGGAGGCAGGTATGTGTATGTATACTGTAGGATTGGGAGGAGGAGGCAGGTATGTGTATGTATACTGTAGGATTGGGAGGAGGCAGGTATGTGTATGTATACTGTAGAATTGGGAGGAGGCAGGTATGTGTATGTATACTGTAGGATTGGGAGGAGGCAGGTATGTGTACGTATACTGTAGGATTGGGAGGAGGAGGCAGGTATGTGTATGTATACTGTAGGATTGGGAGGAGGAGGCAGGTATGTGTATGTATACTGTAGGATTGGGAGGAGGAGGCAGGTATGTGTATGTATACTGTAGGATTGGGAGGAGGAGGCAGGTATGTGTATGTATACTGTAGGATTGGGAGGAGGAGGCAGGTATGTGTATGTATACTGTAGGATTGGGAGGAGGAGGCAGGTATGTGTATGTATACTGTAGGATTGGGAGGAGGCAGGTATGTGTACGTATACTGTAGGATTGGGAGGAGGAGGCAGGTATGTGTATGTATACTGTAGGATTGGGAGGAGGAGGCAGGTATGTGTATGTATACTGTAGGATTGGGAGGAGGAGGCAGGTATGTGTATGTATACTGTAGGATTGGGAGGAGGAGGCAGGTATGTGTACGTATACTGTAGGATTGGGAGGAGGAGGCAGGTATGTGTACGTATACTGTAGGATTGGGAGGAGGAGGCAGGTATGTGTATGTAGACTGTAGGATTGGGAGGAGGCAGGTATGTGTATGTATACTGTAGGATTGGGAGGAGGCAGGTATGTGTATGTATACTGTAGGATTGGGAGCAGGAGGCAGGTATGTGTACGTATACTGTAGGATTGGGAGGAGGAGGCAGGTATGCGTATGTATACTGTAGGATTGGGAGGAGGCAGGTATGTGTACGTATACTGTAGGATTGGGAGGAGGAGGCAGGTATGTGTATGTATACTGTAGGATTGGGAGGAGGAGGCAGGTATGTGTATGTATACTGTAGGATTGGGAGGAGGAGGCAGGTATGTGTATGTATACTGTAGGATTGGGAGGAGGAGGCAGGTATGTGTATGTATACTGTAGGATTGGGAGGAGGAGGCAGGTATGTGTATGTATACTGTAGGATTGGGAGGAGGAGGCAGGTATGTGTATGTATACTGTAGGATTGGGAGGAGGAGGCAGGTATGTGTATGTATACTGTAGGATTGGGAGGAGGAGGCAGGTATGTGTATGTATACTGTAGGATTGGGAGGAGGAGGCAGGTATGTGTATGTATACTGTAGGATTGGGAGGAGGAGGCAGGTATGTGTATGTATACTGTAGGATTGGGAGGAGGAGGCAGGTATGTGTATGTATACTGTAGGATTGGGAGGAGGAGGAGGCAGGTATGTGTATGTATACTGTAGGATTGGGAGGAGGAGGCAGGTATGTGTATGTATACTGTAGGATTGGGAGGAGGAGGCAGGTATGTGTATGTATACTGTAGGATTGGGAGGAGGAGGCAGGTATGTGTACGTATACTGTAGGATTGGGAGGAGGAGGCAGGTATGTGTATGTATACTGTAGGATTGGGAGGAGGAGGCAGGTATGTGTATGTATACTGTAGGATTGGGAGGAGGAGGCAGGTATGTGTATGTATACTGTAGGATTGGGAGGAGGAGGCAGGTATGTGTATGTATACTGTAGGATTGGGAGGAGGAGGCAGGTATGTGTATGTATACTGTAGGATTGGGAGGAGGAGGCAGGTATGTGTATGTATACTGTAGGATTGGGAGGAGGAGGCAGGTATGTGTATGTATACTGTAGGATTGGGAGGAGGAGGCAGGTATGTGTACGTATACTGTAGGATTGGGAGGAGGAGGCAGGTATGTGTATGTATACTGTAGGATTGGGAGGAGGAGGCAGGTATGTGTACGTATACTGTAGGATTGGGAGGAGGCAGGTATGTGTATGTATACTGTAGGATTGGGAGGAGGAGGCAGGTATGTGTATGTATACTGTAGGATTGGGAGGAGGAGGCAGGTATGTGTACGTATACTGTAGGATTGGGAGGAGGAGGCAGGTATGTGTACGTATACTGTAGGATTGGGAGGAGGCAGGTATGTTTATGTATACTCTACACCATGCCCTTGGCCAGCTTGGTTCCTGGGAAGAAATAAAAGTGAATTATATCAAATCCCCCAGTATTTGCAATTGCGTATCACAGTAACCCATTCTGTCAGGCGTTGTGTCAACGTCCATGTGGTCGGGGGAGGCAGCATTGTGACATCACAACCTCCTTCAGTTCCTTCCTGCTGATTCGTAATTGGTTATCAAAACAGAATCCAGGTACATTTAGTGCGCCTATGTTTGCCTCCCAAATGGCAGCCTATTGTCTTCATAGTGCACATAGTGTTGAACAGAGTGCTATGGGACCCTGGTCAAAAGGTAGCGCACTATAATAGGGAATAGGGTTCCGTTTGGGATGTAGACTGTGATAAAGCAAGGGGTGGAGAATAGCCCGCTGGGCCCTGAGCCATGATCTGAATTGCTAATGTTTAGATTATTAGAAATCTTCCTTACAGCCTGAAGAGATGAATGTGTGCCTATAAACTCACACTGGATTCTGTCTGTTTTCATTGGTTCCACGCTGCTTCTGAGAACAAGCCAAAAATCAAGTCCATAAGTGATCTCATTGTTTGATGCTATTCTTTCCTCCTTTTCTTTCACCAACTAGTAGTTATAAGTGAGAAGGTCTGTTCTATGGTATTTGGTCCTATAGACAGTTATAAGTGAGAAGGTCTGTATTTGGTCCTATAGACAGTTATAAGTGAGAAGGTCTGTATTTGGTCCTATAGCCAGTTATAAGTGAGAAGGTCTGTTCTATGGTATTTGGTCATATAGACAGTTATAAGTGAGAAGGTCTGTTCTAGGGTATTTGGTCCTATAGACAGTTATAAGTGAGAAGGTCTGTTCTAGGGTATTTGGTCCTATAGACAGTTATAAGTGAGAAGGTCTGTTCTAGGGTATTTGGTCATATAGACAGTTATAAGTGAGAAGGTCTGTTCTAGGGTATTTGGTCCTATAGACAGTTGTACATGAGAAGGTCTGTTCTAGGGTATTTCACCATGTAGACAGTTATAAGTGAGATGGTCTGTTCTAGGGTATTTGGTCCTATAGACAGTTATAAGTGAGAAGGTCTGTTCTAGGGTATTTGGTCATATAGACAGTTATAAGTGAGAAGGTCTGTTCTAGGGTATTTGGTCCTATAGACAGTTATAAGTGAGAAGGTCTGTATTTGGTCCTATAGACAGTTATAAGTGAGAAGGTCTGTTCTAGGGTATTTGGTCCTATAGACAGTTATAAGTGAGAAGGTCTGTTCTATAGATAGTTATAAGTGAGAAGGTCTGTTCTAGGGTATTTGGTCCTATAGACAGTTATAAGTGAGAAGGTCTGTATTTGGTCCTATAGGCAGTTATAAGTGAGAAGGTCTGTTCTAGGGTATTTGGTCCTATAGACAGTTATAAGTGAGAAGGTCTGTATTTGGTCCTATAGACAGTTATAAGTGAGAAGGTCTGTATTTGGTCCTATAGACAGTTATAAGTGAGAAGGTCTGTTCTAGGGTATTTGGTCCTGTAGACAGTTATAAGTGAGAAGGTCTGTATTTGGTCCTATAGACAGTTATAAGTGAGAAGGTCTGTTCTAGGGTATTTGGTCCTGTAGACAGTTATAAGTGAGAAGGTCTGTATTTGGTCCTATAGACAGTTATAAGTGAGAAGGTCTGTTCTATGGTATTTGGTCCTATAGACAGTTATAAGTGAGAAGGTCTGTTCTAGGGTATTTGGTCCTATAGACAGTTATAAGTGAGAAGGTCTGTTCTAGGGTATTTGGTCCTATAGACAGTTATAAGTGAGAAGGTCTGTTCTAGGGTATTTGGTCCTATAGACAGTTATAAGTGAGAAGGTCTGTTCTAGGGAATTTGGTCGAATGACAGCTTAAGGACTCTGAACCCTCCCTTCCACATGACATCACTGTCCTTCCTACACTGAATGGTACACATCCCCTTCATGTCCAATGTCCCTGAGCGTAACATAATGATAAAACACAACCCGATAGTTTTAATGGTCCCGATTCAATGTCCCTGAGCGTAACATAATGATAAAACACAACCCGATAGTTTTAATGGTCCTGATTCAATGTCCCTGAGCGTAACATAATGATAAAACACAACCCGATAGTTTTAATGGTCCTCATTCCATGTCCCTGAGCGTAACATAATGATAAAACACAACCCGATAGTTTTAATGGTCCAGATTCAATGTCCCTGAGCGTAACATAATGATAAAACACAACCCGATAGTTTTAATGGTCCAGATCCAATGTCCCTGAGCGTAACATAATGATAAAACACAACCCGATAGTTTTAATGGTCCAGATTCAATGTCCCTGAGCGTAACATAATGATAAAACACAACCCGATAGTTTTAATGGTCCTGATTCAATGTCCCTGAGCGTAACATAATGATAAAACACAACCCGATAGTTTTAATGGTCCTCATTCCATGTCCCTGAGCGTAACATAATGATAAAACACAACCCGATAGTTTTAATGGTCCAGATTCAATGTCCCTGAGCGTAACATAATGATAAAACACAACCCGATAGTTTTAATGGTCCAGATCCAATGTCCCTGAGCGTAACATAATGATAAAACAGAACCCGATAGTTTTAATGGTCCAGATTCAATGTCCCTGAGCGTAACATAATGATAAAACACAACCCGATAGTTTTAATGGTCCCGATTCAATGTCCCTGAGCGTAACATAATGATAAAACACAACCCGATAGTTTTAATGGTCCTGATTCAATGTCCCTGAGCGTAACATAATGATAAAACACAACCCGATAGTTTTAATGGTCCTGATTCAATGTCCCTGAGCGTAACATAATGATAAAACACAACCCGATAGTTTTAATGGTCCAGATTCAATGTCCCTGAGCGTAACATAATGATAAAACACAACCCGATAGTTTTAATGGTCCAGATTCAATGTCCCTGAGCGTAACATAATGATAAAACACAACCCGATAGTTTTAATGGTCCAGATTCAATGTCCCTGAGCGTAACATAATGATAAAACACAACCCGATAGTTTTAATGGTCCTGATTCAATGTCCCTGAGCGTAACATAATGATAAAACACAACCCGATAGTTTTAATGGTCCTCATTCCATGTCCCTGAGCGTAACATAATGATAAAACACAACCCGATAGTTTTAATGGTCCAGATTCAATGTCCCTGAGCGTAACATAATGATAAAACACAACCCGGTAGTTTTAATGGTCCAGATCCAATGTCCCTGAGCGTAACATAATGATAAAACACAACCCGATAGTTTTAATGGTCCAGATTCAATGTCCCTGAGCGTAACATAATGATAAAACACAACCCGATAGTTTTAATGGTCCCGATTCAATGTCCCTGAGCGTAACATAATGATAAAACACAACCCGATAGTTTTAATGGTCCTGATTCAATGTCCCTGAGCGTAACATAATGATAAAACACAACCCGATAGTTTTAATGGTCCTGATTCAATGTCCCTGAGCGTAACATAATGATAAAACACAACCCGATAGTTTTAATGGTCCAGATTCAATGTCCCTGAGCGTAACATAATGATAAAACACAACCCGATAGTTTTAATGGTCCAGATTCAATGTCCCTGAGCGTAACATAATGATAAAACACAACCCGATAGTTTTAATGGTCCAGATTCAATGTCCCTGAGCGTAACATAATGATAAAACACAACCCGATAGTTTTAATGGTCCTGATTCAATGTCCCTGAGCGTAACATAATGATAAAACACAACCCGATAGTTTTAATGGTCCAGATTCAATGTCCCTGAGCGTAACATAATGATAAAACACAACCCGATAGTTTTAATGGTCCAGATTCAATGTCCCTGAGCGTAACATAATGATAAAACACAACCCGATAGTTTTAATGGTCCTGATTCAATGTCCCTGAGCGTAACATAATGATAAAACACAACCCGATAGTTTTAATGGTCCAGATTCAATGTCCCTGAGCGTAACATAATGATAAAACACAACCCGATAGTTTTAATGGTCCAGATTCAATGTCCCTGAGCGTAACATAATGATAAAACACAACCCGATAGTTTTAATGGTCCAGATTCAATGTCCCTGAGCGTAACATAATGATAAAACACAACCCGATAGTTTTAATGGTCCTGATTCAATGTCCCTGAGCGTAACATAATGATAAAACACAACCCGATAGTTTTAATGGTCCTGATTCAATGTCCCTGAGCGTAACATAATGATAAAACACAACCCGATAGTTTTAATGGTCCAGATTCAATGTCCCTGAGCGTAACATAATGATAAAACACAACCCGATAGTTTTAATGGTCCAGATTCAATGTCCCTGAGCGTAACATAATGATAAAACACAACCCGATAGTTTTAATGGTCCAGATTCAATGTCCCTGAGCGTAACATAATGATAAAACACAACCCGATAGTTTTAATGGTCCTGATTCAATGTCCCTGAGCATAACATAATGATAAAACACAACCCGATAGTTTTAATGGTCCAGATTCAATGTCCCTGAGCGTAACATAATGATAAAACACAACCCGATAGTTTTAATGGTCCTGATTCAATGTCCCTGAGCGTAACGTAATGATAAAACACAACCCGATAGTTTTAATGGTCCAGATTCAATGTCCCTGAGCGTAACATAATGATAAAACACAACCCGATAGTTTTAATGGTCCAGATTCAATGTCCCTGAGCGTAACATAATGATAAAACACAACCCGATAGTTTTAATGGTCCTGATTCCATGATATTTTTACACAGTTGGTTACATTTCACTTTTCACTTTTCACCATTGTCCATTTCCTTTTCACCATTGTCCCTTTCCTTGTCACCATAGTCCATTTCCTTTTCACCATTGTCCATTTCCTTGTCACCATTGTCCCTATCCTTGTCACCATTGTCCATTTCCTTGTCACCATTGTCCATTTCCTTGTCACCAATGTCCATTTCCTTTTCACCATTGCCCATTTCCTTGTCACCATTGCCCATTTCCTTGTCACCATTGTCCATTTCCTTTTCACCATTTCACATTTCCTTTTCACCATTGTCCCTTTCCTTGTCACCATTGTCCATTTCCTTTTCACCACTGTCCATTTCCTTGTCACCATTGTCCATTTCCTTTTCACCATTGCCCATTTCCTTGTCACCATTGCCCATTTCCTTGTCACCATTGTCCATTTCCTTTTCACCATTGCCCATTTCCTTTTCACCATTGTCCCTTTCCTTGTCACCATTGTCCATTTCCTTGTCACCATTGTCCATTTCCTTGTCACCATTGTACATTTCCTTTTCACCATTGCCCATTTCCTTGTCACCATTGTCCCTTTCCTTGTCACCATTGTCCATTTCCTTTTCACCATTGTCCCTTTCCTTTTCACCATTGTCCCTTTCCTTTTCACCATTGCCCATTTCCTTGTCACCATTGTCCCTTTCCTTTTCACCATTGTCCATTTCCCTTTCACCATTGTCCATTTCCTTTTCACCATTGCCCATTTCCTTTTCACCATTGCCCCTAATGTCCTCCATAGTTGTTCATAAGGGTTAATGCAAGTGTGGCACAAATTGGATTTTAGACCTGCCCAGTTTACACTGGTTCCGTCTGCAAGCGCTTCCTGGACTGCTGGGACATAAGCTCTGAGTTGAAACAACATTAAAGGGGTGTGTAACACAGAATGTACGAGGGACAGCTAGTTGAACACATAGGAGGGGTCCTCTGCTGATGTGTTCACCATCCTTTTTAGACGGTAGATCAGTTGATCATTATTTAAGACGAGGTATCTATCGTCAACCATGAATGCCTTTATTATGGGTCACACAGCATCCTATGGCTGAATGTGACACAGTAAGAGATTGGTAGATTTGGCAGATGAACGTTAATAAATTAACGAGGAGAAACACAAGTAGTTAAACTGAAATATAAACATTTTATGAAAAACATGAGCGAAAAAGTCCAGGACGTATTGCATTTCCTTTTTCTCTGGACTTTTTCGATCATGTTTTTCATCAAATGTTTATATTTCAGTTTAACTACTTGTGTTTCTCCTCATTAATTTATTAACGTTCATCTGCCAAATCTACCTCCTCCTATCCTGAGTGGTCTCTTTATGATGATGTAACACCTCCTATCCTATGTGGTCTCTTTATGATGATGCAACACCTCCTCCTATCCTGTGTGGTCTCTTTATGATGATGTAACACCTCCTCCTATCCTGTGTGGTCTCTTTATGATGATGTAACACCTCCTCCTATCCTGTGTGGTCACTATATGATGATGTAACACCTCCTCCTATCCTGTGTGGTCTCTTTATGATGATGTAACACCTCCTCCTATCCTGTGTGGTCTCTTTATGATGATGTAACACCTCCTCCTATCCTGTGTGGTCACTATATGATGATGTAACACCTCCTCCTATCTTGTGTGGTCTCTTTATGATGATGTAACACCTCCTCCTATCCTGTGTGGTCTCTTTATGATGATGTAACACCTCCTCCTATCCTGTGTGGTCTCTTTATGATGATGTAACACCTTCTCCTATCCCGTGTGGTCTCTTTATGACGATGTAACACCTCCTCCTATCCCGTGTGGTCTCTTTATGACGATGTAACACCTCCTCCTATCCTGTGTGGTCTCTTTATGACGATGTAACACCTCCTCCTATCCTGTGTGGTCTCTTTATGATGATGTAACACCTCCTCCTATCCTGTGTGGTCTCTTATGACGATGTAACACCTCCTCATATCCTGTGTGGTCTCTTTATGATGATGTAACACCTCCTCCTATCCTGTGTGGTCTCTTTATGATGATGTAATACCTCCTCCTATCCTGAGTGGTCTCTTTATGATGATGTAACACCTCCTCCTATCCTGTGTGGTCTCTTTATGATGATGTAACACCTCCTCCTATCCTGTGTGGTCTCTTTATGATGATGTAACACCTCCTCCTATCCTGTGTGGTCTCTTTATGATGATGTAACACCTCCTCCTATCCTGTGTGGTCTCTTTATGATGATGTAACACCTCCTCCTATCCTGTGTGGTCTCTTTATGATGATGTAACACCTCCTCCTATCATGTGTGGTCTCTTTATGATGATGCAACACCTCCTCCTATCCTGTGTGGTCTCTTTATGATGATGTAACACCTCCTCCTATCCTGTGTGGTCTCTTTATGATGATGTAACACCTCCTCCTATCCTGTGTGGTCTCTTTATGATGATGTAACACCTCCTCCTATCCTGTGTGGTCTCTTTATGATGATGTAACACCTCCTCCTATCATGTGTGGTCTCTTTATGATGATGTAACACCTCCTCCTATCCTGTGTGGTCACTATATGACGATGTAACATCTCCTCCTATCCTGTGTGGTCTCTTTATGATGATGTAACACCTCCTCCTATCCTGTGTGGTCACTATATGATGATGTAACACCTCCTCCTATCCTGTGTGGTCACTATATGATGATGTAACACCTCCTCCTATTCTGTGTGGTCTCTTTTTGATGATGTAACACCTCGTCCTATCCTGTGTGGTCTCTTTATGACGATGTAACATCTCCTCCAATCCTCTGTGGTCTATTTTAGCATGTTGTTATTGGTGGCTTTGTGGCTGCAGCAGGCCTGTCAAAATGTGCTTGATGGCGAAGGAGTCTGTGACTGCCTGCCTGCTTGTGATTGCCTGCCTGCCTGCCTGCCTGCCTGCCTGCCTGCCTGCTTGTGATTGCCTGCCTGCCTGCCTGCCTGCCTGCCTGCCTGCCTGCTTGTGATTGCCTGCCTGCCTGCCTGCCTGCCTGCTTGTGATTGCCTGCCTGCCTGCCTGCCTGCCTGCCTGCCTGCCTGCTTGTGATTGCCTGCCTGCCGGCCTGCTGGCCTGCCTCTACACTGCAGCATGAGACAAGATTAATGGTATAGCAGGTTGTTGACTTTTATTTCCCTCCCTTACTCTCCTTCATTCTCTCAAACACTCTCCATCCCTCCTTCCTTTTCTCTCTCTCTCTCTCTCTCTCTCTCTCTCTCTCTCTCTCTCTCTCTCTCTCTCCCCATCTCCTCCTCTCCTCTCTCTTGGCAGACAGTTTTGTGGTGGCTCCACATAGTGATGATCCTGTGGTGCCATAATGAAGCTAGCTGCTCCTTCATATCTAAACCCCATTCTGTCACACTCCCACCCCGCCCCACCCGACCCGGTGAAATATACATCAAACCTCCACTATAAAGAGTGTGTGCAGCCAGCATGGCGCTTCTATTGGCAGAACTATAATGGAGACAGAGATTGATGGTCGGGACCAGGTGTGTTTTTGAATCCTACCTGATTTAATAGCTTTTCCCCCTCTACCACCAAGCCAAGCCAACAGAGCCAGTGGAGGAGGAGAGTAGCTCTGAAGGTGAGTGGAGGGGAGTGGAGGAGAGTCGTGGGACTGCGATGGAGATGACATTGACCTGTTATATGGCTACGTTTCACTGCTACATTATCACGGCACTTGCACAGCCACCATCATGGAAATGTTATCCCTTTCCCCTTTCCATTTTCATTAAGATAAAACTGCCTGCCTCTCTCTCGCTTTTGTCCTCCTCTTCTCCTGGGTGCACCTCTGCTCGATGCCATGCAAGAGCAGAATAACAATACCTCTCTGCTTTAAATGGCGTGGTGGCTGTGGCTGTGTCTGTGTCTGTGTCTGTGTCTGTGTTTGTGTCTGTGTCTGTGTCTGTGTCTGTGTCTGTGTCTGTGGCAGTGAGTGACGGCTGTAACTGGTAATACCCCATGCTACAGCCGTGTGTGTGTATGTGTACATGTGCAGTGTGTATGTACATGTGCAGTGTGTGTGTGTGTGTGTGTGTGTGTGTGTGTGTGTGTGTGTGTGTGTGTGTGTGTGCGCGTGTGTGTGTGTGTGTGTGTGGGGGGGGGGGGTACATGTGTAGTGTGTGTGTCTCCTTTTTTATTTTTTTATTTAACCTTTATTTAACCAGGAAGGGCTCATTGAGATTAAAATCTCTTTTTCAAGAGCGCCCTGGCCAAGATAGGCAGCACCAAGTCATTACAAAAAAATTACAGACAGACATAAAAAACTACAAGTAATCCAGTAAAAACCATTGAATTCACAAGAGTATAAAACAGCAAATTAAAAACATTGACAGGTCAGGGAATCAGCTTCAAAATCCTTCATCAGTGATTTAAAAACACCAATCGGGACAAGTTCTTCCAGTTTAAAAGTATTTCTCTCTGTGAGCGTAGTTCATCCTTCATGTCTCTCCACTCACTGCTGACAGGGCATCAACCCCTGAGATTCAGCCAACGATTGTATTCAAGGAGTAACTATACTAACCCCCCCTCTCTCCTCTAGACTAAATGTGGATTAAAATCTTCCATACCACCTATAAAGAGAACATAGTAAACCCCAAAAATTCATTTTTTGATGAATCACTGGCATTACATTGTGTATATTTGTATGTTTAATGGGGGAAATTAACAATATAATACCTGCCGAGCTGTGAAGACAGAGTGCTGGTATTTGCCTCTGTGAATAATGACGAACGTCTTGGTGCAGCACAGTGAGATGTTTATCACAATTATACTGAACAAAAATATAAATGCATCATTTTCAGTTCATATGTAAGGAAATAGGTCAATGTAAATAAATTCATCAGGCCCGAATCTATGGATTTCACATGACTGGCAGGGTGCAGCCATGGGTGGGCTTGGGAGGGCATAGGCCCACCCACTGGGAAGTCAGGCCCACCCACTTGGCAGCCAGGCCCACCCACTGGGAAGTCAGGCCCACCCACTGGGAAGTCAGGCCCACCCACTGGGAAGTCAGGCCCACCCACTGGGAAGTCAGGCCCACCCACTTGGCAGCCAGGCCCACCCACTGGGAAGTCAGGCCCACCCACTGGGAAGTCAGGCCCACCCACTGGGAAGTCAGGCCCACCCACTTGGCAGCCAGGCCCACCCACTTGGCAGCCAGGCCCACCCACTGGGAAGTCAGGCCCACCCACTGGGAAGTCAGGCCCACCCACTGGGAAGTCAGGCCCACCCACTGGGAAGTCAGGCCCATCATAATGAGTTTTTCCCCAACAATAAGGCTTTATTACAGACAGAAATACTACACACTATTTATTAACTTTATCAGGGATGAGGGGCGAGACATTACAGTAACCAAACAACCTTTCCTGCAACTAAATCACCTCATGGGTAGAAAGTTATTTATATTTTTCATAATTTAAAAATGAATCAACATGATTTAAAATAATCTCGGAAAATCCGGTGTTCCTATGTCAAACGTTGTTTCTACATTTTCGTTGTCTGTGATGTATATAAAGTGTAATATTGGGATGCAAACTCAACATGTGATACATTTAATCTCTTTATCTGACACGGTACCGGTGTCTTCTTTTCTTAAGCCCATAACCATGTGTGTGAGGTGTAATACTTTTGTTTCAAAGTCGATTGGTTTAAGACTACCAAGAAACCCTCCGTGTGACCCTGATTTAGCCGACTACACTAAAAGGTTAAATGCCTTACTCAAAAGCACATTGACAGATTTGTCAACTATTGAAACCATCAACCTATAATGCAGACTCAACTATGATTCCCATGGGAAGAGCATATAATCAAAGATGGGTTAAAGGCCTACAGGAAAAACACATGGTGTATGTTGAAGAAACACTTCTAGTTGAAGTAAGAGAATACAGTAAAGTTGAAGTAAGAGCATACAGTAAAGTTGAAGTAAGAGAATACAGTAAAGTTGAAGTAAGAGAATACAGTAAAGTTGAAGTAAGAGAATACAATAAAGTTGAAGTAAGAGAATACAGTAAATATGAAGTAAGAGAATACAGTAAATATGAAGTGAGAGAATACAGTAAAGTTGAAGTAAGAGAATACAGTAAATATGAAGTGAGAGAATACAGTAAAGTTGAAGTAAGAGAATACAATTAAGTTGAAGTAAGAGAATACAGTAAAGTTGAAGTGAGAGAATACAGTAAATATGAAGTGAGAGTATACAGTAAATATGAGGTAAGAGAATGCAGTAAATATGAAGTGAGAGAATACAGTAAATATGAAGTAAGAGAATACAGTAAAGTTGAAGTAAGAGAATACAATAAAGTTGAAGTAAGAGAATACAGTAAATATGAAGTGAGAGAATACAGTAAATATGAAGTAAGAGAATACAGTATATATGAAGTGAGAGAATACAGTAAATATGAAGAAAGAGAATACAATAAAGTTGAAGTAAGAGAATACAGTAAAGTTGAAGTGAGAGAATACAGTAAATATGAAGTGAGAGTATACAGTAAATATGAGGTAAGAGAATACAGTAAAGTTGAAGTGAGAGAATACAGTAAAGTTGAAGTAAGAGAATAGAGTAAATATGAAGTGAGAGAATACAGTAAATATGAAGTGAGAGAATACAGTAAAGTTGAAGTAAGAGAATACAGTAAATATGAAGTGAGAGAATACAGTAAATATGAAGTGAGAGAATACAGTACAGTTGAAGTGAGACAATACAGTAAAGTTGAAGTGAGACAATACATTAAAGCGTGGAAAGGTATGTCTATTGAAGTGTGAAGTTTGTGCAGGGCAACTGATTAACTCACACACTTACTGGGAGTGGGGGTGGCAGGGTAGCCTAGTAGTTAGAGTGGTGTATTAGCAACCGGAAGGTTGCAAGTTCAAACCCCCGAGCTGACAAGGTACAAATCTGTTGTTCTGCCCCTGAACAGGCAGTTAACCCACTGTTCCTAGGCCATCATTGAAAATAAGAATTTGTTCTTAAAATTAACTGACTTGCCTGGTTAAATAAAGTTTAAAAAATAATATTAAAAAAAATACTATGTAATAACATTATTAGATCGGTGGGGGTATATACTATGTAATAACATTATTAGGAGGGTGGAGGGTATATACTTTGTAATAACATTATTAGGAGGGGAGGGTGGAGGGTATATACTATGTAATAACATTATTAGGAGGGTGGAGGGTATATACTATGTAATAACATTATTAGGAGGGTGGAGGGTATATACTATGTAATAACATTATTAGGAGGGTGGAGGGTGGAGGGTGGAGGGTATATACTATGTAATAACATTATTAGGAGGGTGGAGGGTATATACTATGTAATAACATTATTAGGAGGGTGGAGGGTATATACTATGTAGTAACATTATTAGGAGGGTATATACTATGTAATAACATTATTAGGAGGGTGGAGGGTATATACTATGTAGTAACATTATTAGGAGGGTATATACTATGTAATAACATTATTAGGAGGGTGGAGGGTATATACTATGTAATAACATTATTAGGAGGGGAGGGTGGAGGGTATATACTATGTAGTAACATTATTAGGAGGGTATATACTATGTAATAACATTATTAGGAGGGTGGAGGGTATATACTATGTAGTAACATTATTAGGAGGGTGGAGGGTATATACTATGTAATAACATTATTAGGAGGGTGGAGGGTATATACTATGTAATAACATTATTAGGAGGGTGGAGGGTATATACTATGTAATAACATTATTAGGAGGGTATATACTATGTAATAACATTATTAGGAGGGTGGAGGGTATATACTATGTAATAACATTATTAGGAGGGTGGAGGGTATATACTATGTAATAACATTATTAGGAGGGTGGAGGGTATATACTATGTAATAACATTATTAGGAGGGTATATACTATGTAATAACATTATTAGGAGGGTATATACTATGTAGTAACATTATTAGGAGGGTGGAGGGTATATACTATGTAATAACATTATTAGGAGGGTGGAGGGTGGAGGGTATATACTATGTAATAACATTATTAGGAGGGTGGAGGGTATATACTATGTAATAACATTATTAGGAGGGTGGAGGGTATATACTATGTGATAACATTATTAGGAGGGTGGGGGTATATACTATGTAATAACATTATTAGGAGGGGGGTATATACTATGTAATAACATTATTAGGAGGGTGGGGGGTATATACTATGTAATAACATTATTAGGGGTGGGGGGTATATACTATGTAATAACATTATTAGGAGGGTGGAGGGTATATACTATGTAATAACATTATTAGGAGGGTGGAGGGTATATACTATGTAATAACATTATTAGGAGGGTGGAGGGTATATACTATGTAATAACATTATTAGGAGGGTGGAGGGTATATACTATGTAATAACATTATTAGGAGGGTGGAGGGTATATACTATGTAATAACATTATTAGGAGGGTGGGGGGTATATACTATGTAATAACATTATTAGGAGGGTGGAGGGTATATACTATGTAATAACATTATTTGGAGGGTGGAGGGTATATACTATGTAATAACATTATTTGGAGGGTGGAGGGTGTATACTATGTAATAACATACCTTAAGGGAACATTTCGACATTTCCCGTATGGTTAGTGAGAAAGTCCATATTGCAAATGTACCGTCCCTTACTAGACGTCCGAAAATATTTTTAAAATTCGGGGACGGCGTCGGGCCGAGCGGCAGGGCCAGACCTACCGGGAAGTCATCAAATGAACTTTGTCGGACAGTCGGTTTTCGTTTTATAAAATAATCAAATTTTGGTCATTTTTCCGCTATGCCGGAAAATCCCACAAGAGGGCATAAGCAATCATATTGCAATTTGACAAAACATCACGAATCACGACGGGCCATATCTCGAAAACTGAAAATATTTCGAAGCCGAAACTTGGTGAGCATAGGTGTGGCATAATGGGCAGTTGGCCCCGAACAAGATGGCGTCTAGGCCTCAACGGTTTTTGAGTTATGGCCATTTTTCTGGGATTAAAGGTCCAAAATGAAAATAGAGAAATGATTTTTTCACTTCACGTCAAAGTCAAGGAGCCTCCGGTGTCAATAAAAAAAATCAGCCATTTATCTATCGTCATTTAAGAGAAATCGTACGATGACAGATTTGTGATGTTCAAATATAGGTTTTTTTTTTCAACAGTTACAGATCCAGTTGCAGGGTGTTCATACGAATATTTTTAAAGTGTGCTGCGGAGCTCTGCGACATTTCTGTGATTTTCTATGATTTTCTGAAATAACACACACTCACTAAACCCTCCGTAAATAACTCAGTTCTTAACGTAAAGACTTCAAACTCAGGATTCTGTAAAAGCATAGCCCAATGAGGATATGTGGTGACTTATAGCTTCCTGTGTCAACCGGAAGTGCCATAATTGGTGTCTCAGGGGCTGTTTGGATGGGTTAAAAAAATCAGATCTGTCCAAAACTTTATATGTGTGATTAGGCAACCCCCATGAACTGTAAATCAGTCATTTTTCCCATAAAAATTCAAAGGAAAACTAAATCACACAGATACACAACTTGGATGGATGGACGTATTGGGGTGTGTAGAGACTGACAGTGCCTCCAATAGTTAGCTTTGTTCGAGCTAAAAAAGAACCGTCAGACCTAGAGTTCCGAAACTTTAGAAACCTGTTCTAGACCTCAGGTCGATAGTGCGTGGTGAGTTACGGCGCTCTAGAAGGTTCTCGGTCCGAGAAACAGCCTCGAACATTTGCAATGACTTCAATTCATTTTGACCATTACGAAAATGGCGACATTTAGAAAAGTCTCAGAGACACAAGACTAGGTGCATTGAAACCGGCTCGGCCCATAGACACGGACCCCAACGTTTCTGTCCGATAGCTCATTCAAGGACCCCATAGCAAGGCATGGAAAAAAGTGCATTTTCAGCACCAATTAGGGTTTTACTCGGACACCAAATGACCTATCGAGCCGAAACTCGGGATTCGGGGTCGCCTCACATAGGACTACACATAATGTCCGAACTGGCCCCGCAGCTAGAAAGTAACTATGTGTTTTATGGTTTTTTTATGGTTTGAACAGAAGGCGTTGTGAATTTTGGGCCAGCTCTGAAGTATGTGATACTTGGCTCCTAAACGAGTTGGGAAAAGTGGGTTTGGTGTCAGTTTGTATCAGTTTGGTGTCAGAATGATATCAAATTGACTGATGGACGGTGAATTGCAGGTGACTCTTGTCCATTTGCAATATGTTTAAGCTGTGAGGTACCATCACCAAAAGCGACATTCTGAAATCAACCCTAACGAGCGATGGAGAGGTACCAGAATCACTGCCCAGCCATCCCGAGGTCATCGGGCCAGTCAATTTGGCATTCCTGCACGATTTTTATGGCATGACAAATTGGTGATGGTGAATGCCCAGTTAACCATATTGCAAATGCACAGTGACTTTGCAAAAGTGAGAAAACATAAACAAATGGACATGATGAAATCAACACCACGAGTGATTGAAAGGAACAACACTCACTGCCCGGCCATCCCGAGTTCATCAGGCCAGTCAATTTTGCATTTCTGCAGGATTTTTGAGCATGTCAAATTTCTTATGACATTTGGCCCCCACAAAACATATGCCTTATGCACAAGTTAAAAAAAAATAAAAATATGATAATAAAATTGGACAAAAGTATATTCATACAGTTCTTACACATGTGTAATTGACAAAAAAAGCGAAAAAAATTCGAAAAACGGTCCAGAAAGCACTTTTTTAAGGGGTGATAAGTTTTTGACAAAAAATCAATTTTTTCAAAATTTGGCTTTTGGATGTTGACTTGGAGTCCATTTTCAATATGAAAAACCACGGTGGAGCGCACACGCCACCTGTTGGATTTTTGAAGTGTTACAACTGGCAATTGCCATATGGCATTTGAAATACATTTTGCATGAATCAACGCCGATTTGGGTGGTATTGGCCATTGTGTACATGGTTTGTACTATGCCAATGGTTTCCCATTCATTTTTGTCCAATACAGGGGGGGTATTCCCTTACATTATTAGGGGTGGAGGGTATATACTATGTAATAACATTATTAGGAGGGGAGGGTATATACTATGTAATAACATTATTAGGAGGGTGGAGGGTATATACTATGTAATAACATTATTAGGAGGGTATATACTATGTAATAACATTATTAGGAGGGTGGAGGGTATATACTATGTAATAACATTATTAGGAGGGTGGAGGGTATATACTATGTAATAACATTATTAGGAGGGTGGAGGGTATATACTATGTAATAACATTATTAGGAGGGTGGGGGTATATACTATGTAATAACATTATTAGGAGGGTATATACTATGTAATAACATTATTAGGAGGGTGGAGGGTATATACTATGTAATAACATTATTATTGTTTGGAGCAATTTGTGAATGATAATACAGTCAAGAAGATACACGTTTGTTGAAGAAACAAGTGCTGTTTTTTCCAGTGTGGATGGATAGACAACAGTACACACATCATTCAAAATGATTATCAGGGATGAGGGAGATGATGTGAAGAATAGGCCTTTTCTCTGTGTGTTTATATAAATAGATATTTAACGATGTAGATGGATGGTCAGTTTGAGTATGGAAAGGAGTTGATTAACTAACAGGCATAACAGCCCCGGGACATCATTTGTACGATATGTCACTACCATCAGATCACAACGCTCCTTGACCTTTGTGACAAAGTCTTAACAGAGTCCGAAGTGAGGGCTAACAGAGTCCTACCAGAGAACTAATCTACTCATGTTTTACTCATTCTGCTTTATGGTTGATATAAAGCATATAAAATTTGAACTTTCATTTTTTAAATTCCCTCTTTCTGTCACTCTCTCCCTCTTTCTGTCACTCTCTCCCTCTTTCTGTCACTCTCCCTCTTTCTGTCACTCTCCCTCTTTCTGTCACTCTCCCTCTTTCTGTCACTCTCTCCCTCTTTCTCTCACTCTCTCCCTCTTTCTGTCACTCTCTCCCTCTTTCTGTCACTCTCTCCCTCTTTCTGTCACTCTCCCCCTCTTTCTGTCACTCTCCCTCTTTCTGTCACTCTCCCTCTTTCTGTCACTCTCCCTCTTTCTGTCACTCTCCCTCTTTCTGTCACTCTCCCCCTCTTTCTGTCACTCTCCCTCTTTCTGTCACTCTCTCCATCTTTCTGTCACTCTCTCCCTCTTTCTGTCACTCTCTCCCTCTTTCGGTCACTCTCTCCCTCTTTCTGTCACTCTCTCCCTCTTTCTGTCACCCTCTCCCTCTTTCTGTCACTCTCTCCCTCTTTCTGTCACTCTCCCTCTTTCTGTCACTCTCCCTCTTTCTGTCACTCTCTCTCTTTCTGTCACACTCTCCCTCTTTCTGTCACTCTCCCTCTTTCTGTCACTCTCCCTCTTTCTGTCACTCTCCCTCTTTCTGTCACTCTCCCCCTCTTTCTGTCCCTCTCCCTCTTTCTGTCACTATACCCCTCTTTCTGTCACTCTCCCTCTTTCTGTCACTCTCTCCCTCTTTCTGTCACTCTCCCTCTTTCTGTCACTCTCCCCCTCTTTCTGTCACTCTCCCTCTTTCTGTCACTCTCTCCCTCTTTCTGTCACTCTCTCCCTCTTTCTGTCACTCTCTCCCTCTTTCTGTCACTCTCTCCCTCTTTCAGTCACTCTCCCTCTTTCTGTCACTCTCCCCCTCTTTCTGTCACTCTCCCTCTTTCAGTCACTCTCCCTCTTTCTGTCACTCTCCCTCTTTCTGTCACTCTCCCTCTTTCTGTCACTCTCTCCCTCTTTCTGTCACTCTCCCTCTTTCTGTCACAGGGAATGTACACTAGATAGCGGTAAATTGCGTGGTAAATTGCCTCGTGCCGCCCATTGTGACCCGCTTGTGGGCGTGCTAGCAGCATATTGCAGCATATAGCAGCATGTTCGATTGTCCGTCAATAAATCAGCATATCAATTTTGTATGAAGTTCTGGTAATTAAATGCGTACATATTTCGATAGTAATATCCTCTAAAATGCTCTGGTGACAAACAAACTTTGCTGCCCTGTTTCCAATTGTCCACATAGCTGGGAGAACCTATTCAAGTAAGTAAATCCATTTAGAAAAAGTTTTTTTTTTAAACAATGTATTATTAGCTACAGTGCAGGCTATCTCAAATGAGCTGCTAACATGGCTAGCTAGTTGGCTAGCTAACTAGCTATCTAGCCCACTTTACATACTGTATAGATAGCTAGCCAAGTGAATTAAATATCACCACCTACCTAACTTTATATTAGCAAGCTATCTTGATGTATTTATCACTGCAAAAAAAAAACAACTCCAAATGCATTTGTAGGTAGCTAGCTATCAGCCTTGGAGGAGGGTGAAAGGATAGCAGCCCCAACTGTTTAAAGTGAGAAAGTAGGCTATTCTGGATAAGGCAGGTGCTTTCATGTAGTTCCTGCCCCCAGAAGTGAGGACGGAGATAATAGAAGAGAGGACAGAGATAATAGAAGTGAGTAGCCTAGTGGTTAGAGCGTTGGACTAGTAACCGAAAGGTTGCAAGTTCGAATCCCAGAGCTGACAAGGTACAATTCTGCCGTTCTGCCCTTGAACATGCAGTTAACCCACTGTTCCTAGGCCGTCATTGAAAATAAGAATTTGTTCTTAACTGACTTGCCTGGTTAAATAAAGGTAAAATAAAAAAAGTGAGGACGGAGATAATAGAAGTGAGGACGGAGATAATAGTAACATATTATTCAGTGCAGTGTATTTTGACTATAATGAAGTCTGTTTCTTGTGAGGTTTTCTGTCCTCAGATATTGAGAGCTATGAAAGCCGGTGTGCCTATGAAGAGGTCCCAATGGTGGTTCTCAGTCCTTGTCCTGGGGACTCAAAGAGGGGCACATTTAGATTTTGCCTCAGCATTGTACAGCTGATTCAAATGATCAACTCATCATCAAGCTTCAAGTGGTATTTATGTATTAATTTGTGATGCTATCCTTGTTATGATCCTACTGTTGTCACATGCTACACATGAACATGTGTGTGCACATGCATCCATCTATCCAATGTTGTCATGATTTGTTTTGAGATTGTCACGACTTCCACCGATGTTGGCTCCTCTCCTTGTTCGGGCGGCATTCTCCTCTCCTTGTTCGGGCGGCGTTCTCCTCTCCTTGTTCGGGCGGCGTTCTCCTCTCCTTGTTCGGGCGGCGTTCTCCTCTCCTTGTTCGGGCGGCGTTCTCCTCTCCTTGTTCGGGCGATGTTCTCCTCTCCTTGTTCGGGCGATGTTCTCCTCTCCTTGTTCGGGCGGCGTTCTCCTCTCCTTGTTCGGGCGGCGTTCTCCTCTCCTTGTTCGGGCGGCGTTCTCCTCTCCTTGTTCGGGCGGTGTTCTCCTCTCCTTGTTCGGGCGGTGTTCTCCTCTCCTTGTTCGGGCGGTGTTCTCTTCTTGTTCGGGTGGCGTTCTCCTCTTCTTGTTCGGGCAGTGTTCTGTCTGGGTTGGCACCCCCCCCCCCCCCCTTGGATTGTGCCGTGGTGGAGATCTTTGTGGGCTATACTCAGCCTTGTCTCAGGATGGTAAGTTGGTATCCCTCTAGTGGTGTGGCAAAGTGGGTGGGGTTATATCCTTCCTGTTTGGCCCTGTCCGGGGTGTCCTCGGATGGGGCCACAGTGTCTCCTGACCCCTCCGGTCTCAGCCTCCAGTATTTATGCTGCAGTAGTTTATGTGTCGGGGGGCTAGGGTCAGTTTGTTATATCTGGAGTACTTCTCCTGTCCTATTCGGTGTCCTGTGTGAATTTAAGTGTGCTCTCTCTAATTCTCTCTTTCTCTCTTTCTTTCTCTCTCTCGGAGGACCTGAGCCCTAGGACCATGCCTGACATGATGACTCCTTGCTGTCCCCAGTCCACCTGGCCATGCTGCTGCTCCAGTTTCAACTGTTCTGCCTTATTATTATTGGACCATGCTGGTCATTTATGAACATTTGAACATCTTGGCCATGTTCTGTTATAATCTCCACCCGGCACAGCCAGAAGAGGACTGGCCACCCCACATAGCCTGGTTCCTCTCTAGGTTTCTTCCTAGGTTTTGGCCTTTCTAGGGAGTTTTTCCCAAGCCACCGTGCTTCTACACCTGCATTGCTTGCTGTTTGGAGTTTTAGGCTGGGTTTCTGTACAGCACTTTGAGATATCAGCTGATGTACGAAGGGCTATATAAATAAATTTGATTTGATTTGATTCTCCTCTTCTTGTTCGGGCGGTGTTCTCCTCTCCTTGTTCGGGCGGCGTTCTCCTCTCCATGTTCGGGCGGCGTTCGGCGATCGACGTCACCGGCTTTCTAGCCATCGCAGCTCCATTTTTCATGTATCCATTTGTCTTGTCTTGTTTCCATACACATGTGGTTTCCATTTGTCTTGTCTTGTTTCCATACACTACCTGGTTTCCATTTGTCTTGTCTTGTTTCCATACACACCTGGTTTCCATTTGTCTTGTCTTGTTTCCACACACACCTGGTTTTCATTTCCCCAATCAATCTACTTGTATTTAACCCTCTGTTTCCCATCATGTTTTGTGTGTAATTGTTTCATGTTATTTGGGTGTTTACGCGCTCTAATTTTTATGTTCCGTTATTTTTAGCGCGTTTGATTTATGCAGTGCTCTCGTTTTTGGAACTATAATAAATGTGCACCTGTTCATTATACTCTGCTCTCCTGCACCTGACTTCGCCTCCAATACACCATTGACAGAGATATTATACTTTAGTAACCCACAATGTCCTGGTGATGTAAAAGTCTAATAATTACATTGTCTTCCATATTCCTACAGATACCTTGTAACTGGAGATTGCTTCAAAACGATTGACTACTGTTAACGTGTAGGGCACTGCAAGGTTGGGTGACCAGGGCCATCTGGGACTGCCTCCTGGAGGAATACAGGTGTGTGAAGACTACCTTTGTCCTGCATAACTTCATGAGAATGGACATGAGGACCAGGAGGCGATCTGCAGCTCGCCGCCGTGTGCCAGAGGAGAAGTCTACTGCTCTGCAGGATGTTTCGAGGATGGGTCCAACAACGCAGAAAGAAAGGCAATCCATGTGCAGGAGATCTTCACCTCCTACTTCTTCAAAGAGGGTGCTGTTCCCTGGCAACACCATTGTAAGGGTTTTCATGCGGTGAAAGAGAGTCGGACCAAAATGCAGCGTGTAGATTGCGATCCATGTTTAATGAACAAACGTAAACACTAATCTAAATACAAACACTACAAAACAAAGAATGTAATGAACGTAACAAAAACCGAAACAGCCTATACTAGTGTAAACTAACACAGCGATTGGAACAAGGACACCACGAAACACACAAAGAATATGGCTGCCTAAATATGGTTCCCAATCAGAGACAACGATAATCACCTGACTCTGATTGAGAACCGCCTCAGGCAGCCATAGACTAACGCTAGACATCCCACAAAACCTCAAGACAAAAACACACCACAATAACCCATTTCACACCCTGGCCTGACCGAATAAATGAAGAATAAACATAATATATTTCGACCAGGGCGTGACAACCATAGGCTACACTATGCACAACCAAAGGCTCACATTGCAACAACAGTATTCCTCCATTTACTTAACTATGTCAACTGCAGTTATTAAATTCCCAGTTTCTCTCTGCAATTTCTACTTCTCAGGTGAGGGTGCTGTTTAGGTAAGGGTGTGATGTCTGTACAAAAACAACACAGGCTATTTTAAATCACCCATATTGATATAATGTAGAACAATTAGACAGCCTATAACCCACACCTATATGCTATTGTATCAATCTGATTGATGCATTGTGTTGTGCAGTAGGCAGGCACAGGTGTATAACTGGTTCTTTCCACATTCAAAGAACAGGCAAGAGGACCAACTATGGAGAATAATAAGACACTTCCTTATTTATATAACTACGCTATATTGTTTGTCCTCGTGTGTCTGTGCATGTTTTTCAGCATAAAGTACTCTGCAGCCACTTAGTGTGGTGTGGACAACAGTTGAGGTCACACACACAGTTTCCTGTTGAACACCGTCACTTTAACCTCCTTATTTTCTCAATAACAGTCTCTCTCCTTCACTTCATCCATCTCTCCTCTTCTCCATAAATCCACGAGGGTTATATCAGCTGTGTCGGAGAATCCCTCTCTCATCTGAACTGGCTACATAGAGGGCACAACAATGATCAGAGGTGAGAGGTCACTTGGTCAGGTCAACAGGAAGTATTATTAAAGAGATGCTTTACTGTCATGCTGGTCTAAAGGATTTTGGCGCAGGAATACACAATAGGGGCTGTTAATACACCCAAAAGAAGCATGTATACAAAAACACTGGGCTGTACCCTAAACAAAAGAGCGAGGGTAAACCTCGTTGACCGACACGGGACGATACCTGTAACGCACAATATATATAAATCTCGCAACATAACAAGCTGCACCATCGCATAGGGACAAACAATACCAACGGACATGGGAACAATAACCGACAAAGACAGAGGGAACAGAGGGCACATATATAACATACTAATCAGGGGAAATGGGAACCAGGTGTGTGTAATCAGTTAAGACATTCCTGGGGTTGATGATAATGAATCCCGTTCAGTGAAGCCTAGAAAGCCGGTGACCTCCGGAACTGGTGAACAGAATGAGCATCAGTACCAGGGGGATCCGTGGAATTTACATTGAAATACAGATAGAGATGCAGTAGTCCCAGAGTTAATGATCCAAGGTTAGTTTTACCTGTTAGTTTTCCCTGTTACCAAGGTCAGTTTTCCCTGTTACCAAGGTTAGTTTTCCTTGTTACCAAGTCAGTTTTCCCTGTTACCAAGGTCAGTTTTCCCTGTTACCAAGGTTAGTTTTCCCTGTTACCAAGGTCAGTTTTCCCTGTTACCAAGGTCAGTTTTCCCTGTTACCAAGTCAGTTTTCCCTGTTACCAAGGTCAGTTTTCCCTGTTACCAAGGTCAGTTTTCCCTGTTACCAAGGTCAGTTTTCCCTGTTACCAAGGTCAGTTTTCCCTGTTACCAAGGTCAGTTTTCCCTGTTACCAAGGTCCGTTTTCCCTGTTACCAAGGTCCGTTTTCCCTGTTACCAAGGTCCGTTTTCCCTGTTACCAAGGTCAGTTTTCCCTGTTACCAAGGTCAGTTTTCCCTGTTACCAAGGTCAGTTTTCCCTGTTACCAAGGTCAGTTTTCCCTGTTACCAAGGTCAGTTTTACCGGTCGGTCAAACCTGCACTGTTGGTTAGAGCCTGTAAGCATTTCACTGTAAGGTCTACACCTGTTGTATTCAGCATTTCACTGTAAGGTCTACACCTGTTGTATTCGGCGCACGTGACAAATAAACTTTGATTTGATTTGAGTTGATTTTTGCCTTTCACCTCCTGATGATTATGATGACTAACAATGTTAGAATAAAAAATAAAAACAGGGCTTAAACATGCTCTCTCTCTCCATCTGTCTCTCGTCTGCAGATATGTTTTGATGTGAGAGAGGATGCCAAACCCCATTCCCATCATTGCCACCACACCCGCTCTTAAGATAACCTTCGGGGGGCTGACTAGAGACACTATTATGTAATTGTGATGAACTGAGAGAATATTAGGGTAGCACTGTGATTCATTAATCATATGCTGTCTTCCCTGCTCCTCTCCTCTCTTTTCCTTTCTGTCTTTTGCACCTCTCTAGCCACCTCTTTCTTCCTCTGTGTTTATAATGCACATCAGATGTGCATTGAAATACAGACTGAACTTGTATTTATACAATTATAATATTTATAATGCATGTATTATGTATTTATAACCCTTGGATAATGAACTTTCAATAAAGCGTTTTACATTCTCTACTGGTTGAAATGAAGTCTCATTTGATTTAATACTACACCTATCCTGTTTATCAGATCAATGCAGATGAAGGGCATTAGATAGAGATGAACCAGTTTTAGAGTATTTACATGATGCATAGGAAGTGTAGTTCTATTTCTGTATATATGAATTTCAAATCAGCCTTTAACTAGTTAAAGCCTGTTTCTAGTCTATTAGTTACAATGTGTAACCATTGATGTCTCAGGACCAAGATTGGTAAACACTGTTGAAGTGTGTAATTGTAATACATACATGCAGACACAGAGTCATTCAAAGACTGGAGTTTGATACTCCTGGTATTGAATATGACTGACAGATCATCTCAAAGTCATTCATACCTGAACTGCACCTCTATTTGCCAAGGTAGAGTACATGATCAGTGAATATATTAAATGTACAGGCTACCATGTGGGGATCGTATGCATGGTAATAACTACATGTATACATGACTCTTATCCTTGGCACAAAGTTATATTATCCTGTTGAAACTCTAGGGGCGCAATTTCATTTTTGGATGAAAAACGTTCCCGTTTTAAACAAGATATTTTGTCACAAAAAGATGCTCGACTATGCATATAATTGATAGCTTTCGAAAGAAAACACTCTGATATGTCCAGAACTGCAAAGATATTTTCTGTGCGTGCCCTAGAACGTGAGCTTCAGGCAAAACCAAGATGAGACGGCATCCAGGAAATGAGCAGGATTTTTGAGGCTCTGTTTTCCATTGTCTCCTTATATGGCTGTGAATGCGAGAGGAGTAAGTCTGCCCTTTCTGTCGTTTCCCCAAGGTGTCTGCAGCATTGTGACGTATTTGTAGGCATATCATTGGAAGATTGACCATAAGAGACCACATTTACCAGGTGTCCGCCCGGTGTCCTGCGCCGAAATTGGTGCGCGAAAGTCAGCTGCAAGTATTTTTCCACAGAATTCAGAGGAGAATGCAGGCTTCCACGAACGATATATCAATGAAGAGATATGTGAAAAACCACCTTGAGGATTGATTCCAAACAACGTTTGCCATGTTTTGGTCGATATTATGGAGTTAATTCGGAAAAAGTTTGACGTTGTAGGTGACTGAATTTTCGGTTCGTTTTCGGTAGCCAAATGTGATGTACAAAACGGAACGTTTTCTCCTACACACAGATGCTTTCAGGAAAAACTGCGCATTTGGTATGTAACTGAGAGTCTCCTCATTGAAAACATCCGAAGCTCTTCAAAGGTAAATTATTTTATTTATTTTGTTATCTGGTATTTGTGAAAATGTTGCGTGCTAAATGCTACTCAAAATGCTAAGCTAGCTTAGCATACTCTTACACAAATTAGTCAATTGCTATGGTTCAAAAGCATATTTTGAAAATCTGAGATGACAGTGTTGTTAAGAAAAGGCTAAGCTTGAGAGCAGGCGCATTATTTTCATTTTATTTGCGATTTTCAGAAATCGTTAACGTTGCGTTATGCTAATGAGCCTGAGGCTTTAGTCACGATCCCGGATCCGGGATGGGGAG
This sequence comes from Oncorhynchus masou masou, assembly GCF_036934945.1. NCBI lineage: Eukaryota > Metazoa > Chordata > Actinopteri > Salmoniformes > Salmonidae > Oncorhynchus > Oncorhynchus masou. The sequence goes on from NC_088243.1 coordinate 86,088,644, forward strand.
ATTCAAGAGGTTAAATTCTACTCAATCCATAACCTTCATGAAGGTCATTCAAACTGTTTTGAAGTTGATACAACTGGCTATGATAGTTTTGATTCATAGCTAGGTTCTGAACCTATATGTATACCAAGTGTTTTGTTCCGTAAACAGATCGGCTAGATAGCTAGCTACACATCCATAGGCATACAGGTATATATTTTTTTATAATCCACTGCACAATAAGCAAGAACATAGCTAGCTATGTTATTTCATCTATCTGCATTGCATGGCAAATATCAGTAAGGCAAGCTTACAAAATTGTACGTTCAAATTACAGTAAATTCTTTAGCTAGCTAGATTCTTTACATCCACTGTTTGACACGCTACCGTCCCACCTGGCCAACATCCAGTGAAAACGCAGAGTGCCAAAGTCAAATAAATTACTATCAAAATTTAACTTTCATGAAATCACCCATGCAATACACCAAATTAAAGCTATACTTGTTGTTAATCTAGGCAATGTGTCAGATTTCAAAAAGTCTTTATGGCGAAAGCAAACGATGCTATTATCTGAGGACAGCACCCCAGCAAACAAACACATACAATCATATTTCAACCCGCCAGGCGCGACACAAAACGCAGAAATAAAGATATAATTCATGCTTTACCTTTGACGATTTTCTTCTGTTGGCACTCCAATATGTCCCATAAATATCACAAATATATATTGTGGCAAACCTCTTCAAGGTTAGGAGCGTTTGTCACAAACTAAGTGGTAAACTGTCACCAAATCACCCAAGAATGAGAGTTCTTTCGAACAGGACAGTACCTGTGTGTTTGTTTCTCCATCCTGGTCCACCCAGGCCGTAGGCGAGGTCAAGGGTAGCAGGGTTCGGTACACAAATCGGGTTCTCGGTAGGTCCAGGTCCAAATGCCAACAGGTAAGTCCAAAACAGTCCAACTCATACACGGTAAATCCAGCCAATCTCTATTGTCTCTTTCTCTATTGTTCATAGATCCTTCCAGCACTCTCTTCTTCTCTTCCTGGTTTTTCTTGACCCTTTATCTGTGGGTTGACTCCACCCTCTCTGGGTTCCCCTTGCTTCTGGGACTTGTGATCTGTAGTTCTGACAGGGGTGGCCATTTTAGTGATCGAGCAGAGCCCGTTTATTAGTTCTGCTCTCACATATCTGCCATTTACCACTCGACCCCCTTCTTTGCCACAATATCCAAAATGTAAATTTATTTGGTGCGTTTGATCCAGAAAAACACCGGTTCCAACTCGCGCAACATGACTACAAAATATATCATAAATGACCTGTAATCTTTGTCAAACATTTCAAACAACTTTCCTAATACAACTTTAGGTATTTTGTAATGTAAATAATCAAATTTAAGACGGGATAAACTACGTTCAATACCGGAGGAAAACAAAGTGTGGTGCGCTTTCAGGTCACGCGCCTCTAACAAAGAGTACACTTCTCTCTACCCTCGTTCTGAACAGTGCTACTTCTTCATTTCTCAAAGGAAAAACCTCAACCAATTTCTAAAGACTGTTGACATCCAGTGGAAGCGATAGGAACCACAAGCAAATCCCTTAGAAATCTGGATTCCCATTGAAATCCCATTGAAAAGAGAGTGACCTTAAAAAAAATATTTCTGAATGGTTTGTCCTCAGGGTTTCGCCTGCCAAATAAGTTCTGTTATACTCACAGACATCATTCAAACAGTTTTAGAAGCTTCAGAGTGTTTTCCATCCAAATCTACTAATAGTATGCATATCTTAGCTTCTGGACCTGAGTAGCAGTTACTTTGAACACGCTTTTGATCCGGACGTGAAAATACTGCCCCCTATTCCAAAGAAGTTTAAACAACCAGAATTACAATTTAATGCTCATGTCATAACACCATAAAGTTCAAGTTAATTTACAAAAATTGCAATTTAGCAAGCTACTTGACTAGCTAACATTAGCCAGCTAGCTTGCTAAATTTCGATTTTCGTAAAATTACCTATGATAAAAAAATATCATGACCCTGACCCTGACCCTGACCTTGCCTGCCTGCCTTGCTGTACCTTTGACATACCTATCTGCATTACTGACCTCTGCCTGCAGTTGTTGGATTAATAAACTGGAACGTGTTACTACGAGCTGGCCATGACTAACCCAGCAGACCCGGGCCAGCTGCTGCAATGCCATCTCCTCCTAAGGAGCCACCATCGGTAGGCACGAGGAACTGCTTTGTGGCCTTATGGAGGGGGTCCAAATGTTGGCTCAACACCATGACCGGGCGTTGGACATGCTGCTGGAGCAATTCCATGGGTTGTCTGGGTGGCAGCCTACCACAGGAGTAACCCCACCGACCTCAGTAACTCAGCTGTTAGTAGCACCGTCTCACCGGTCACTCTACCTTCTTGGGAGCCCCAATTACCTCCCCCGGAACAGTTCAATGGAGAGCCGAGCACCTGTCGGGCATTCCTAGCTCAGTGTGCCCTCCTTCCCCTCGGATCACTCCAAGATAGTCTACCCCATCACGCTGATGTCCGGGAGGGCTTTCACCTGTGTTACTGCTGTATGGGAACAGCAGCCGGCCATATGCGTTAGTCTAGAGGGGTTTGTGGGAGAGGTGAAGAAGGTTTTTGATGCTCCGTTCTCAAAGAGAGAAGCTGCTCAGAAGCTAATCCAGCTTTGTCAGGACTCTCGCAGTGTGGCAGACTACATGATGGATTTCCGCACGTTGGCAGCTTGAAACCGGAAAGCGCTGTTCGACATGTTCCTGCACGGCGTCTCGGAGGAGGTCAATGACAAGCTTGCAGCTTGGGAGTTACCTACAGATCTCGATTCCCTCATCGCTCTGACCATCCAAATCGATGGCCGATTACGGGTCCAACGGAGGGAGAGGAAATTCGATTTCGCTCACACGCCCAGGGATTCCACTTTGCCTCCGAGTCATCCCGGAAGTCCTCGATGGTCCCGTTGTCTAGAGAACCCGAGGCTTCCCAACCTCCCCCTGAGAGTTGCCGAAGGCACCCGAGTCACAGCTTCCTGAGCCTATGCAACTAGGTAGAGCTGGGCTGTCGCCAGCGGAACGGCAATACAGGATCAACACGAAGATATGCCTGTATTGCGGGACTCTTGGTCATTTTGTGTCCTCTCGTCCTTTAAAAGACCATGCTCACCGGTAGGAGCGAGTACTTCATTGGGCCACATGGAGAACTTTGCTGTTTCCCTTTTTCGTGCCATTCTGCTGTGGGGAAACCAGTCTAAATCTCTCTGGATCCTCATTGACTCTGGGGCCGGTGAGAGATTTTTGGACGTTACCCTGACTTCCGAGTTGAACATCCCCACTCAACCCCACTCCATTCCCATAAATGTTAGAGCGCTGGACGGGCGTTCTATAGGCCAGGTCACTCATAATACCACTCCCATCAACCTACGGGTGTCAGGGAATCACTGCGAGACTCTTTCTGTCACTCTCTCTCCCACTTTCTGATACTCTCTCTCTCTCTATTTCTGTCACTCTGTCTTTCTGTCACTCTCTCTCCCACTTTCTGATACTCTCTCTCTCTCTATTTCTGTCACTCTGTATTTCTGTCACTCTCTCTCCCACTTTCTGATACTCTCTCTCTCTCTCTGTCGATCTCTCTACTCCTTTCTGTCACTCTCTCTCCCACTTTCTGATACTCTCTTTCTCTCTCTGTCGATCTCTCTACTCCTTTCTGTCACTCTTTCTCCCACTTTCTGATACTCTCTCTCTCTCTGTCAATCTCTCTTCCCCTTCTGTCACTTTCTCCCCCTTTCTAGCAACGGTGACCCTGGCGCAATTAGGGTAAAGTGCCTTTCTCAAGGGCACATCGACAGATTTATCACTTCCTTTTCAAGGCAGATACAGTGCATTCGGAAAGTATTCAAACACCTTTCCACATTTTGTTATGTTACAGACTTTTTCTAAAATTGATTATATAGTCTTTTTCCCTCATAAAACTACACACATATCCCCATAATAACAAAGCAAAAAAACAGGTTTTTATAAATTGTTGCAAATTTATTTAAAAAAAACGGAAATATTAGATTACCGTAAGTATTCAGACTCTTTACTCAATACTTTGTTGAAGCACCTTTGGCAGCGATTACAGCCTGGATTCTTCTTGGGTATGACACTACAAGCTTGACACACCTGAATTTGGGGAGTTTCTCCCGTTCTACTCTGCAGATCCTCTCAAGCTCTGTCAGGTTGGGCGTGGAGCGTCGCTGCAGGGCTATATTTCAGAGATGGTCGATCGGGTTCAAGTCCGGGGTCTCCCTGGGCCACTCAAGGAAATTCAGAGTCTTGTCCCGAAGCCACTCTTGCTTTGTCTTGGCTGTGTGCTTAGGGTTGTTGTCCTGTTGGAAGGTGAACCTTAACCCCAGTCTGCGCTCCAGAGCAGGTTTTCATCTAGGATCTCGCTGGACTTTGCTCCATTCATCTATCCCTTGATCCTGACTAGTCTCACAGTCCCTGCTGCTGAAAAACATCCCCACAGCATGATGCTGCCACCACCATGCTTCACCGTAGGAATGGTGTCAGGTTTCCTCCAGATGTGACGCTTGGCATTCAGACCAAATAGTTCGATCTCGGTTACATCAGACCAGAGAATCTTGCTTCTCATGGTCTGAGAGTCTTTAGGTGCCTTTTGGCAAACTGTAAGTGGGCCTTTGTGTGCATTTTACTGCGGAGTGGCTTGCGTCCTGCAGAGATGGGTGTCCTTCTGGAAGGTTCTCCCATCTCCACAGAGGAACTCTGGAGCTCTGTCAGAGTGACCACCAGGTTCTTTGTCATCTCCCTGACCAAGGCCATTCTCCACCGATTGCTCAGTTTGGCTGGGCGGCCAGCTCTAGGAAGAGTCTTGGTGGTTCCAAACTTCTTCTATTTAAGAATGATGGAGGCCCCTGTGTTCTTGGGAGCCTTCAATGCTGCAGAAATGTTTTGGTACCCATCCCTAGATCTGTGCCTCGACACAATCCTGTCTTGGAGCTCTATGGACAGTTTATTTGACCTTGTCATGTCGTTTCCTATCATTAAATGTGAAGACGGTTTATTATCAAATCAATTCTCTATGTGTAATTTAATTACGAGATTAAACATATCTTGTAACTTTAATTAACTAGGAAGTTGGGGCACCCTAGGAAAAGGTTTAGAGTATTTATTTCCTGAATAACTCTTCAGATATTTTCATATCTTATTGATTGCAGTCACTTATTAATGTATTATCACCTCATCAGGCATATTCTGAATGTCGCAAACCCTTGGATATCTGCATGAACTAGATCATGAATCAGCGATATAAATTATTATTTATTTACGAACTAACTAATCAAATCACATAATTACATAAACACACACGCAATAGGTCATACATTGGTTACTATCATGATAGGAAAGTCCTTAGTGGGCTAAGCCAACATGGTTGGTTACTACATGATACAAAGAAAAAGTCCCAAGCGGACGAAACCGATATGACAGCTTGGTAGACAAATCAAATCAAATCACATTTTATTTGTCACATACACATGGTTAGCAGATGTTAATGCGAGTGTAGCGAAATGCTTGTGCTTCTAGTTCCGACAATGCAGTAATAACCAACAAGTAATCTAACTAACAATTCCTAAACTACTGTCTTATACACAGTGTAAGTGGATAAAGAATATGTACATAAGGATATATGAATGAGTGATGGTACAGAGCAGCATAGGCAAGATACAGTAGATGGTATCGAGTACAGTATATACATATGAGATGAGTATGTAAACAAAGTGGCATAGTTAAAGTGGCTAGTGATACATGTATTACATAAGGATGCAGTCGATGATATAGAGTACAGTATATACGTATGCATATGAGATGAATAATGTAGGGTAAGTAACATTATATAAGGTGGCATTGTTTAAAGTGGCTAGTGATATATTTACATCATTTCCCATCAATTCCCATTATTAAAGTGGCTGGAGTTGAGTCAGTGTCAGTGTGTTGGCAGCAGCCACTCAATGTTAGTGGTGGCTGTTTAACAGTCTGATGGCCTTGAGATAGAAGCTGTTTTTCAGTCTCTCGGTCCCAGCTTTGATGCACCTGTACTGACCTCGCCTTCTGGATGATAGCGGGGTGAACAGGCAGTGGCTCGGGTGGTTGATGTCCTTGATGATCTTTATGGCCTTCCTGTAACATCGGGTGGTGTAGGTGTCCTGGAGGGCAGGTAGTTTGCCCCCGGTGATGCGTTGTGCAGACCTCACTACCCTCTGGAGAGCCTTACGGTTGAGGGCGGAGCAGTTACTGTACCAGGCGGTGATACAGCCCGCCAGGATGCTCTCGATTGTGCATCTGTAGAAGTTTGTGAGTGCTTTTGGTGACAAGCCGAATTTCTTCAGCCTCCTGAGGTTGAAGAGGCGCTGCTGCGCCTTCTTCACGATGCTGTCTGTGTGAGTGGACCAATTCAGACAAAGGAAAGGGGTGGGGCAGTTCAAGAACAGGACATTCAAGAGTGGATTCACTACATACATAGAAATTGTTAATACTTTGAACATGAAAACCCGCTCATTCGAAAAGAAATGGCAATTTACATATTTACGAGTGTCTGCCTTTGTTGTCCCTCTCTGCGATTGCCAGTCCGTCTGCTGGATAGTCAGTCGACAGAGAGCCTCTGGTTTGTCCACCAGAGATCAAAATCGTAGGTTGTTAGAATAGATACTTCAGAGTACCATTCGGAGATCTTCTTAGATTGTTGGCGTTTACCAGACTAAAGTATTTAAACAGCTGCAGACTGAAAAATTGTTCTTTCGTTTTTTGTTTTTTTTATTGTTTATTTTATTTGATACATTTTAGAATAAGGCTGTAACGTAACCAAATGTGGAAAAAGTCAAGGGGTCTGAATACTTTCTGAATACACTGTATTACAGGTCAATCTCATACACTCCAGCATGTTAACACTGTATTACAGGTCAATCTCATACACTCCAGCATGTTAACACATATTAAAGGTCAATCTCATACACTCCAGCATATTAACACATATTACAGGTCAATCTCATACACTCCAGCATGTTAACACATATTACAGGTCAATCTCATACACTCCAGCATGTTAACACATATTACAGGTCGATCTCATACACTCCAGCATATTAAAATGAATAACCCCTATTCCCTTAAAATACTCTCTGTGAAGTGTATTACATTTTTTGACGACACCATTACAAAAGCCCTCTGACCAAACCAATTACTGTACTGGTAGTGTGTGTAAGTATAAGCCGAGTCTGACAGTCAAAACCTATTTCACAGTTTAGACTCCCACTTGACTTACTATACACCTGAGGAGCTCAGCCCCCCCCCCCCCCCCCCCCCTGCATCTGGAACGGCCTCCTATACCCTACGTGAATTTGTCTCATGTTCCCCCTGTCCTGACCATCTGTTCCTGGTAAACCAAGTGATGGTGCCCTTCCCAAATGGAGCCCTATTCTCCATCATCTCTGTATATACCCTATGGGACCCTGGTCTAAAGTACTGCACTATATAGGGAATAGGGTGCCATTTGCGATGCAGACGATGTCTTCCTGGTACACGGGTCGATTTCATTCCTCAAATGTGTTTACTACAGCTGCTTTACCCCGGCACAGAGAGGAGAGGGAACCTGTTCTATTTGAAGGTTGTAAAATAGGTTTAGATATTCCACTGGCAGACAGAAAATCTGAAATATATCCTTTTTTACTTTGCAATCTTCAATATAATTAATTGGGCCTTAATATTTGCATCATAAATGTCCTTATGAAAGTGATTGAGGACACCATAATAGGGTATATTAATATATAGACAAAATGAAGACGTTAGGAAATGAGACCTTGGAGAACAGGGTAGTGGTAGGAGTGGTACTTGGTATTCAGAGGGATACAGGTAGCTAACGCTGACCTTTTCAAATCAGAAACACTGAAAACCTTTAATCATACATTACTCTGTTCGTTGTTCACCACAACGACCTTGATAGATATTCTCTGTGAAGAGTTGAATTTTAATATTATCGTCCAAAACAGTATGTATTGACACGGGTTTGATGATTAGAAATATATTTTTAAAGTATTTAAATAAAGGTCAGTTAATTTCAAGGTCAATACCTAGCCTCAATAACTGACCTTGACAATAACTGACCTTGACCCGCCCGCCTTAAAAAAGGAGAGGGACGGAAGCAACACTGTTACATCAAGGTTGGCTTTGCTTACATCCTGACCTAATAAATATTTTAGTGTTCCTGTGTGCTCATGGGACAAGTTTGTACAATGAATGTTTTTAATATGTGTTGATGGACTTTTCTCTCCTCTCGCCTTGAGTCTTTTACTAATAAGCATGGGTGATGTAATGATGTAATGGTCCAACTTTGTTTTGAGTCTCTAGAAAATTGTCTCTGCCCCAAGTCAAGACTAGGGTGCTTCCCAAATAGTTCCCTATTACCTATATAGTGCACCACTTTTGACCAGGGCATATTGGGCACTGATCAAAATGTGTGCACTCTATATGGAATAGGGTGAGGTTTGGGATGCACCCTAGGTAATGGATAGGACATGAAGGATGCTGTGGCCGGATGCCAGGATGGGAATTCACTCCTACTTACAGCAATGACAGGACATTATCAAGTCAAGTCCCAAGGCCAGGAGAAGAGGGGCATGACTGTGACTTGGTTCATGGGAACAACAAGGTGTTTTTGTGGCTGATTTACAAGGAACAGTGATATGGCCCAAATAGCCAAGAAGCAGAACATACTGTAATTAATCGGTGTGGACAGAGTACTAATTACCTGATGGAGCCAGTCACAGACTGATACAAACCTTACCATTCACATTTAGCAGACGCTCTTATCCAGGGAATCTTACAGAAGCAATTAGGGTTAAGGGCCTAGCTTTAGGGCACAACAACATATTTTTCACGTAGTCAGATATGGGATTTGAACCAGCAATATTTCAGTTACTGACCCTCTGATTCAGAGGGTTTGGGTTAAATGCAGAAGACACATTTCAGTTGAATGCATTCAGTTGTACAACTGACTAGTTTCCCCCCCCCTTCCTCTTTCCCTTTCCAGCGCTCTGAACTGCTAGGCTACCCTACCGCCCCATTGAACTACGCTCCAGCTGTCTTAGCTGACTGTCACCAATCAGCCAGAGGGTTAGCAAGCCTGAGATCCAGACCATGTGGTACAACACCAGCTTACATACCCAATGGTAATGGTATTCAGCAGGGTTGGAGTCAATTCCATTTTTAAAACATACATTACATTTACATTTAAGTCATTTAGCAGACGCTCTTATCCAGAGCGACCCAGTCGATTCAGGAAGTACACTGAAATCTCAATTCCAATTCACTTCAATGCTTTTCAAATGAGTAAAATGTTGAATTTGGTTTACTTTCTGAAGTGACTGGAATTGAAATGCAATTGACACCAACCGTGGTATTTAGACCATCAGGCAATGGTTAGGTCCAGGCTTTGAGGCTGGTTTAAAATACATCACACTGCATGTGAACATAGACAGCTGCAGGGGGAGACATAACACCGTAGATTGGACAGAATACGTGTATCAGCAAAATTCCCAAGCAGGTAAATTAGCAAGGAAAAGAATTAGCTTTCTTTTCACAGACCCTAATACTAGGGAAAGGGACATCATTTTGCAGTCGAAATATTATCAAACAGAATGGCCCATATTCCAGGTCACAGATTCTCATATTCTCATGTGACTTGTGAAATGAGGCAGCTGCAACAACAAGCTTAATGTGAATCTGTTTCAGTTATCACACTAGCTAGCAAAACACTGTACTGTGAAACAACACACTGGGCATGTATTCTAAGTAGTATGGACATTGGAACACTTCACATCTCATGGAACCCTCGCATGGAACCCCATGTGAACAGAGAAGGCAAAGGTGGCTGTTCAGATAAGATTCCAATGGGGGAGGGGAGGGTAGAATTCACTGCTGTGACATCACATTGATTCAAAAGACCATATAGAATAATCTTCCTTCTTTTCTTGAATGTGATTATAGTGTATGGATGAGTAAAAGACCTGTCAAAGGACTACAGTAAGGCATCAGACGGAGCCAAGGGCTTACTGTCTTCAAGTCAAGTAAGTCAAAAGATTAACATGGCAGTGGAGACATCTTGATCCTGCAGATATATTTAAGATGATTGAGTGGCTTTGACAGCTCAGACACGGCCAATGACTGTTCCTTTTCAGGCTACTCAGCAACCGCTTTGCAGTGCTGCAAAGACCTAACCAGTAATGACTAGGCCTTAAAGACAGGCAGGCTGGAACATCCCCACAGAGGAAATAGAGAACAGTCTATAAGCCCTAAAGACAGGCAGGCTGGAACATCACCACAGAGGAAATAGAGAACAGTCTATAAGCCCTAAAGACAGGCAGGCTGGAACACCACCCTCAGAAGAAATAGAGAACAGTCTATAAGCCCTAAAGACAGGCAGGCTGGAACATCCCCACAGAGGAAATAGAGAACAGTCTATAAGCCCTAAAGACAGGCAGGCTGGAACACCACCCTCAGAGGAAATAGAGAACAGTCTATAAGCCCTAAAGACAGGCAGGCTGGAACACCACCCTCAGAGGAAATAGAGAACAGTCTATAAGCCCTAAAGACAGGCAGGCTGGAACACCACCCTCAGAGGAAATAGAGTACAGTCTATAAGCCCTAAAGACAGGCAGGCTGGAACATCCCCACAGAGGAAATAGAGAACAGTCTATAAGCCCTAAAGACAGGCAGGCTGGAACATCCCCACAGAGGAAATAGAGAACAGTCTATAAGCCCTAAAGACAGGCAGGCTGGAACATCCCCACAGAGGAAATAGAGAACAGTCTATAAGCCCTAAAGACAGGCAGGCTGGAACATCACCACAGAGGAAATAGAGAACAGTCTATAAGCCCTAAAGACATGCAGGCTGGAACATCCCCACAGAGGAAATAGAGAACAGTCTATAAGCCCTAAAGACAGGCAGGCTGGAACATCACCACAGAGGAAATAGAGAACAGTCTATAAGCCCTAAAGACAGGCAGGCTGGAACACCACCCTCAGAGGAAATAGAGAACAGTCTATAAGCCCTAAAGACAGGCAGGCTGGAACACCACCCTCAGAGGAAATAGAGAACAGTCTATAAGCCCTAAAGACAGGCAGGCTGGAACATCACCACAGAGGAAATAGAGAACAGTCTATAAGCCCTAAAGACAGGCAGGCTGGAACATCACCACAGAGGAAATAGAGAACAGTCTATAAGCCCTAAAGACAGGCAGGCTGGAACATCCCCACAGAGGAAATAGAGAACAGTCTATAAGCCCTAAAGACAGGCAGGCTGGAACACCACCCTCAGAGGAAATAGAGAACAGTCTATAAGCCCTAAAGACAGGCAGGCTGGAACACCACCCTCAGAGGAAATAGAGAACAGTCTATAAGCCCTAAAGACAGGCAGGCTGGAACACCACCCTCAGAGGAAATAGAGAACAGTCTATAAGCCCTAAAGACAGGCAGGCTGGAACATCACCACAGAGGAAATAGAGAACAGTCTATAAGCCCTAAAGACAGGCAGGCTGGAACATCCCCACAGAGGAAATAGAGATCAGTCTATAAGCCCTAAAGACAGGCAGGCTGGAACATCACCACAGAGGAAATAGAGAACAGTCTATAAGCCCTAAAGACAGGCAGGCTGGAACATCACCACAGAGGAAATAGAGAACAGTCTATAATAAAGACAGGCAGGCTGGAACATCACCCTCAGAGGAAATAGAGAACAGTCTATAAGCCCTAAAGACAGGCAGGCTGGAACATCACCCTCAGAGGAAATAGAGATCAGTCTATAAGCCCTAAAGACAGGCAGGCTGGAACATCACCACAGAGGAAATAGAGAACAGTCTATAAGCCCTAAAGACAGGCAGGCTGGAACATCACCACAGAGGAAATAGAGAACAGTCTATAATAAAGACAGGCAGGCTGGAACATCACCCTCAGAGGAAATAGAGAACAGTCTATAAGCCCTAAAGACAGGCAGGCTGGAACATCACCCTCAGAGGAAATAGAGAACAGTCTATAAGCCCTAAAGACAGGCAGGCTGGAACATCACCACAGAGGAAATAGAGAACAGTCTATAAGCCCTAAAGACAGGCAGGCTGGAACATCCCCACAGAGGAAATAGAGAACAGTCTATAAGCCCTAAAGACAGGCAGGCTGGAACATCACCCTCAGAGGAAATAGAGAACAGTCTATAAGCCCTAAAGACAGGCAGGCTGGAACATCCCCACAGGGGAAATAGAGAACAGTCTATAAGCCCTAAAGACAGGCAGGCTGGAACATCACCACAGAGGAAATAGAGAACAGTCTATAAGCCCTAAAGACAGGCAGGCTGGAACATCCCCACAGAGGAAATAGAGAACAGTCTATAAGCCCTAAAGACAGGCAGGCTGGAACCTATCCACAGATGAAATAGAGAACAGTATATAAGCCCTAAAGACAGGCAGGCTGGAACATCCCCACAGGGGAAATAGAGAACAGTCTATAAGCCCTAAAGACAGGCAGGCTGGAACATCACCACAGAGGAAATAGAGAACAGTCTATAAGCCCTAAAGACAGGCAGGCTGGAACATCACCCTCAGAGGAAATAGAGAACAGTCTATAAGCCCTAAAGACAGGCAGGCTGGAACATCACCCTCAGAGGAAATAGAGAACAGTCTGCTTTGTTCTCCAAAGTTCAATACATCATATGCTAATGTAAGTATTAATCGTGGTCTAGGCCATACTGTTCTGTTCTCCTATTTGGCATGTTGACTTTGTTGTTTGGTGTTTCAACACCGTGGCCTTGTCTATGAAGGCTGTCTATCTCTCCCCTGATCGCTGCAAAGATGTAAAAATTCATCAAATCTGGGCATGCGTGTCAAATGTCACACTCTTCACTTTATAGTGCACTACTTTTTTACCAGTGGTCCACTATTAAGTTAATAGGGTTTGAATTGAGACACAGATGTAGCCTCCCTGGCTGTGGTCTTTGTCTGGAGAGTAGCAGATGACATCACAGGGAAGTAGAATACGTGGAAGACCGCTAGTAAAACAACGCATCACGCAGGAGATGAGATTGTTTATTTATTTCTCACGGTCGGTTGCTCGGGGTGAGAGGAGAGGAGGGGAGAAGAAGAAGAACAGCTGAAGGACAGCCTCCAGAGAACAAACACAGGCCAGGACGACTTGTTGTCAGGGGAATGTGGAATCTTACCACCACATAGCCACAGAGAGAGAAATACATTCTAGAAACTAGTTAATAATATATATATATATATATAGTAACCATAGTAACCATTTGGAATCACAAGAATTCCACACATGCCTGGTTCAATTCACGACTTCTGTTGGGGAAGTAAGCTATTGAAAAACATCCTTCCTCCTTCTACTTTCTTGTTTTCCATCTTTCAGATGAAGCCTTTAGTTTTCCAACCTGCGGGCCAGGACAGGGCCAGTCAGAGCCAGCTTGGCCGGGCCTCCCTTCTCCTCTCCCCACGCTATGCCACACTCACAACTAGACTAGCAGCCCATTCTGTTTCAGAACTGTCACTCTGCATTATGCTGGCTCACCCTCAACATGCAGCTGTAGGGTAAAATACAACCTTGTTTTACATAAGCACCTAATTCTTGTTTAGACCTTAGCCAAGCACATCTCCCTCGCCGTGCTCGTAGTGACTCACATGTCTTCTGAAGGCAACGAGAGTGACTCAGTGACAGCTTTAACCTTTCACTGGAAACAAGGGAGACGAGGAAGAGGAGGAAGAGGAAGAGGGTTTGGCCCTCTGTGACTGTCCTGGACTATTCAGTACAGCCAAGCCCCATACCTGGTGTCTGTGGTCTGAACAGTACGGTGAAGCTCATACCTGGTGTCTGTGGTCTGTACAGTAGGGTGAAGCCCCATACCTGGTATTTACATGTGATAAGTGTTGCATCTTTCAAACCTTTTCAAGTCTTGCATTAATTTCACTTGGCAAATGCACAGATATAATAATCTGTTGTGTATTGTGTGTTGTCTTGGCCAGGGTGTACATGAACAAGTAGTGTGGGAGACTGAGAAACCCCCCCCCCCCCCACACACACATTTGATAACAATAATGTAGGCTGTAGGGATGAGGGTGTCAGCAGGCTGTTGGGATGAGGTGTCAGCAGGCTGTAGGGATGAGGGTGTCAGCAGGCTGTTGGGATGAGGGTGTCAGCAGGCTGTTGGGATGAGGTGTCAGCAGGCTGTAGGGATGAGGGTGTCAGCAGGCTTTAAGGATGAGGGGTCAGCAGGCTGTAGGGATGAGGGTGTCAGCAGGCTGTTGGGATGAGGGTGTCAGCAGGCTGTTGGGATGAGGTGTCAGCAGGCTGTAGGGATGAGGGTGTCAGCAGGCTTTAGGGATGAGGGTGTCAGCAGGCTGTTGGGATGAGGTGTCAGCAGGCTGTTGAGATGAGGTGTCAGCGGGCTGTAGGGATGAGGGTGTCAGCAGGCTGTAGGGATGAGGGTGTCAGCAGGTTTTAGGGATGAGGGTGTCAGCAGGCTTTAAGGATGAGGGTGTCAGCAGGCTTTAGGGATGAGTGTGTCAGCAGGCTGTAGGGATGAGGGTGTCAGCATGCTGTTGGGATGAGGGTTTTAGCAGGTTGTTGGGATGAGGTTGTAGTCGTTGTTTGTGTGAGCATGTGGGTCTGGGCAGAGGAGATGTAGTTGTTTTTTGTGTGCGTCTGTTATTGGTTGTTCGTATGTTTATGTTTGTATTTTTGGTGTGAAACAGGGATGTCAATCTAAATGTGACATACCTGATTAAATAAACAATAAATAAAACATACAAAAATTACTTTGATAATAAATCGAATGAACTGGCTAAACTCATTCTCCCTGCATGTCTTATTGGCTAAGTCATTTACTGGCTGAACTATTTTACCCATTGAGTTGGGGTGTTTCCTATGTTCAATGGTTTTGGACATTGTTTTTGAGGAGAAAAAGTACATTCTATTTTTACAGTAAACAATATCAATGTCTCCACAATCAACATATAGCTTATTTTTCACAGCCTGAACTGAGATTCCTTTACCATACATGTGCAATACAACCAATCAATATGACCGTGTCTGATCGTCTGTTACCATAACAACGTATGCACATATTTTTAAGGTGGTATGGTAGTAGTTGTCTGTTCCATCCAATAATATAATATGCATAGTGGAGTTATTTACAGCTGCTACTTCCTAGATGCAGTGGCGTAGCGCAGTTTCCCAGGGGCCCGCAAGGTCCCAGTATTATAGTTAATCTCATGCTACACATTTTTGCCTTGAGGCGGAAAGAAAATGTTGCCGTTATAGAGATCATTTCGCACTATTCTACAAATGTTGCCTTGAGGCTAAATTAAATTTACAAAATTAAAGCTAAATTCCTGTAATAAAAATGACAAATAAATCATGATATCTGGAGGGCCCAACCTGCAGGCTGGCCCCAACCTGTGACATTGAGAAGTCCTTAACCAAGAACAAAGGTTAAATTAATGGCAAGAGCTCCTCTATCTACAAACATTGACATCTCCTGCCCCCTAGTGGAAGGAAGTCAATCATAAACGATTTCGCCAAGATTCTACAGAACAAAATGAGTTCAAATGTAACAGGAAAACATATAGTCTTTCATGATGTTTAAGCCTATATAGCTACCTCTTTGTGTAGCTGTTAGTTATGCTAACGATAGCCTAACCTTCTCCAGGTAGATGGAAAGGCAATTAAAAGGTGAGTTTTAATAGCGAATATCTGAAAAAACTGGAGAAAATCACAGTCCTGCTGACAACTTTCCTTCTTTTCTATGCTGTGGGATTGTTTTGGTATCAAGTATCATTTTTTTAAATTATGCCTTTTTGAAGAACACAAGTCACTTTGAAATCTGCTATAAATACATTTATTTATATTTTATTTTATGTCCATTTTCATTGCTGTTACACTAAATATATCCAAATCAATGTGTGAACACAAGGGCATGTTCATTTAAAAGATAATTATTAGCCTCATCATTATCAGCCTAGTTCTGTATGGAATGCAGGCACATTATTGGACAAAATAAATAAACCAAATTGGTGCGACCAAATCATCGACTGGTGCCACCAACCCGAAAAGTGGAAAACATCAGTGTAAAATCCTGCCTAACCTTGTTGATGAGATCGGCCCTTTCCTGTGCAGTATGGACAGGTCAGGAAGGACAGGTCAGTATGGACAGGTCAGTAAGGACAGGTCAGTAAGGACAGATCAGTATGGACAGGTCAGTAAGGAAAGGTCAGTAAGGACAGGTCAGTAAGGACAGGTCGGTATGGACAGGTCAGTAAGAATGGGTCAGTAAGGACAGGTCAGTAAGGACAGGTCAGTATGGACAGGTCAGTATGGACAGGTCAGTATGGACAGGTCAGTAAGGACAGGTCAGTATGGACAGGTCAGTAAGGACAGGTCAGTATGGACAGGTCAGTAAGGACAGGTCAGTAAGGACAGGTCAGTATGGACAGGTCAGTAAGGAAAGGTCAGTAAGGACAGGTCAGTAAGGACAGGTCGGTATGGACAGGTCAGTAAGAATGGGTCAGTAAGGACAGGTCAGTATGGACAGGTCAGTATGGACAGGTCAGTAAGGACAGGTCAGTAAGGACAGGTCAGTAAGGACAGGTCAGTATGGACAGGTCAGTAAGGACAGGTCAGTATGGACAGGTCAGTAAGGACAGGTCAGTAAGGACAGGTCGGTATGGACAGGTCAGTAAGGACAGGTCAGTAAGGACAGGTCGGTATGGACAGGTCAGTAAGAATGGCTCAGTAAGGACAGGTCAGTATGGACAGGTCAGTATGGACAGGTCAGTAAGGACAGGTCAGTAAGGACAGGTCAGTATGGACAGGTCAGTAAGGACAGGTCGGTATGGACAGGTCACTAAGGAAAGGTCAGTATGGACAGGTCAGTATGGACAGGTCAGTAAGGACAGGTCAGTAAGGAAAGGTCAGTATGGACAGGTCAGTAAGGACAGGTCAGTAAGGACAGGTCAGTATGGACAGGTCAGTAAGGACAGGTCACTAAGGAAAGGTCAGTATGGACAGGTCAGTAAGGACAGGACAGTATGGACAGGTCAGTATGGACAGGTCACGAAGGAAAGGTCAGTAAGGGCAGTATGGACAGGCCAGTATGGACAGGTCAGTATGGACGGGTCAGTAAGGACAGGTCAGTAAGGGCAGTATGGACAGACCAGTATGGACAGGTCAGTAAGAATGGGTCAGTAAGGACAGGTCAATATGGACAGGTCAGTAAGAATGGGTCAGTATGGACAGGTCAGTAAGGACAGGTCAGTAAGGACAGGTCAGTATGGACAGGTCAGTATGGACAGGTTAGTATGGACGGGTGAGTATGGACAGGTCAGTATGGACAGGTCAGTATGGACAGGTCAGTAAGGACAGGTCGGTAAGGACAGGTCAGTATGGACAGGTCAGTAAGGGCAGTATGGACAGGTCAGTATGGACAGGTCATAAAGGACAGGTCAGTAAGAATGGGTCAGTAAGGACAGGTCAATATGGACAGGTCAGTAAGGACAGGTGAGTTTGGACATGTCAGTATGGACAGGTCAGTAAGGACAGGTCAGTATGGACAGGTCAGTAAGGGCAGTATGGAAACGTCAGTATGGACAGGTCAGTAAGGACAGGTCAGTAATAATGGGTCGGTATGGACAGGTCGGTAAGGACAGGTCAATATGGACAGGTCAGTAAGGACAGGTCAATATGGACAGGTCAGTAAGGACAGGTCAATATGGACAGGTCAGTAAGGACAGGTCAGTAAGGACAGGTCAGTATGGACAGTGCCATTTGAGATACATCCATACTGTGGATCTGTTCATCAACCAGGACAATGTGTAATTCTTCAATGGAATTTGAGAGCCTCTCCCTGTCTCTGATTTGACGTACATTGTGAATGTGTGCAATAAACAAAGTTGACCAGGCAATAAGGAAAGGGGGATACCTAGTCAGTTGTCCAACTGAATGTATTCAACTGTGTTCCGCATTTAACCCAACTCTCTGAATCAGAGAGATGCAGGGAGATGCCTTAATCGACATTCCCTTCTTTGGCACCCGGGGATCAGTGGGTTAACTGACTTGCTCAGGGGCAGAACAACAGATTTTTACTTTGTCAGCTCGGGGATTAGATCAACGCTCTAACCACTAGACTACCTGCCGTCACACCCCAAATACCCTAAAGTAACAGTATAACTTTAGACTGTCCCCTCGCCCATACCCGGGCACGAACCAGGGACCCTCTGCACACATTAACAAAAGTCACCCATGAAGCATCGTTACCCATCGCTCCACAAAAGCCACTACTTCAAGGTCTCAGAGCAAATGACGTCTCCGATTGAAATGCTATTTAGCTCGCACCACCGCTAACTAGCTAGGCGTTTCACATCCGTTACACTAACAATATCATATTACTTATGAGGAAGTTGTAGAGCTCACATGGTAATAAACTAGACTAGGGCCCTGTGTTTTGGTTAATCATGTCACGTGACCTGAATTATAACTTTAATTTAAAGCTTTTTCATCAAAATGTCCCCTTTTATTTTTCTGTCAGGTGGTTCAGCACCATCCTCAGACAATTGCTTTTCATTTTTTGGTCTAATTATAATTTCTGGTAAAATAAAAAATAAAGGTTAAAATTCAGGTCATGTGATTAATCAAAACATGGAGGACAAAGCCCCTTGGGGAATTCTTTGTGTTCATTGTTTACGTTTACACACCAGTTAGCTTGCAATCACAAATCTCTTTAGCCAATACGCTATTTTCTAACATATGGCTGCCGTTTCTTACATTATGATAATGTATAAGAAACAACATCAATACATAAGGAAATAGCATAGTCTATTGGTTAAAGAGATGTTTTTTTCGAAGTATGAAATGCTTCTTGCTTCCTCACAGCATAGGCTATTTGACCTCTGGTGGAATCTGTCCAGCTCCAGGACTTCTATTGGAATCACATGGTCCGTGACATGAATCAATAGCTCGTGGGTAAAGGCCAGCTGTAATTTAAGCTGTGACATTGAGAAGTCTTTAACCAAGAACCAAGGGCTGAAGGAATGGCAAAGGGTCCTCTATCTACAAACACTGATGTCCCCTGCCCCCTAGTGGAAGGAAGCCAATCATAAACGATTTCTCCAAGACTCAACAGAACAGAATGAGTTCAAATACAACAGGAAAACATATAGTCTTTCATGATGTTTATGATATTTATGCTGCTGTCTGCATAAATGAGAGAACTATTGATGAGAAAGATACTTTGTGTTTGTCTGTGATCTTTCTGAGAGATTTGCTTACAGATGCAGGAACTTAATTTGAGCCAGTTTGCTACAGCATGAAAATAACCTTGCAGCAACAGGAAATGTGAATTATTGTCTGGATTATAATTAAAGGATATTTTTTTGTAGTGATTAATACATTTTTGTTAAGACAATTCAAGACGGACATTTTAAAGTGGAAATTGGAAAAATTTGAAGCTTTTTTATAACCTTGAATACCCCACATGATTTAATTCCCTGCTGTGCAGGGCAATTCTCAGTAAGAAAAAGAGTGATCAAATTAAGATCCTACATCTGTATGTTTATTTAATGTAAAACAACTCTGTTTTCAACGCTCCTTTGTCTCCTGTTTCGTCCAGAAAATGCAGTCAGACCAACACTTTGGAATCCTATTGAAAGAAATGTCCACATGTTTCAAGGCTGATCAAATAGACATTCAGACAAATAACCAACATCACCTCCATGTTAAAAGTAGAGAGAGCTGAGGGGGAGCGGTGGTGTGGGTTTATACACGTTAGAAAACACACACGTTATTATTATCATCATTATCACCATTATCATCATGAGGGTGAGGATGATCTATTATTCACAGCTTGTAGGTTGCTTATACACACATACATATACACACACACGCGCACACACACACACACACACACACACACACACACACACACACACACACACACACAACACACACACACATAAACACAGAGGCAAACACACACACACACCATCACACACACACACACATACACATAAGCACACGCGCGAGGACAAACACACACACCAACACGCACACACACACCAACACGCACACACACACCAACACGCACACACACACCAACACGCACACACACACCAACACGCACACACACACACGGACAAACACACACACCAACACACACACACATAAACACAGAAGCGAACACACACACACACCATCACACACACACACACACACACACACACACACACACACACACACGCACACATACACATAGGCACACGCGCGCGGACAAACACACACACCAACATGCACACACACACACACACACACACATAAACACAGAAGCGAACACACACATACCATCACACACACACACCGAACACGCACACACACACATACACACACACACACACACACACACACACACGGACAAACACACACACCAACATGCACACGCACACACACACCAACACACACACACACACACACCCATATTTGCTGTGGTAGATAAGAGTCACTTCAGCAGCCTGTGCACATGGCCACTAAGATGACCAATGAAACGACAGACTGTGCACATGGCCACTAAGATGACCAATGAAACGACAGACTGTGCACATGGCCTCTAAGATGACCAATGAAACGACAGACTGTGCACATGGCCACTAAGATGACCAATGAAACGACAGACTGTGCACATGGCCACTAAGATGACCAATGAAACGACAGACTGTGCACATAGCCACTAAGATGACCAATGAAACGACAGACTGTGCACATGGCCACTAAGATGACCAATGAAACGACAGACTGTGCACATGGCCACTAAGATGACCAATGAAACGACAGACTCAAGCTCACACCCTCTTCCTACCCTCTTTTCCCAAGAAGAGCACATGATGTGTTTGATTTACCTCCAGTAGCCTCCGTCTGTCTGGTCACTTCAGTTTATAATACAGGAGGATATTAATTAATGTCTCATCTGACAGTTAACGAGAGACATTAGTTTTGTTACATCATCTATCTTTCCTGGAATCTATCTATGATCCCATGTATAGTGAATCAGCAGTTTGTGTCTGATATCAGTTTACAATACAACTATTCAGAGAGGGTTTCCATGGCTGACAGAAGGTATGAATATATGTCATAATGTTCAGATAAATCAGGTGATAAATTAGGTGAAAAGGAGACTGGAGCGCCACTTTAAACCAACAACTCTGATGTTGCTGTTGCAACATCTCAATGTTCTGCACGTCATGCTATTGGAAACTCTTACCCAATCATTTACCTTTAAGCATTATTGCCAGAAGTAAAGATCACTAGTTTTGTACCTGTTAATATTGTAAATAATATTTCAAATGTAGCATCAAACTTTTATTGATATTTTCTACATTTGATATGTATTGTCAGCAAAAGCAGATTACAGTAGGATGACATCTGTAGGCTTAAATTGACAGCGTTTTGTTCTGATTGTATCTTTACAAAGTAAAATGCAAAGTTAGCACTTCTCTGTCCTGAAACAACAGATCTCAGTCAGAGTGGGACGTGTGGGTTATACGGACTCGTAAACACATCCGTTCAAAATGTATTTTCCGGCATTGACACTGTAACAAGTAATATATACAAGATTATATTCAGGGCTTGATATCTATTTTGTGCTTTTAACATGACCAACACCTGTTTTAAATAGGTTATAATGTAACGCTGACCGTTGTAAACACACCCTCTAACGTTGGTCCATGAATAAATCAAAAGTCTGTGCAGCACATGTTCAGTAGATCAGAAGACACCAGATTTAGGCTTTGTCTCAAATGGCGCCCTATTCCCCATGGGCCCTGGTCAAAAGTAGTGCACTACATAGGGAACAGGGTGCCATTTGGGACTCGATGGTAGGCCAATGACACATGATCTCCTCCAGAGGCAACTTGACACATCACCTTTATATGGTGACTGTGAGGGAGGTCAATGGTGTGGTTTAACATGCCTCACAACTCATGCTAGCCTCATTTAGCATCCATGATGGACTGTCCTCATGCCTGCGTTTTAGACAGTCATATAATATTGGCTACAGAAGTGGTAGTGTCCCTAAACTGCCTTTTAGACAGTCAGATAGTTTAGGCTACAGAAGGGGTATTGTCAGTTTAAAAGCACATTCATTCATTCATTCATTTATTCAATCATTGTAAAATATATTGATAAAATAACCATACACTTTCCCTAAGAAAAGCCAGTGATGGGTTCCTTATGCACTATTTCTAAGTATGTAAGTAGTAGTAGGGCTGCGAACAATTGGCCCAGCGTTATCCTGTGTAGGCCGTCGTTGTAAATGTGTGGGCTTAATGTTCTGTGTACTACCCTTGTCCTAAACGTAAAAATTACCCGCCTTCACTAAACCCCTAAAATAAAGTAGCTTAATTTTAATTTTAAACCCCAAATCTGTTTTGCATGAAGAATCAACCTGGCGGAAGGGTAGCCTAGTGGTTATAGTGGTGAAATAGCTAACTGGAAGGTTAGTAGTTCACATCCCCTGAGCAGACAAGGTACAAATCTGTCATTCTGCCCGTGAACAGGCAGTGAAACCCACTTTTTCTAGGCCGTCATTGAAAATAAGAATTTGTTCTTAACTGACTTGCCTAGTTAAATAAAGGTAAAATAAATAAATAAAAATGTTTTGAATATCTGGTTTTCCCTCTTCACAATGCAGAAAGACTCGTTTAATCAGTGGACACCTCTCGTTTTTATTACAACACACCTGTGGCATAATTGTTTTCTTTACTAAAGTAGAGGTGTATTATTATTATTATTATTGTTATTATTGCTAAAGGTACTGTATAGGTGTAAACATGTTTTTTTACCAAGTGATATCACATGTATAGCCTAAGAAAGTAGCAGAAATGTGCAGAAAGGAGTTTGGAATGCATTTTATTGAAGGGAAACAATAACAGTCTTGATCTTTTTTGGCAACATAGTGATATATTCTTATATACTGTACAATGAGGAATTCAACGAGAAAATACTCGTCTAATCCCATTTTTTAAATCACCGCCCCCACCCACAAGGTGCATATACAACAATAAATAACAATAAAATAAGATAATAGATACAAAACAAAAACATGAATAACATAAATCAATCAACTCTATTTAGCACATGTAGGACAGTATGTAAGTGTGTGTGCATGGACTTTGCAGATGCATTTCTCACATGTGCAGCACATAGTATTTGTTTTACAGTCCTTCTGTGGGGGGCAGAATTGGCATCTCCTCCTCTTGCCTGGTCCAGCTGCAGCCTCAGGTGGATCAGGACAAGATTCAGCCCCTGAACAGCTTTCAGAAGCGCTGCAGAGGCTGTGTGGGGGAGGCACTCCCTTCTTTGAATGTGTGGGGTTACAAGTGCCTTTCCCAGCAGCTCCAGGAACACCCTCTTGTTCTGCTTATCAGGCATCCAGGTAGGGTTGATCATGATCC
Organism: Oncorhynchus masou masou; assembly: GCF_036934945.1. Lineage (NCBI taxonomy): Eukaryota > Metazoa > Chordata > Actinopteri > Salmoniformes > Salmonidae > Oncorhynchus > Oncorhynchus masou. The sequence continues at coordinate 86,112,172 of NC_088243.1, forward strand.
ATATCATGAAGGCATCGTATGAGGACACATCAATGATGTTATGGAAGATGACCAGGGGCCAGCGGGGGGCGGGGGGTCATCCTCCTGAAGCTGTAAGTTCCAATCACCTTATCCAGGTTGTCCACGCCTCCTTTGTTGTGGTTGTAGTCCAGGATGATGACTGGCTTCCTGTCGTCACGATCACTGATCTCAGCCGTTTTGTGCAGTGTGCTCAGGAGGACCACATTCTTGTTCCTCTTTGTGAGGTAAGAAACTAGAGTGGTGGTGGGGGTGAAAGCAAACTTTGATGAGAAGGCCTCTCTCCCCCTTGTTGTGAGGAGTGCAGGGGGGAGCTCAGGCTTGTTCTTTCTAACTGGGCCAACCATGGTGATCTTCCTCTTCAGGAGCTGCTGGCTGAGGTCATAAGAGGTGAAGGTAATTGTTCACACGTGACACTGTGTCCCCTCAGTCCATCTGTCACATCAAGCACAACCCTCATCGCCTGGTTCTTCTCCGGGCCTCCACTGGTCGGCTTCCCTGTGTAGACTTGCATCTGCCAAGCGTGGCTGGATTGTGTGTCACAGGCCACCCATATCTTGATGCCATACTTTGCTGGTTTGCTGCGCATATACTGCCGGAAAGGACAGCGACCTTTTGACAAAAGAGAGTCATTAGTATCAGGGTCACAGAAAACAATCACATAAATCAATGATATTACAGCAATACATAATAAAATTAACAGTGAAAATCACTTACATTACATATGAAAATAAAAATGTAACTCTGAATGGAACCAGTTGCTCCTCCACTGTTACTTCAGGCCCAGGGTTGTAGAGGTATGACAGACGCTCCACCCACTTCTCCCAGACCTCTGTTATGGCTCCACCCACTCCTCCCAGACCTCCCTTATGGCTCCACCCACTCCTCCCAGACCTCTCTTATGGCTCCACCCACTCCTCCCAGACCTCTCTTATGGCTCCACCCACTCCTCCCAGACCTCTCGTATGGCTCCACCCACTCCTCCCAGACCTCTCTTATGGCTCCACCCACTCCTCCCAGACCTCTCTTATGGCTCCACCCACTCCTCCCAGACCTCTCTTATGGCTCCACCCACTTCTCCCAGACCTCTCTTATGGCTCCACCCACTTCTCCCAGACCTCTCTTATGGCTCCACACACTTCTCCCAGACCTCTCTTGTGGCTCCACCCACTTCTCCCAGACCTCTCTCGTGGCTCCACCCACTTCTCCCAGACCTCTCTTATGGCTCCACCCACTTCTCCCAGACCTCTCTTATGGCTCCACCCACTCCTCCCAGACCTCTCTTATGGCTGACAGTTTGTCTCTCACACGTCTTGCAGGTCTTGACTCAAGGTTATCAAATCGTAGCATTCTTGAGAAAGTGTGAATGACTTTCAGTGGTATCGTGCCACGGAAAATCGCCCTTCCATTCTCTGCATCCCAGAGACTACATGTAGCCTCACCTCGGGACCTATACACAGCTGCTAGGATTAGCTGACTTATGTAGGCACGCAGGTCAATCTCATCCATCCTTTTCCAGTTGTCTCCATATTTACGGAAACCCTCCAAATTTGTCATCTCCAAAATGATTTTTTCGATGGCTGGTGTGATGAACATATAGAATGTTGAGGCGATGTCCTGGGCAACTGCATGTCTTGTGGGCCCTGGGGTCATCCTAATGACATGTTGACTGCATGTCTTGTGGGCCCTGGGGTCATCCTTATGACATGTTGACTGCATGTCTTGTGGGCCCTGGGGTCATCCTAATGACATGTTGACTGCATGTCTTGTGGGCCCTGGGGTCATCCTAATGACATGTTGACTGCATGTCTTGTGGGCCCTGGGGTCATCCTTATGACATGTTGACTGCATGTCTTGTGGGCCCTGGGGTCATCCTTATGACATGTTGACTGCATGTCTTGTGGGCCCTGGGGTCATCCTTATGACATGTTGACTGCATGTCTTGTGGGCCCTGGGGTCATCCTTATGACATGTTGTGCTGCCATCCTGCCCTGGCTGTCATATGGTGACAAGGACCATGTTATTTTGCTGACAAAAATGTCTCTCTTTCAGCTTGGGGGATTTCTTCTTCATCTGAAGATGATGCATCATGCTCTGGGTTGTATTCTTCACCATCCTCTTCTTCAGATACCTCCTCCTCTTCGAAATCATTGTTCTCTTGTTCCTCCTGGACATCTGAATAAATCAGATCTATGACCTGTTGGGCACTGAAACCTGCACTCATGGCTTCAGTGTGTGTGTGTGTGTGTGTGTGTGTGTGTGTGTGTGTGTGTGTGTGTGTGTGTGTGTGTGTGTGTGTGTGTGTGTGTGTGTGTGTGTGTGTGTGTGTGTGTGTCTTTCAAAAGTGACCCTAAGATGATCTTTGTACCCTGGTGGTGAGCAGCTTTCATGGAAATATGAACAAAGGTGATGTTTCACTTGTTCAAATGTTGGGGACCACTCTGGGAAAAGTCATCATTGGGGGGGTTTTCTCTGCTGGTGGGTAATTTTGTACATAAAGGTGGGTTGGCAGGGTAGCCTAGTGGTTAGAGCGTTGGACTAGTGACTGGAAGATTTGCAAGTTCAAACCCCCAAACTGACAAGGTACAAGTCTGTTGTTCTGTCCCTGAACAGGCAGTTAACCCACTGTTCCTAGGCCGTAATTGAAAATAAGAATTTGTTCTTAATTGACTTGTTGAGTTATATAAAAAGACAACACAAGGGTGATTTGCTGAGTTAAATAAATGTGACCATACTTTACACATGTTTCCTCAATTATGAAAGTTAGGCCTGTAGAGCATTAGAGAAGTCATCAAAATATATTGTTTCAGTTCAACCCAGAGGATACAACAACAAAAAATGGACACTAAAATATTGGCCTTTATTTTAAAGCTTATGATTGATTTCAAATGGAATGTACAAGTTATGTTAATGTTGCTTTCACGTCTCTTTCGCAACCAAAAATTAAATGTGGAATAAGTCAAGTGTTCTGAATACTTTCTCACTACATTTAAAATCTAATTAAAGTGTAGGTTTTTATAGTACTGCTTTTTCTGAATGAGTCTTGAGGTTCACAGGTGCAAGCAAACAGACAATCTGTCTCTACCACTCCTGGCACCATTCCCCATCCTACAGTGCAATGGGTTCTTATCTTTGAGTGCTATCTGTGTGTTTTCTAGGCAATACCTCTAGGGTGTGTCTAAACCCATGTTTTCTCCTCTTTCACAATATATATGCTTAGATTGGTATATAGCCTATTAAATATAAAAATACTTTATTTTCTTATTTTTTTTGTCATTAAGTTATGTTGCACAACGTTTATGGAGTGTATTTGTTTTGCCCAAATAAGTGGATAAAGTTAATGTTTTGTGATATGATAAATCCTAGACCCCATTTCCATTATGCTTTTGTACTAAAATGCTGGCTTTATGCATCAATCTCCCTCCATGTGGATAATTATGTAAGTGGCCCAATGAAGTGTATATTTTGTTTGCATCGCCATTCCTCTTGGTTTACAGTATTTATTAGATTATTTTCTTTCCAACCGCAAAAACATTTTTAGCACGTCTGAACTGCTTCCTGGCAAGTATGCATGGCCCTGTGTCCCGGTTCAGAGCAGTTGGTACATTCCGACTTTTCAGGTGGTCCTTAACAAATTGTCTACTCAGACGGGGAACCGGGCCATCAAAACAAATTGTCCCATTGTTTTCAGACGGCAAGTGTCACACATAAATCCTAGATGCTGATTGGTTTAGAGACGCCCAATCCCTGTCTTTATGTTTATTTACAGACCCTCCTATACCTATCTGGAAGTTTACATAGATGCTTGGAAATTCCATTTGTATTACTTCGCTTCTCAAATATCCTACCCCGCGTGTCTGTATCGACGTTGAATTCCAGACACTTAAGATTTCTGTTCACCGGTGATTAGTGACAGAAGGAAAGGAATTAAGATCCATCAGAAATGAATTGGTTTCATTTAGATGACTTCCTTGCAGGGTGGATTGGAGGTGAGTGTCCGTTATTTTTTTAACTGGTCAATTAGCTGTAGAATTAGATGTTTTATGTGAGGATGAGTTTGGGATTAGAGCGATGTTGGACTATTGCATATCGTTTTTGTTCATCATAATTTGTTTTATTTTAATACATTTGCTATGTAGGCCTATGTCTAATCTATGTTCGATTAGAAAAAAGTAGATATATGAATAATTGGAACATGCGCAGATTTTCCAAATCGAATTGCCCACATAGCGCTGGACATTTTGATCATTTTGATCAAACACTCAACATTTAACATCCAATCAAAATGTAGTTAATAATTAAATAACCAGTTCTACATGTTTGACTACTTATTTGGAGTGTTCTCCTTTTCTATATTCTACTTCTGCAAGGCGCGCTACCATGAAACGGACAGTAGGGGCAGTAGTAGTTGCACATTGCATAATGATACTGTATCTGTGGAATGCTGCAACGGTTTTCACTCTTCATCGCCTGTTATTCGCCTATAGGCAGCCTACTGTAGTTATGAACATTATCGGCCTAAGATTTGTTTTTGCAAATGTTGAGTCAGAATGATCCCTAAGCAGTGGTAGTGTTTTGCTGTCTGGCTGGGATATGATTCTTTCTGTTCTCTCTTGTGTTTGCTATGAAATCTGTGGTACTGTAGTTCTATTGTCTGAGGAGGGTTGGATGTTCTAGGCAGGGTGCCACTGAAACAACATTATATATTAACTCTTCCCTCTCTCTCTCTCTCTCAATTTCACACTCTCTATCCATCCATCCCTCCTTACTCCTCCTAAACGTGGTTTCCTTCTGGTTAGGAGCTTCCAGTGTTATTGTTGGTCATCCGCTGGACACAGTCAAGGTACATACGAGGACACACGGTTCAACGCATAAAGGACTGGTTTCCCAGACACTGATCAAGCCCAGTCCTGGACTTAAATCCACTTTCAATGGAGATTCTCTGTTTATCTTGAGTTCTAGGACGAGGCTTAATTGGTTTTCCAGGAAACAGTCCGATCTGGTTTAAATCAGGGATTGACATTAAGGTCTGAAAGGCAATTGTCTCTTTCATTTAAACAATGGAGACAGATCAATGCTTGTAGTTTGGTTGTTGTCGGTAAAACAATGTTTTTAAATAAACAGCCCAACCTCCGAGCAGGCTCAACTTGCCCAACTGTTCAGTTCACTTGCTCTAGGCAATAGATCAACCCTTAATGTCAAACCTTGTGTTTTTTTACCAAACATGTAATGATAGTTTATCTACTCATACACAGTTACCATTTAGTAGGCTATAAGGCCTGCAGTAACATTAACATGAGCGCCCAGACATCACCTAGCCTCCATGTTGTAGATTGTGTAGGCCGTTGTTTTATGTAGGAGGAATGTTGAAGTTCTTAACGTTTCCCATTCTATGATTCTACCCAACAGACCCGTTTACAAGCTGGGAAAGGATACAAGAACACCCTTCACTGTGTCCTCCAAATCTACAGAAAGGAAACTGTAAGTGATAGGTCACTGCTCTTGTAGTCTAAATGTAAATGTATACCATTTAGCAGACACTTTTACCCAAAGCGACTTAGTCACTTGTGCGAAGACATTTTGTATTGTCCCACAGTAATCCATAGGAGGCCATGGGATAATATTTGGCACGATAATCCATTTGTCGTCATGCTGTTGGTACGATTTCCCTTTAGAACCGCGGAGGCCTTGGACACAAGTGTCAACCTCGACACTACTCAAAAAGATAATTATAACATCCTAAATTCATTTTTACAAACTCTTATCTGTAGATTATACCGTAGGCCTAGCTGTACCAGTTCTGGAAATATTTGTTTTACTTTTGAAGCAACTGTGCTTTTGTTTGAACAAATATCCTTGAGCCTTGCTGTGAATACTCCCTGTGTAGCCTCTCTCTGGCAGGGAGGTGGGTGTGGGGGGGGGACCTTCCAGTTGCCAAATTCCAAATTGTATACTGGGACGTGGACCTTCTACAGAACACACTGTTGCATAAAACATCTCATTTGTATTTTTCTTCATCCTAGGTGGCTGGCTTCTTCAAGGGTCTCTCCTTCCCGCTGGCCAGCATCACCGTGTATAACTCAGTGGTGTTTGGGTTCTTCAACAACACACAGAGGGTTATTAGCAAGTTCCGCCATGGTGACGAGAGGCAGCCGTGTGGCATGCTGGACATGACCCTGGCCAGCATGTTGACAGGGCTGATGTCAGTGGGACTCGGAGCGCCGGTCGACTTAGTTAAGATCAGACTGCAGATGCAGACTCTTCCCTGTTTAGCAGGTAAAGTCAAAAGACCCAATACAACATTCTAGACCATTCTAGAAGGTAATTATTTTAGCAGGTATTTCCTTTAGTTTAAATCAAATTTATTTATAAAGCCCTTCTTACGTCGGCTGGTATCTCAAAGTGCCGTACAGAAACCCAGCCTAAAACCCCAAACAGCAAGCAATGCAGGTGTAGAAGCACGGTGGCTAGGAAAAACACCCTAGAAAGGCCAAAACCTAGGAAGGAACCTCGAGAGGATTATAACTATCCTTTCAGACCTTTCTAGAAGGTACAGTGCCTATAGTACCCATGGGTTTAGAAAGCTCATTTTAGTGGGACTTTACCCAGAGGTCTAGAATAGTTGACAGTTCAAGGAACCACAGAAAATGTATTAATTTGCCTATTCAGGTTCAGAGCCCCATCAGTCTTTCAAATGCCATTCACATGGGGAGGCAGGGTAGCCTAGTGGTTAGAGTGTAGAGGCGGCAGGGTAGCCTAGTGGTTAGAGTGTAGAGGAGGCAGGGTAGCCTAGTGGTTAGAGTGTAGAGGAGGCAGGGTAGCCTAGTGGTTAGAGTGTAGAGGCGGCAGGGTAGCCTAGTGGTTAGAGTGTAGAGGCGGCAGGGTAGCCTAGTGGTTAGAGTGTAGAGGCGGCAGGGTAGCCTAGTGGTTAGAGTGTAGAGGTGGCAGGGTATCCTAGTGGTTAGAGTGTAGAGGCGGCAGGGTAGCCTGGGTGGTTAGAGTGTAGAGGTGGCAGGGTATCCTAGTGGTTAGAGTGTAGAGGAGGCAGGGTAGCCTAGTGGTTAGAGTGTAGAGGTGGCAGGGTATCCTAGTGGTTAGAGTGTAGAGGCGGCAGGGTAGCCTAGTGGTTAGAGTGTAGGGGCGGCAGGGTAGCCTAGTGGTTAGAGTGTAGAGGTGGCAGGGTATCCTAGTGGTTAGAGTGTAGAGGTGGTAGGGTAGCCTAGTGGTTAGAGTGTAGAGGCGGCAGGGTAGCCTAGTGGTTAGAGTGTAGAGGAGGCAGGGTAGCCTAGTGGTTAGAGTGTAGAGGAGGCAGGGTAGCCTAGTGGTTAGAGTGTAGAGGCGGCAGGGTAGCCTAGTGGTTAGAGTGTAGAGGCGGCAGGGTAGCCTAGTGGTTAGAGTGTAGAGGCGGCAGGGTAGCCTAGTGGTTAGAGTGTAGAGGTGGCAGGGTATCCTAGTGGTTAGAGTGTAGAGGCGGCAGGGTAGCCTAGTGGTTAGAGTGTAGAGGCGGCAGGGTAGCCTAGTGGTTAGAGTGTAGAGGAGGCAGGGTAGCCTAGTGGTTAGAGTGTAGAGGTGGCAGGGTATCCTAGTGGTTAGAGTGTAGAGGCGGCAGGGTAGCCTAGTGGTTAGAGTGTAGGGGCGGCAGGGTAGCCTAGTGGTTAGAGTGTAGAGGTGGCAGGGTATCCTAGTGGTTAGAGTGTAGAGGCGGCAGGGTAGCCTAGTGGTTAGAGTGTAGAGGAGGCAGGGTAGCCTAGTGGTTAGAGTGTAGAGGTGGCAGGGTATCCTAGTGGTTAGAGTGTAGAGCCGGCAGGGTAGCCTAGTGGTTAGAGTGTAGAGCCGGCAGGGTAGCCTAGTGGTTAGAGTGTAGAGGTGGCAGGGTAGCCTAGTGGTTAGAGTGTAGAGGTGGCAGGGTAGCCTAGTGGTTAGAGTGTAGAGCCGGCAGGGTAGCCTAGTGGTTAGAGTGTAGAGGTGGCAGGGTAGCCTAGTGGTTAGAGTGTAGAGCCGGCAGGGTAGCCTAGTGGTTAGAGTGTAGAGGTGGCAGGGTAGCCTAGTGGTTAGAGTGTAGAGGTGGCAGGGTAGCCTAGTGGTTAGAGTGTAGAGGTGGCAGGGTAGCCTAGTGGTTAGAGTGTAGAGCCGGCAGGGTAGCCTAGTGGTTAGAGTGTAGAGGTGGCAGGGTAGCCTAGTGGTTAGAGTGTAGAGCCGGCAGGGTAGCCTAGTGGTTAGAGTGTAGAGGTGGCAGGGTAGCCTAGTGGTTAGAGTGTAGAGGTGGCAGGGTAGCCTAGTGGTTAGAGTGTAGAGGCGGCAGGGTAGCCTAGTGGTTAGAGTGTAGAGGTGGCAGGGTAGCCTAGTGGTTAGAGTGTAGAGCCGGCAGGGTAGCCTAGTGGTTAGAGTGTAGAGGTGGCAGGGTAGCCTAGTGGTTAGAGTGTAGAGGAGGCAGGGTAGCCTAGTGGTTAGAGTGTAGAGGAGGCAGGGTAGCCTAGTGGTTAGAGTGTAGAGGAGGCAGGGTAGCCTAGTGGTTAGAGTGTAGAGGCGGCAGGGTAGCCTAGTGGTTAGAGTGTAGAGGTGGCAGGGTAGCCTAGTGGTTAGAGTGTAGAGACGGCAGGGTAGCCTAGTGGTTAGAGTGTAGAGGCGGCAGGGTAGCCTAGTGGTTAGAGCGTTGGACTAGTAACCGGAAGGTTGCAAGTTCAAACCCCCGAGCTGACAAGGTACAAATCTGTCGTTCTGCCCCTGAACAGGCAGTTAACCCACTGTTCCTTGGCCGTCATTGAAAATAAGAATTTGTTCTTAACTGACTTGCCTGGTTAAATAAATAAATAAATATGTCACAACAGCAACTCGGACGAGCAAGCATGAGATGATAAATCCCGTGGATTGTAACCAGCTCACTTAAAGGTTGATGAACTAAAAGGTGTCGTAAATCACATGTCAATGTCCTACATCAGTGATAAGTCACCAGTCAATGTTTTTGAAAACGGAAATTGCTGCACCTTTTTTTTATATGACGATGCACCACACGTCCTTGAGTATCTTTATACAGTAAAGGGCATCATAAAATGCACGTGTTAAATCTTCACCATCACCTGTTGTTCTGGTATATATTTAAAGCCTCCTTCCGCATAAGATTGAACCTTAATCCAAACTATCCTCTTTCTGCATGAGCAGTCAATAAAGTCAAGTACAGTCTGATCTTTATTGTTTGTTTATTGTTTGTATTTTAGAGAACCTGAACCTCGCCGGGACGACCGGAAACGTGAACGGTAACATCGCCGTGCGCTCCATGACTCTCCAGGGCCAGCCGACCTACAGAGGGCCCATCCACTGCATCAGTTCCATACTGCGGACTGAGGGGATCCGGGGGCTTTACAGAGGAGCCGGGGCCATGGTCCTGAGAGACGTCCCTGGGTACACGCTGTACTTCATCCCCTACGCGTTGTTCCGCCGCTGGCTATCCTCTGAAGGGAGGTCATCACCTCATCCCTGTTCTATATGGGTGTCTGGAGGACTGGCAGGTAACTGGAAGGTGTTTACGGATGAATGGTAATGTTACTGTTGCTCGTTGTGCTTGGTTGAAGCAAATAGAAATGAGCCTTTAGGTCAGATAAAGGAGCGTTCTGTTGAAACCGTGGCCTCGTTTTGGTTTCCACTAGGCCAGAGAATGTATTGATGGAGGGTTATTGGGCCCGTACGTAAATCGAAATCACAATCCTGACTTTGCTAGCAGGGCCGTAACCAGGGATTGAGTTTTCGTGAGGTCCGGATGGGGGAGACCCACCCACCCACCTTTCCCTCCTTTCAAGATATTTTTTTTGAAAGTTGAAGCTTATTTACTGCATTTCTGCACAATTTAAAACACTTTTTAAAATGCTATTTGGAGAACGGCAACAACAAGCCAAAATGACCCCAGCCATTATCACCTTGTTGCTATAGCTTCATCCACTTCAGTCCATCTACAAGCATGTAGCCTATTAGCTATACAATTGTAATGTTATACCCCTGAAATGACGGGGAAATATGAGAAATGATTCACACTGACACGTAGCATCAGTGACTGTTCAGTCAGTTGTAATGATGAATTGCGAAAAATCATCAACTCTTTACATAAATACAGTTTTTTTTTATGCATAGCGTTCACATTTGTATTCCAAGGCATTACTAATCAAGCTCCGCACAACCAGACATCAATGAAGCACACAGATGATTGTATTATCACATTCGCATTAATTATTAGAAAATGACTTACAATTTTGGATAATCAGTGGTAAATAGTGTTAAAAGGTGGTAATATATAAACTTCAGTAGAAGGAACAACCACTGGTAGAAAGGAAAATGTAGGACATTTTAAAACTGTATTGTTTGCATGTTGATAGCATTTTAATGTTGGCCTATAGGGAAGATGGGTCATGTGAAAATATTGAAACATATCATATTTTTCTAAAGTTCCTAACTTGTTTGATATCGTTAGTACAGATTCTCTCAGGGGACCCCACATGGGGCAACCACTGGACTAACCTCTCTCTGCTTGCTTCCTCTGTCTTTCTTCTCTGCTTCCTCCTGCATGCATCAAGAAAAAAATGTGTGCCTGAAAAACACCAAAATTAACTAAAACGTCACAAAATGGCATCATAATACAGGCACAAACTCTTCCGAACCGTTCCGGTTGGGAAGCATGCGGACACTCAGCTGCTTTAGAGAGTGGGGAATGTGCTGCAAATCCGGCACACAAGTCCAAGGGACGCAGGAGATCATAACGAACAAACCACTGTCCATGGTTCCACTCGTTCACAGAGACGCAGGTGAACATAATGAACAAACCACTGTCCATGATTCCACTCGTTCACAGAGACGCAGGTGAACATAATGAACAAACCACTGTCCATGATTCCACTCGTTCACAGAGACGCAGGTGAACATAATGAACAAACCACTGTCCATGATTCCACTCGTTCAGAGACGCAGGTGAACATAATGAACAAACCACTGTCCATGATTCCACTCGTTCACAGAGACGCAGGTGAACATAACGAACAAGCCACAGTCCATGATTCCACTCGTTCAGAGACGCAGGTGAACATAATGAACAAACCACTGTCCATGATTCCACTCGTTCAGAGACGCAGGTGAACATAATGAACAAACCACTGTCCATGATTCCACTCGTTCACAGAGACGCAGGAGATCATAACGAACAAACCACTGTCCATGATTCCACTCGTTCACAGAGACGCAGGTGAACATAATGAACAAACCACTGTCCATGATTCCACTCGTTCACAGAGACGCAGGTGAACATAATGAACAAACCACTGTCCATGATTCCACTCGTTCACAGAGACGCAGGTGAACATAATGAACAAACCACTGTCCATGATTCCACTCGTTCAGAGACGCAGGTGAACATAATGAACAAACCACTGTCCATGATTCCACTCGTTCAGAGACGCAGGTGAACATAACGAACAAGCCACAGGCCATGATTCCACTCGTTCAGAGACGCAGGTGAAAATAATGAACAAACCACTGTCCATGATTCCACTCGTTCGCAGAGAGGCAGGTGAACATAACGAACAAACCACTGTCCATGATTCCACTCGTTCAGAGACGCAGGTGAACATAACGAACAAGCCCCTGTCCATGATTCCACTCGTTCAGAGACGCAGGTGAACATAATGAACAAACCACTGTCCATGATTCCACTCGTTCGCAGAGAGGCATGCATGTTTAGAACTCAGTCAGATCAATCATTTAAGTGTTCTGAGCTTTGATCAACACTGGGAGAACTATTTACGTGTTAACCTATAATTGTCTTAATTTATTTTGAACAAAATATATATTTTTTATTATGTTTTTATAATTATAAAAAAATTGACCGAGGTCTGGACCTCGGTGTCCTCATGTGAATTTATGACCCTGGTTGCTATCACCATGCTCTAAACTAACAGCTAACCCCATTGGAATCAGAATTTAAGCAGCAATTCTAATGTTGCTGCTATGTGGATTTGGCGGAAAATGTAGTCTAGCTCTGCAAATAAAAACGTTCCTTCGGGTTATCTGCTAAGGAGCGTTCAGCTAAAACTGTAGTACACTGAGGGACACGTCAAAATGAAGAATTTTGGCACTTTAGCAAGCCTTTTTCATAGTCAAAATTAGACTGTAATACAATTGTTCTCCGTGTGGTCTATATTAAAGGGCACTTTATTTAACATAACAAGCTTTTAAAAATCAATATTTGTGAACCATTTCTACTTAAAATATCAAAGATACACAAAAGGCACTCATTTTGTAGAACGGCACCTTTCCAGTCTTCGTGTCAAGTCCAAAGCTGAATAGTTGTCTTCACCTTGTCTACCACCTATAAAAACCTTGTCTACCACCTATAAAAACCTTGCCATTACTTTATACCATTTTATGATGCCATCTTGAAAATGTTGTAGGCCTACCCAGGGTTGGGAGGATGATTTACAGTTACTGATTTACATGACAATAAAACTAGTTAGTAATGTAATCCAAATGGATTACTCAAATTGTGAGTAACATAGTTTGATTACTGCTTTGGTTAGCCCACATCTGCCTCCTTGGTTTATGCTGTAGACCACAGGAGGTTGGTGGCACCGTAAATAAGGGAGGAGGGGGCTCGTGGTAATGGCTGGAGTGGAATCATTGGAATGGAATCAGAAGCATCAAAACGCATGCCATTCCATTTGCTCTGTTCCAGCCATTACGATGACTTGTCCTCCCTTCAGCAGCCTCCACTGGTACACCAGCATCTGTGGGCAGTTGCTTTGCTCAGCAGCCTCCACTGGTACACCAGCATCTGTGGGCAGTTGCTTCGCTCAGCTGCCTGCTTGCATCTTATTGATGTGATACCTTCACTGCTAAAAAGTCCAGGGAAAGCATTTCCAACCCTCTTTCTTCTTTGATTATTCAATCATTGGCCTACTCCACAACAGCCACCCAGCAGATTGTGACCCATAAATGATGACATGGTCTGACTCACCAAACTGTCTGCTGTGATAAAGACTTCAATGGACCTATGTAATAGGTCAAAGACAAATCTGATTTAGTTCATGAGTTGAATGACCTCAAATCAGAGTCTACTCCTTTCCACTGACACTAGAGGTATAGCTGAGTAAGCAGCTGATTTGACACGTCATCCCAGTACACAGCATGGAGCTGTATTGACTAATAAAACATTTTCCTTTTGACACTGAAATCCTGATGAAATGTGGGATGATTCAGTTCTCAGTAGGGTTGCAAAGCTACTGTTAGTTACCAAGGTTACCGGAACCTTCAGTAATTTCGGTCATTTATAGTTGAATACCTTTTTACAAAATGTATGCGTGTGTGTATATAGTCACATCTACTGTCTGTTAGGTTTTGATTAGCCCAATGCAGGTTAAAGTGAGTTCCTCCACTCTTTCTTTTTTTCCCCTCAATACTCCATATTCTGAATGACATTTGGGACCTCGGCAAGATGGTAACCTGATGGAAAAAAGGGGGTTTGAAACATTAGCATTATACAAGAGACACTCAAGTCACAGAGAACTCTTAATTATGACCACTTCCTTCCGTTTTGAATATTTGAGAAAGGTGTTGTTGATTTTAATTAGACCATGTGGTCCAAGCTTAATTCATTTTTTAAAAAGCATCTAATCAACAGTGGCATTTATTTTCAATTAACTCTTTCAACTGTTGACATTTTTCATAACTGCTGCCAGTTTCACGCCAAAACATTGACAACCAAATCATACTGACATAGTAAAAAGAGTGTTACGTTAAAAAAAATGATATTTCATGCTGAAACCCCCATAAATAAACACCATGGGGCGACAGGAAGCCTGGTGGTCAGAGCGTTGGGCCAGTAACCGGAAGGTTGTTGGATCAAATCCCTGAGCTGACAAGGTAAAAACCTATCATTCTGCCCCTGAGCAAGGTAGTTAACCCACTGTTCCCCTGGGTGTCGAAGACGTGGATGTCTCCCGTAGCTCTCTGATTCACAGGGGTTGGGTTAAATGCGGAAGACTCATTTTAGTTGAATAACGGACTCGGTACCCCAATTTCCAATGTTATTCACTAAATTGATGGTTAATATTTAGGATGATGTTTTACAGCTTTGTCTATTCTGTTTTTATTTTAAAATCATCATATTTCATTACTTCATATTATTTTACCTGACGACATCTGTGAAAATATGAAGTACCAAAAGGGCTGATGGATTACATAACATCCTTCAAAGATATTCTGGTCGTTTTCCCGGGGCGGCAGGGTAGCCTAGTGGTTAGAGCTGACAAGGTACAAATCTGTCGTTCTGCCCCTGAACAAGGCATTTAACCCACTGTTCCTAGGCCGTCATTGAAAATAAGATTTTGTTCTTAACTGACTTGTCTAGTTAAATAAAGGTTTAAAAAAAACTCCTGGTCCTAGTAGTTTACCCTCCTGGAAGTTTACCCTCCTGGTCCTGGTAGTTTACCCTCCTGGAAGTTTACCCTCCTGGTCCTGGTAGTTTACCCTCCTGGTCCTGGTAGTTTACCTTCGTGGTCCTGGTAGTTTACCCTCCTGGTCCTGGTAGTTTACCTTCCTGGTCCTGGTAGTTTACCTTCCTGGTCCTGGTAGTTTACCCTCCTGGTCCTGGTAGTTTACCTTCCTGGTCCTGGTAGTTTACCTTCCTAGTAGTTTACCCTCCTGGTAGTTTACCCTCCTGGTCCTGGTAGTTTACCTTCCTGGTAGTTTACCCTCCTGGTAGTTTACCCTCCTGGTCCTGGTAGTTTACCCTCCTGGTAGTTTACCCTCCTGGTCCTGGTAGTTTACCCTCCTGGTAGTTTACCCTCCTGGTAGTTTAGCTTCCTGGTCCTGGTAGTTTACCTTCCTGGTCCTGGTAGTTTAGCCTCCTGGTCCTGGTAGTTTACCCTCCTGGTAGTTTACCCTCCTGGTCCTGGTAGTTTACCCTCCTGGTAGTTTAGCCTCCTGGTCCTGGTAGTTTAGCCTCCTGGTCCTGGTAGTTTACCTTCCTGGTCCTGGTAGTTTAGCCTCCTGGTCCTGGTAGTTTACCCTCCTGGTAGTTTACCCTCCTGGTAGTTTACCCTCCTGGTCCTGGTAGTTTACCTTCCTGGTAGTTTACCCTCCTGGTCCTGGTAGTTTACCCTCCTGGTAGTTTACCCTCCTGGTAGTTTAGCCTCCTGGTCCTGGTAGTTTACCCTCCTGGTCCTGGTAGTTTACCCTCCTGGTAGTTTAGCTTCCTGGTCCTGGTAGTTTAGCTTCCTGGTCCTGGTAGTTTAGCCTCCTGGTCCTGGTAGTTTACCCTCCTGGTAGTTTACCCTCCTGGTCCTGGTAGTTTACCCTCCTGGTAGTTTAGCCTCCTGGTCCTGGTAGTTTAGCCTCCTGGTCCTGGTAGTTTACCTTCCTGGTCCTGGTAGTTTAGCCTCCTGGTCCTGGTAGTTTACCCTCCTGGTAGTTTACCCTCCTGGTCCTGGTAGTTTACCCTCCTGGTAGTTTACCCTCCTGGTAGTTTAGCCTCCTGGTCCTGGTAGTTTACCCTCCTGGTCCTGGTAGTTTACCCTCCTGGTCCTGGTAGTTTACCTTCCTGGTAGTTTACCCTCCTGGTAGTTTACCCTCCTGGTCCTGGTAGTTTACCCTCCTGGTCCTGGTAGTTTACCTTCCTGGTCCTGGTAGTTTACCTTCCTGGTCCTGGTAGTTTACCTTCCTGGTAGTTTACCTTCCTGGTCCTGGTAGTTTACCCTCCTGGTAGTTTAGCCTCCTGGTCCTGGTAGTTTACCCTCCTGGTCCTGGTAGTTTACCCTCCTGGTCCTGGTAGTTTACCCTTCAGGTAGTTCTCAGCAAGTGGGAGACTGAGGTTTTTTGGTCATTTAAAAAAAGTTTGTGTGAAAAGCAACAAGGACAGGACATTTGACAGTTTTGGAGATTTTAAATTGATTTAAACAGAAGGATAAAGCTTCCATTCCCACTGAAAGGTGACTTTCTAGCAGTTTGTCTCAGCACATTTAAAAAAAAGATAATAATAAATACCTGCCTGTTCAGTGTGTTTGACGAAACATCTTGATATCACATGAAGTTTTTCAAAAATGTAATCAATTTTTTTTTTTCATATAAAATAATAATAAATGCAACTGTAAATCTCCTGACCCTCCTGACGTGTTTCTATCTACAGGTTCTATCTCGTGGGTCACTGCTACTCCAGCTGACGTGTTTCTATCTACAGGTTCTATCTCGTGGGTCACTGCTACTCCAGCTGACGTGTTTCTATCTACAGGTTCTATCTCGTGGGTCACTGCTACCCCAGCTGACGTGTTTCTATCTACAGGTTCTATCTCGTGGGTCACTGCTACCCCAGCTGACGTGTTTCTATCTACAGGTTCTATCTCGTGGGTCACTGCTACCCCAGCTGACGTGTTTCTATCTACAGGTTCTATCTCGTGGGTCACTGCTACCCCAGCTGACGTGTTTCTATCTACAGGTTCTATCTCGTGGGTCACTGCTACCCCAGCTGACGTGTTTCTATCTACAGGTTCTATCTCGTGGGTCACTGCTACCCCAGCTGACG